>NW_022436993.1:3067692-3240446 GCF_009761245.1 Sapajus apella | reverse complement strand
AAAAAAAAAAAAAAAATATATATATATATATATATTCCCTATTTCCATGAGTATTAATAAATGCAAATTAAAGCAATGGCATATACTTCTATAAAAATAATAATTCTGTTGGTGAAGGTGTTGGGAACTAACTATTCCCATTCATTGCCAATGGTCGTGTGAACTGATAGAATGTTTGGGTGAAGTTTGATATAGATGTAATAAAGGTGCGTGGTCATTTTAATTCTAGAAGTCTGTAGTAAAGAAATCACGTGTGCACAAAGGTTTACAAATACATGCATATATGTACATATGCCTATCATAGCACTCTATGTAGCAAACTGGGAAAAATATGTTCACAATTGGGTTCGATCATCATGCATTTAAATATGTAACTCGTAAAATACTTGTAAAATACTAAATGATGGTGAAATGCTTTTAATGTATTATTTAATCATCACATTTCCCATTACATTTCTAGCATTTATTGAGAGTTTATTATGTCCTAAGCACCAGGCTTTAGCACTTTTCAGTTTTTATTTTTTCCTTTCTCTTATTCTTGCTCACTCTCTCTCTGCCTGCCTTCCTCCATTCATTCTTTCCATTCATCATTCATCTACTGAACATCTACTCAGTGCTTGGAATTATTATCCTTACTGAGTATATAATAATGAACAGTACAAACAAGAACCATACTCTTGAGATTCTGTTCCAGTGTGGGGTGTTAGTGATAGACAATAAAAAAATAAAGAATGTATCAGATTGTGATCACAATGAAACAGTATAATGTGTTAGTGAATGACTTTGGAGTTACAGAATTCTTACAGTCACCATTTAGTTGGATATTATCCTCATTTAACATTTGAATAAACCCAGAGCCTAAAGAATTTAAGAAACCAGCCTCCCATTACTTGGAGAAGCTAGGATTTACACTCAGGTCTGTTTGACTTTGCAGCCCAGTATATCTGTTAACTACTGTGTTATCATATCTCTCACAAGTTTACAATGTAATTTGCTCTTAAACTTTGAAAGAATAGATCCAGCCAACTGTGGCAGCCTTGTAGTAATCTAAGATCTAGGCCCGCGTAAATTCTTTTTTTCTTACTCTCGTTATTCTCTCTGGCTCATTGAAATGTAAGTGCTGCATGCCTCATCCTTGCTAGATTTCTACTAGTGAACTGAATAAATTAAGTTCTTCCGTAGCATGAGCTTAATGGTTTTATAAGTTCCTTGGTCCTGCTCCTTAGTATTACTACACACTTTTGAATTTAATGGCATCCTTTCATGCCTGAGCTCAAGGAGCAAAAAAGTAATGGTTTAATTAGGGGTGTGTGTGTGTGTGCGCACACACATGTGCGTATATGAATGTCAAGGTGGTGGTAAGGGTAAATAAGGAGAGAAGCATGGGAGTAGGGAAAAGTAGTTTATTTTAAGGGAATTTTCCGATTTTTTCTTAATAAGATTCTTGCTGTGTTGCCCAGTCTGGTCTCGAACTCCTGGCCTCAAGTGATCCTCTTGCCTTGGGCTCCCAGAATGCTGGTACAGCTAGTGCTCGACTTACGACCACGGTCGGGACCGCGGACTGGTCATAACACGATTTGGTCGTAAGTTGAGTAAGCTGTATGTACAGTTGAAATGGTGCATGCAGAGATGGTAGTGCTGCCGGAAACTGGTCCGCACTGTCGTACGCCCAGCTGGGCAACGTTTGCGCTGCCAGACGCGGAGCAGTTGTGGCTAGCGATTGTGGTCGTAAAGTCGAATGGTTGTAAGTTGCATAGGTGGTAAGTCGATCAATACCTGTATTACAGGCATGAGCCACCCACCTGGCTGGGATCTCTTTCTCTGTGTTCTCCTTAAGAAATATCATTTAAATAACCTGCTACTCCATCTGGTGGCAACAATACTAATTATGAGTTAGGAAGAAGTAGTAAAGTGATTATAACGTGTTTGTATATGTCTTAAGAGATATAAAATGCTTAATGATTACCAAGCTCTGTTACCAGATTTTCTCAAGTTACTTACATTTACTTGTGTCTGCTTGAGTGGTAAAGCCAGTTACTTACCAAACATGTTAAAAAGAGCTTTGTAAATATACAGAATTGCTTTCTATTAGAGAAATATTATGAAAGATCAGTCATTGGTGGTTTTTCCAAATTTCTAGAATTTTTATTATTAAATCCCATCACATATTACATCAGCAGAGGACTTTGTACAGTTAAAATGAATGCCTTCATTAATCATTTGTTCAGGAATGTTTAGCTAGGCTTATGAAAATAATGTTGATACTCACTTGCCCATGAGAAGCTTGCAATCTAATTGAGAAAGGAATATAAGGAAATGTCTATATAAATACATAGCATCGTGTGTTGAGAATAGTGATCAGGGTCACAGACTTTAAAGTCTGTCTATCTAGGTTCTTTTCCTGGCCTCTCATATGATAGTTTTTAAACCTTCATTTATGTCAGTGTTCTCCTCTGTATAAGGGAGATAATAATAAACCTAATCTCCTAGGGCTGTAGTGAAGATTAAAATGTGTGGAATATTTAGAAACTCCTTAGTATAATTAATTGCCTGTAAAAAATGCTCAATAAGTACTAGCTGTTAATAAAGGCATGTACAGAATATGACGGCAGTGTAAAAATCCATGTGGTTAGGTCTACCTTGGGTGGTCTGGGAAGACTTCAGAAAGGTGATAAGAGCCCTGAAAAAGGGATTTCACAGGTCAGACTAATAGGAGACAAGAGGGGTCATCTAGACAAAAAGATATATATGCCAAGATATTAGAGAGTACACATACATTTTGAGAAATTTAAATATTTCAATATGAACCCTGAAAAGCCTGGCTAAGCATTTGCACTTTATCTTACAGGCAGCTGAGATAAACTGTTGAGCTAGATGAGGACGTTAGGCATATGGTCTGACGCTACACAAATAGGTTTGTAAGTCATTCATTCACTCAGTGTGTTTTGATGGTGCACTAAGTTCTCAGGCATAGTTTACAAGTGATGAATAGAACAGGCATCCTCTGTGATCCTATGAGTAGAGTTCATAATCTTGTGGAGGTAAAGACAAGTGACTAAATAAATTAATATAAATAATGCTGAGTGACATGAAGGAAAGTAAGAAAGTGAGAAAGGATACTAAAGTTGGAGACATAATGGGGTTGGGGAGGATCTATTTAAATGAGGTTGTTTCTGAAGGTTTCTCTGAGGTCCCCATGTTTAACCACATTTATCGTCAAGGATAACCAGGAGGTGGAGGGGGAAGAATAGGGGTAGAAAACGGGTATCCCAGAAAAAGAAAATTACATCTATGAAGGCACCCAAGTGTGAAGCAGCTTAAAGTATCCTAGGAACTGAAGAACACCAGTAGGGATGGAGAACAGTGGCAGGGTGGAGAGTGGAGAGGTGAGTTGGAAGAGGTCGTCAGGACTCAGTCATCCAGAGGCCTACCTGCCATGGTCAAGTTTTATTTTATTTGAAGTGCAATTGGAAGTCTCTCAAGGATTTGAAGCAAGGGAAAAGAGAATCTGTTTATTGGGATCTCATTTTTTGGTGGTCCTGTTTATTGACTATTAAACCAATTTTTCTAGCTGCATTGTGGAGAATAGATTAGTAAGGGACAAGTGTAAAAGTGGGGGAAATGATAAGAAGTCTATTGAATTAGTCTAGGTAAGAGATAGTCGTGGTAGTACAGATGGAGAAGAGTGGCTAACTATAAGATACATTTTTGAAGACAGAATTGGCAGGACTTGCTAATGAATTTGTTGTGAGGGGCATGGGAAAAAATAGTAATCAAGATTGATTCCTGTAGCTTGAGGAACTGGGTGAAAAGTGGGACTACTTACTAAATTTAAAAAAATGGAAAACATTGAGAAGAGGATGGTCTGAAGGATGAGGGAAGGAAAAATCAGGAGTTGCATCTTGAAACTAGATTTGAAAACTTAGCAAATAAAAATACAGGATCCCTAGTTAAATTTGAATTTCAGATAAACAATGAAGAATGATATACTATAAGTGTGTGCTGGGTTTTACATGAGACGTGTATACTAAAGCATTATTTGTTGTTTCTCTGAAATTCAAACTTACCTGAGCATCTTGTAGTTTATCTGGCACTCCTATTGGTTAACCTATCTATGAGAAATCCAAGTTGAAATGCCAAGTGGGCAGGTAGATATTTGAGCTGGACACTTGGTGGAGAAGTTGGGGCAGGAGCTATAAATGAGGAATCATGAGCATTAAAACACGAGAATTTAAGATGCAAGAATGAATGACACCATCCACCTAGGAAGTATAAAAAGAAGAAAACAAGGAGAATGTCCTGAGTGCTTTTAACATTTTGGATTAAATTAGAGTACACGTCCTTTGAATAATTCAAAGAGAGTGGAAGGAAGCCAGATCATTGTCATGCTACAGAATCCAGGAGAGGACAGTATTTTTAAAAAGGGGGAAAGCAGCCAACTATCAGTGTTACTATTGAGTGATGGAATAAAATGTGAAGTGAGAAGGATGCAGTGGATTTGGCAACATTAATTATTGGTATACTTAGCGATACACATTTGTATGGTGGTTGAGGAAGTAGAGAGAGCACCTGTACCAAAACTTCCAAGAATCTTACTTGAGAAGGAGCAGAAAAATAGCACGTTGACTAGATAGTGATGGTTAAAAACATGAAAAATCTGAGCTTTTTCAGGGGAGGGTTTAGAGTAAGGAAAGAAGACATTTTGAAACAATATTTGGAATAGATAGAGGAAAAGAAAGAGGGGCCAGACGCAGTGGCTCATGCCTGTAATCCCAACATTTTGGGAGACTGAGGAGGGCAGATCACAAGGTCAGGTGTTCAAGACCAGCCTGGCCAACATGGTGAAACTCTGTCTCTACTAAAAATGCAAAATTAGCTGGGCGTGGTGGCGCATGCTTATAATCCCAGCTACTCAGGAGAATCCCTTTAACCCTGGAGGTGGAGGTTGCAGTGAGCCGAGATGGTGCCACTGCACTCTAGCCTGGGTGACGGAGCAAGACTGTCTAAAAAAAAAAAAAAAAAAAAAAAAAAAACTGAGGCAAAAGCAATGGAGGAATGAGGTCTGAGCTACCACTAAAGGAGAAATTTCACAGAGATGAAAAGAGAAGGATTCAAAACAGAGAGAGTTGTTGAAAGTAGCAGGAGATGCAGAACAATCAAGAAGGATGAGGCCTAATACAAGTTTATCATGGCACCTTTACCACTCTTTCAATTATTGTTTTACTGGGACAAACTATTGGTAGCTGATAGTATTACACTTCAAACTCTCTTGGCTATTTTTAGTCTTTTCTTTATTACATTCAGGAAAGCTTGTCTCAAACTGTGAAATTCTGTTGGGATTTTTTTTTTTTTGAGACAGGGTCTTGCTCTGTTGCCCAGGCTGGAGTACAGTGGTATGGTCTCGGCTCACTGCTACCTCTGACTCCTGGATTCAAGAGATCCTCCCACTCCAGCCTTCCAAGTAGCTATGATTACAGTTGGATGCCTGGCTAATTTTTGTATTCTTTGTGACACAGGGTTTTCCCATGTTGCCCAGGCTAATCTCAGACTCCTGAACTAAAGCAATCACCCTCCTAGGCCTCCCAGATTGCTGGGATTACAGGCATGAGCCACTGCATCCAGTCCCTACTGGGATTTTGATTGAGATTGCATTTAATAGTGCAGGGACAATAGTCATATGGAAAAATACAATATTAGATCGTGCCTTAACACCATTTGCAATAAACTCCAGATAGAAATGAGTCTATTCGATTTGATGATTATGAAGTCTTTGAGAACTTTTGTCTGAGCAGTTTCTGAGCAGTGTCTTCTGAGAGGCTCATAAGTTTAATTGCACTGGGCTCAGAGATGGATTGGAGATGGAAAAGTAGAGAGTGTAAATATACAGCATTCTTTCCAGAAGTGTGGCTCTAAGGTAAGCAGAAAGAGGGCATGACCAAATGGCAGTAGAGGAGCCCGAGGATTGAGGACATTTAATCTTTAATGCTGGGAGCTTTTTTATAAATTGTTAGCAAAAGGAGAGAAGAACAGACCGAAAATATGGAGAAACATGGAATAATCGATGCAGCAGGGAACCATGGGTGACAGACAGGAATAAGGTCTGAGTGCAGGTGGAGCTATTCACTCTGGACAGCAGAAGATGAGAATTTTTTCTGCAACTTACAGCACTGTTAATGCTGATAAGGCAGATACCAATGCTTTGAGGTTAAGACAACAAAACTAAAAATCTCTAACTTGAATTTTCTGGCTGGGATTTGGAATAACGTCACTTACTGTGTGTTCTTGGCTGGAGTTAGGTAGAGATTTGAGAATCCTGCTGAAAGTTTGGTATTGCCACTGTGGGGAAAGAAGGATGAAGTCCAAGCGCACTTAGAAGGATTATTGAGAGCCCAGATCAGGTTGGTTTCTCTGAAGGTCTGACGAAAGGAAGAAAAGGCAAAAAATTGAAAGATGGAAAGTATTAGCATAGGTAGTTATGTTAACTGAATGGTTATCATCTGATGAATTGCAAATATTTTGCAAATGGCACTTTGTTTTATGTCCATCTGTTTGTTCTTAAAGTAGATTTATGAATTCATTCTCCATTCTTCAGCGCACTTACAGCATTGATATGTGTGACCATTAATTAATTTTAGAGAAATCCCCAGGAGGGAGAGAAATAACAGTAATTAGAATCTTCAGTTACAAATGGAAAAATTGATGTCTAAAGATACTCCTGAGGTCACATTGCAAACCACTGTTTACTCATAATTAAATGAACATCCTACAAATTCAATGAAAGAAATGTATTTTATGACTTTAGTGGGAGTAATATGCAAGGCATCTTGAGCCAGTCCTGTCATAGGAACTCAGGATATTGTTATAACTAGGCCAATCCTAGTGAAAACTAAAGTCAGGAGCTTATTTCTTCAGTCTTATTCTATAATATAGCAGAGATTAGCAAACTATAGCTTGCTGCCATTTGGAAAAAACATCAAAAAGAGAAAAAATATTTTATGACCTGTGAAAATTATATGAAATTCAGATTTCAGTGTCCATAAATAAATTTTTGTTGGAATACCAAAACACTTGTTTGTCTACATGTTGCCTCTGGCTGATTTCATGCTACAGTGGTAGAACTGAATAGTTAAAACAGAGAAGGTATGACCTGAAGGCCTGAAATATTTGCTGTCTGGCACATTACAGAAGAAGTCTTGTATTAGTCCATTTTCATGCTGCTGATAAAGACATAACAGAGACTAAGCAATTTACAAAAGAAAGAGGTTTAATGGACTCACAGTTCCACATGGCTGGGGAGGCCTCACAATCATGGTGGAAAGTGAAAGGCACATCTCACATGGTGGCAGACAAGAGAAAAGAATAAGACAGAAGTGAAAGTGAAAATGCCTTATAAAGGCGTCAGATCTTGTGAGACTTATTTACTATCATCAGAGCAGTATGCGGGAAGCCACCCCTGTGATTCAATTATCTTTCATTGGGTACCTCCCACATATGTGGGAATTATGGGAGTACAATTCAAGATGAGATTTGGGTGGGGACACAGAGCCAAACCACATCAAGACTCCCGACTCTTAAAATATAGCACTTGTCTGATCCAGTTTCTGTCCTATTCCCCCATCTCTCATTACCTTATCCATTGGTCCAATTCATTGGCTAGTGTTAAACAGTGTATGTTCTCTATGCGTTTTGAAGCTTCCTGCTAATTTTTTTTTTTTGTAGCATTGTTTCTCAAATGAGAGGTTAGGAGCCATCTTTGAGGTTGCAGAGCTCATTTAGTCTTTGCCTTGAAACATTTAAGAAAAGATTGTCAAACTCAGTGCAAAATTCTACTGGAATTCTGACTGGTATTGCATTTAATAGTGCAAAGAACAATTGTTTGCAATTATGTCTACAAAATTTTTTGTTCTTTGGCATTCTCCTTTTACTCAGTTAAAATTACAGGGCTCTAACACTACAGGAAGGCAACCAGAGCAAGGAGGTACACATTTTCTCTTTCCATTGAAGATTTTGTTTGTTTGTTGGTTTTATATATATTTTATTGCACTTTAAGTTCTGGTGTAAATGTGTAGAACATGCAGGATTGTTGTATAGGTAAGTAAATGGTAATGTGGTTTGCTACCTCCATCCCTATCACCTATATCTGGTATTTCTCCCCATGTTATCCCTCCCTTAGTCCCCCCCAACAGACCCCAGTGTGTGATGCTCCCCTCCCTGTGTCCATGTGTTCTCATTGTTCAACACTCGCCTATGAGTGAGAACATGTGGTGTTTGATTTTCTGTTCTTGTGTCAGTTTGCTGAGAATGATGATTTCCAGATTCATCCATGTCCCTACAAAGGACATGAACTCATTTTTTATGGCTGCATAGTATTCCATGGTGTATATGTGCCACATTTTCTTTGTCCAGTCTATCATCAATGGGAATTTGGGTTAGTTCCAGGCCTTTGCTATTGTAAACAGTGCCTCAATGAACATACATGTGCATGTGTCTTTATAATAGAAAAATTTATAATCCTTTGGATATATACCTGATAATGGAATTACTGGGTCAAATGGAATTTCTGTTTCTAGGTCCTTGAGGAATCACCACACTGTCTTCCACAATGGTTGAACTAATTTACATTCCCAATTTACACTCCCACCAACAGTGTAAAAGTGTTCCTATTTCTCCGCATCCTCTCCAGCATCTGTTGTCTCCAGATTTTTTAATGATCACCATTCTAACTGGTGTGAGGTGGTATCTCAGTGTAGTTTTGATTTGCATTTCTCTAATGACCAGTGATGATGAACATTCTTTCAAACATTTGTTGGCTTCATATATGTCTTTTTTGAAAAGTGTCTGTTCATGTCCTTCACCCACTTTTGAATGGGTTTGCTTGTTTCTTGTAAATCTGTTTTAGTTCTTTGTAGATTCTGGATATTAGTCCTTTGTCAGATGGGTAGATTGCAAAAATTTTTCCCCATTCTGCTGGTTGCCAATTCACTCTGATGATTGTTTCTTTTGGTATGCAGAAGCTCTGGAGTTTAATTAGGTCCCATTTGTCTATTTTGGCTTTTGTTGTCAATGCTTTTGGTGTTTTAGTCATGAAACACTTGTCTATGCCTGTGTCCTGAATGGTTTTGCCTAGGTTTTCTTCTAGGGTTTTTATGGTGTTAGGTCTTATGTTTAGATCTTTAATCCATCTGGAGTTAATTTTAGTGTAAGGCATCAGTAAGGGTCCAGTTTCTGTTTTCTGCAAATGGCTAGCCAGTTTTCCCAATACCATTTATCATTTCCCCATTGCTTTTGTCAGATTTGTCAAAGATCTGATGGTTGTTGATGTGTGGCATTGCCCCTGAGGCCTCTGTTCTGTTCCATTGGTCTATATCTCTGTTTTGGTACCAGTACCCCATGCTGTTTTGATTACTGTAGCCTTGTAGTATAGTTTGAAGTCAGGTAGCATGATGCCTGCAGCTTTGTTCTTTTTGCTTATGTTCTTGGCTATGCAGGCTCTCTTCTGCTTCCATATGAAGTTTAAGGTGGTTTTTTTTTTTTCAGTTCTGTGAAGAGGGTCATAGGTAGCTTGATGGGGATAGCATTGAATCTGTAAATTACTTTGAGCAGTATGGCCATTTTCAAGATAATGATTCTTCCTAACCATGAGAATGGAATGTTTTTCCATCTGTTTGTTCCTCTCTTATTTCCTTGGGCAAAGGTTTGTAGTCCTCCTTGAAGAGGTCCTTTACATCCTTTGTTAGTTGTATTCCTAGGTATTTTATTCTCCGTGTAGCAATTGTAAATGGGAGTTCACTCTTGATTTGGCTCTCTATTTGTCTGTTATTGGTGTATAGGAATGCCTGTGATTTCTGCACATTGATTTTGTATCCTGAGACTTTGCTGAAGTTTCTTATCAGTTACAGGAGATTTTGCACAGACGATGGGTCTTCTAAATGTACAATCATGTCATCTACAAATAGAAACAATTTTACTTCCTCCTTTCCTAATTGAATACCCTTTATTTCTTTTTCTTTTGATTGCTCTGGCTGAACTTCCAATACTATATTGAGTAGGAGTGGCGAGAGAGGGCATCCTTGTCTAGTGCCAGATTTCAAAGGGAATGCTTCCAGTTTTTGCCCATTCAGTATGATACTGGCTGTGGGTTTGTCGTAAATAACTTTTATAATTTTGACATACATTCTGTTGATACTTAGTTTCTTGAGAGTTTTCTTGAGAGTTTTTAGCAAAGTGCTGTTGAATTTTGTTGAAGGCCTTCTCTGCATCTATTGAGATAATCATGTGGTTTTTGTCTTCGTTTATGTTTATGTGGTGACTTACATTTATAGACTTGCGTGTGTTAAACCAACCTTGCATCCCTGGGATGAAACCTGCTTGATTGTGATAGATAAGCTTTTTGATGGACTGTTGCAATTTATTTGCCAGTATTTTATTGAAGATTTTTACGTCTGTGTTCATCATGGATATTGGCCTGACGTTTTCTTTCCTTGCTGAGTCTCTGCCGGGTTTTGGTATCAGGATGATGTTGGTCTCATAAAATGATTTGGGAAGGATTCCCTCTTTTTGAATTGTTTAGAATAGTTTCAGAAGGAGTGGTACCAGCTCCTCTGTGTATGTCTGGTAGATTTCAGCTGTGAACCCATCTGGACCTGGGCTTTTTTTGTTTGTAGGCTATTAATTGCTGCCTCAAATTCAGCCCTTGTTATTGGTCTATTCAGGGTTTCAACTTCCTGGCTTAGGCTTGGGAGGTTGCACATGTCTAGGAATTTATCCATTTCTTCCAGGATTACTGGTTTATGTGCATAGAATTCTTTGTAGTAATCTCTGATAGTAGTTTATATTTCTATGGAATCGGTGGTGATATCCCCTTTATTGTTTCTTATTGCATCTATATTATTCTTTTCTCTTTTCTTTTTTATTAACCTGGCTAGTGATTTGTCTATTTTGTTCTTTTAAAAAAAAACAGCTGCTCCTGCATTTATTAATTTTTTGAAGGGGTTTTTTGTGTCCCTGTCTCCTTCATTTCTGCTCTGATCTTAGTTATTTCTTGTCTTCTGCTAGCTTTTGAGCTTTTTGTTGTTGTTTTGCTCCTCTAACTCTTTCAATTTTGATGACAGGGTGTCAATTTTAGACCTTTCCTTGATTCTCATGTAGGTATATATTGCTATAAATTTTCCTCTAGACACTACTTTGAATGTGTCCCAGAGATTCTGGTACGTTGTGTCTTCATTCTCATTGGTTTCTAAGAACATCTTTATTTCTGCCTCCATTTCATTGTTTATCTAGTTAACATTCAAGAGCCAGTTGTTCCGTTTCCATGAAGTTGTGTGGTTCTGAGTGAGTTTCTTAATCCTGAGTTCTAATTTGATTGCGCTATGGTCTGAGAGACTGTTTGTTACGATTTCCGTTCTTTTACATTTGCTGAGGAGTGATTTACTTCCAATTATGTGGTCAGTTTTAGAGTAGGTGTGATGTGGTGCTGAGAAGAATGTAGATTCTGTGAATTTGGGGTGGAGAGTTCTGTAAATGTCTATTAGGTTTGCTTGGTCCAGGTCTGAGTTTCAGTCTTGGATAGGCTTCTTAATTTTCTGTCTCATTGATCTGTCTAATATTGACAGTGGAGTGTTAAAGTCTCCCACTGTTATTGTGTGGGAGTCTAAGTCTCTTTGTAGGTCGTTAAGAACTTGCTTTATGTATTTGGGTCCTCCTGTATTGGGTGCATATTTAGGATTGTTAGCTCTTCTTGTTGCATTTATCCTTTACCACTATGAAATGCCCTTCTTTGTCTCTTTTGATCTTTGTTGGTTTAATGTCTGTTTTATCAGAGACTAGGATTGCAACTCCTGCTTTTTTTTGCTCTGAGTTTTCACGGTAAATCTTCCTCCATCCTTTTATTTTGAGCCTATCCTTGCAAATGAGATGCGTTTCCTGGATACATCACATTGATAGTTTTTGACTTTTTATCCAATTTGCCAGTCTGTGCCTTTTGATTGGATCATTTAGCCCATTTATATTTAAGGTAATATTGTTATGTGTGAATTTAATCCTGCCATTTTGATGGTAGCTGGTTGTTTTGCCTGTTAGTTGTCATAGTTTCTTCATTGTGTTGATGCCCTTTACCATTTGGTATGTTTTTGGAGTGCCTGGTACTGGTCGTTCCTTTCTATGTTTAGTGCTTCTTTCAGGAGCTCATGTAAGGCAGGCCTAGTGGTGATGAAATCTCCAAGCAATTGCTTGTTCATAAAGGATTTTATTTCTCCTTCACTTATGAAGCTTAGTTTAGCTGGATATGAAATTCTGGTTGAAAGTTCTTTTCTTTAAGGATGTTAAATATTGGCCCCCAGTCTCTTCTCCCTCATAGGGTTTCTGCTGAGAGATCCACTGTGAGTCTGTTGGGTGTCCCATTGTGGGTAACCCAACCTTTCTCTCTAGCTGTCCTTAGCATTTTTTCCTTCATTTCAACCCTCATGAATCTGACAATTATGTGCCTTGGGGTTGCTCTTCTTGAGGAATATATATGTGATGTTCTCTGTATATCCTGGACTTGAATATTGGCCTGCCTTGCTAGGGGAAGTTCTCCTGGATAATATCCTGAAAAATGTTTTCCAGCTTGATTTCATTCTCTCTGTCACATTCAGGTACACCTATCAAACATAGATTAGGTCTTTTCACATAGTCCTGTATTTCTTAGAGGCTTTGTTCATTTCTTTTCACTCTTTTTTTCTCTAATTTTGCCTTCTCGTTTTATTTCATTGAGTTGATCTATGGTCCCTGATACCCATTCTTCTGGTTGGTCGATTCAGCTTTTGAAACTTGTGTATGTTTCATGAAGTTCTTGCGTTATGTTTTTCAGCTTCATCAATTCATTTATATTCTTCTCTAAGCTGTTTATTCTCATTAGCATTTTGTCAAACCTTTTTTCAAGGTTCCTAGTTTCTTTGTGTTGGATTAGAACATGTTCCTTTAGCTCTGAGAAGTTTGTTATTACCCAGTTTCTGAAGCCTGTTTCTGTCAATTCATCCAACTCATTCTCCATCCAGCCTTGTTCCCTTGCTGGTGAGGAATTGTGATCCCTTGGGGGAGGAGAGGCATTCTGGTTTTGGGTGTTTTTGTCCTTTTGCACTGGTTCATTCCAATCTTTATGGATTTATCTACCTGTGGTTTTTGTAGTTGGTGACTATCGGATGGGGTATCTGAGTGGATATCCTTTTTGTTGATGATGAAGTTATTTCTTTCTGTTTTTTAGTTTTCCTTCGAACAGTCAGGCCCCTCTGTTTTAGAACTGCTGGAGGTTCACTCCAGACCCTGCTTGCCTGGGGATCACCTGCAGGGGCTGCAGAACAGTAAAAGTTGCTGCCAGTTTCTTCTATTATCTTTGTCCCAGAAGGATACCTGCCAGATGTCAGGCTGAGCTTTCCTTTAGGAGGTGTCCCTTTGGATATACAGGGGTTGGGGAGCTGCTTGAGGAGTCATTCTGTCCCTTATAGGAGCTCACGTGCTGAGCTGTGAGTTCCATTATTCAATTCAGAGCTCCTGGGCAGGTATGTTTAAGTCTGCTGCAGCGGAACTCGTAACTGCCTTTTTTTCCCCAGGTGCTCTGTCCTGGGATGGTGGGGCTTTACTTATAAGTTCCTGAAGTGCTGCTGCCTTTTTTCAGAGATGCCCTGCCCAGCAAGGAGGTAGCCTAGTCACAGTGTGCCAACAGAGTTGTTGCTGAGCTGCCATGGTCTCTGCCCAGCTGCTGTATGAACTTCCTTGCAGTTTTATTTATAGAGGTATAGTTAGAACTGCCTCAGTAATGATGGATTGCCTCAGTAATGGCGGACTGCCTCTGTAGTGGTGGACTGCCTTGGTAATGGTGGATGCCCTTCCTTCCACAGAGCTGGACCATCCCAGATCCAGCTGTGCTTGCTGTGAAACTCTCAATCCGGAGCATTTCAGATTGCTGGTCTTTGTGGGGGTGGGTCCCACCAAGACAGATCACCTGCCTCCCTGTTTCAGCCCCCTTTTTTTCAGTTGAATGGGCAGCTCTGTCTCCCAGGCATTCCAGGTGCCAGTTGAAACAGCACCCAGATTTGTATGAGTTTTTTTGCAGAGACCCACTGCACCAGTTGCAACAGCCTTGCTGGAAACTCATGGCACTTTTCCACCCAGGAATCTCCTGGTCTGTGAGCAGTAAAAACTAGTTTGGAAATGCGGTAATCACTCGCCCTCTTTGTTTTCACTGGGAACTGCACTCCAGAGCTGTTCCTATTCGGCTATCTTGGATTGTTTCCCCCATTGATGATTTTTAGAGATAAGCTTTCATAAAACCAGGGCCCCATCTGATCTTCCCCTTTCATGTCCATAAGAAATCATGTTCTCTTCCGCACACCTATAATTATATAACCTGGCTTCCTGGAGGCAAAGGTGAGCCTGTACCCGTGGGTTTTATTGTTAGTGATATTTAGCAGTCATAGATTTCCCCTGGGATTTCACCGTGATGTTGGATCTGAACTCTTCCTCCAGATTACCTCTCTTGTCTCTCTCTGCCACACAGATCTTAGAAACAGAATGGAATGAATAGTGGCTGAGCCCAGGAGCCTGGGCCACTAACTTCAGAATGAGCCCAACTCTGCTCAGCCTTGAGGGATGGATAGGAATGTTTTGAAAAGACACTGTTGTTCATGCTTTGAGCTGGGATCTTTTAGGATAGCCAGTAAGAGAGAAAAAAGGCCTCTAAAACAACATCCCCATTAATTGACTGCTGCATAATATTTGTAGAAGCAAAACATTGGTTTCCATTTTCCTCTTCAATTTTCTGTAAGAGCACTCTACTAATGGTGCCTAAGAAATACATCAGACAGGGAGATACTTGTTGCATTTGGAAAAAGGCCGAGTTGACATGAGAAACTTTAAGTTCAACAGAAGTAACATTCTTACTGACTTTTAAAATCTTGCTTTGCCAAGTCTCTGAGACTTAAATAATCTCTTTAATGCTAGTTATTAATAGCAAAGTAAAAATTCCTTATTTATAAAAATGCTAGAAAAGTGCAGGATGTTTGAGAAATTAAAATGTCTTTAATGTTTGTCTGCTCATTCACTTGACTTTCTAGTTTATTTTCTCCATAAAACATTCCTAAATGTAAGTATAATACTGTTTTATAATACTGCTGAGGGCTCTAAAGGGGTATACATTATTTTCTCTTTCAGAATATAATATTCAGATAAAATCATCTTTGACATTTCAGTAATACAGTCAATTTTTAGCTCCAGGACCTGAATTTAAAATAGATTAGAGGTGTAGGACTCATAGTCTCATTTCTAAAATATTTGGCCTCATTTTCCTTATGAAAAATAAAAAGGATAGGGAAGCAAGGTGAATAATAATAGCAGAGAAGCTTAAAACAAATAAAAAGGCTATAACCCTTGTGGGTCTAAGGCAGAGGAAATTTAATACATAATGACTGTGGGGATTATGAGCATTCATATTTATTGTTTATTTATTTTCTGTCTTTGAGCTTTAGGCTTCTCTTTATCCATAGAATTTTCTCTTCCCGTTAACTCAGAACCACTGAAGTCATAATTCTGCTGCTCTTTCTGGCTACTTGCTTCTATTTAAAGGTGTCTCTATACCTGATTCAGTTGGCAGTTAGGATAACGTGTACTGGCCATGCCAAGATAACCAGTTTTCCTTTTTCTGGCTCTTGCCATTTGGAGTTTGCTCTTTCTGCTTTGTAATTCATTCCATGATCCTCACCCTTCTGACTGCTAGACTCTGGCTGTCCTATTTAGTTACTATTATTAGACACTCACTGTTGGCAGGTGACTGCTCTTTCCAGTGAAGTCTCATATGCTTGGGTTGGGTGGCTGTCACTTAAATCTGTTATGCAATTAATTTCAAAATCCCTCTTGCAGCCTTTTCAAATTTGGCTGAGCAGACCCCTCCTCAGACCTTATGAAGAAGAGTTTCTTGGAATAGGGTCCCCATGAATGTATATTTTTGAAAATCATCATAGATGTTTGTGATATACCTCCAAGATTGGGGATCATTGATCTATGATGTTGAAAATTATTTTTTATATCCTTTTCTATGGTTGGAAGTGAAACCTAGTATCGTTTTTTTCTCATCTGCAGTAGCAAAAATGAGACTTTTCTTTGTTAATCTTGCATTTGTCACAATCACGTAGATACTACAACTCTAAGATATCACGGTTAATCTATCTTTTTGGCTTTCCCTAGTGAGGGAGAAATGAAACCAAGGGAAGATGTATTCCTTGAGGCAGTGAATTTCAGAGACAGTGGAACGTGAGTGGAGAGTGAAGAGCCCTTTCTAACTATTCAGGATTCGCTCAGTGAAATTAAATTCCTGAGCTGTTTGTCTTAGACCATGAAAGAGCTAGAAGGACATTTTATTTTAAAATGCTCATGAATGTAGAGAGGACACAACTGTGAAAGCTGATTCTAAAAGAAATCAAATGTGGAGGAAAGCCCTTGATTAAACCACTCTGGGTGTTAGCAGCCTGAAGTGATTGAGAAACAATAAAAGCTACATGAACAGAAAGGAGTTTTAAGGTTTTTTATTTTTTCATTGACACAAATAAGCAAACTGAGGAATGCTTGCCTGAAACTAAATGAGCAGTTAGAAACAGCAACAAATAAACCAACTAGAAGGCAGAAGGCAAAAACTAGTAGCTCACCAGTGAGATAAATATGGGAAATAAGCTAAAAAATATGACTACATGAGACAGATGTAACAAAAACAAACAGCAGATGAGACTCACATATAAATAATAGGAGCAGCTGCACTTCAGTTGAACTCAGTACTCTCTCTCCTCCCATTACTTGGCCTGGGCAATCTCAGACATTTTCTCCCTCTCCAGTCCCAGAGCCTGAACTGCATAAGTGATATCTCTGCTTGTGTATTAATACACAAGTATATCAATATGTCAGTATGTTTAAAACTAACTTCCGGATCTTTCCCTGCCAGAGCTAATCCACTTTCGCTCTTCCCTGTCTCAGGGAATGCCACCACCATATATCAGAGAGCCAGTGAGAACCACATCTTTTTCATCCTTGACATAGCTCTATTCCTCTTTCTCCATAGCTAGTCCACTTCAAAGTCTTGTCAGCTTTACACCCTCAAATCAATTCTCCTTTCTCCATCCTTACTCTACCATTCCAGTCCAAGATATTGTCATCTCTTCCATTGATTGTTATAGTATCTTCCTGCATTCAACATCCTCCTTCAATATCTTCTTCATCCCACAGCCAGAAACATATTTTCTAAATTTAGTTTTTATCATTTTAATACCGGTGCCTTCCCTTCAAATGCCTTTGATGACTTTTCACTGCTATAGGATGGAGACCAAAATCCTAAACCACACTTAACACTTGCAGTATGGTCATGATTGGCATGGACTCTTTTTACAACTTCCCACCTACTTCTCTCCCCACTCCACTATTTTTTTTTCAAGAGACAGGATATTATTAGGTTACCCAGGCTGAAGTTCAGTGATGTGATCATAGCTCACTGCAGCTTCAAATTCCTGGGCTGAAATGATCTTCACCCTCCTCCCAAATAGCTGAGACTACAGGCATGCACTGCCATGCTTGGCTGTTAAAAAACAAAATTGTAGGGATGGGCATGGTGGCTTACGCCTGTAATCCCAGCATTTTGGGAGACCATGGCAGGTGGATCACCGGAGGTCAGGCATTTGAGACCTGCCTGGCCAAGGAGGTGAAACCCCATCTCTACTAAAAATACAAAAATTAGCTAGGCATGGTGGTATCAGCCTGTAATCCCAGCTACCTGGGAGGTTGAGGCAGGAGAATAGCTTGAACCCTTGAGGTGGCAATTGCAGTGAACTGAGATTGCACCACTGCACTCCAGCCTGGGCAACTGAGTGAGACTGTCTAAAAAAAGAATTATTTTTTTTTGTAGAGATGGCATCTTCCTTTATTGCTCAGGCTGGTCTCAAACTTCTGACCTCAAGTGATCTTTCCACTTTGTCTTCCCAAAGATCTGGTGTCATGTATGTGGTATGAGTGTGTGGTGTGTGTGTATGTATGGGGGTGTCATATATGTGGGTATGTGTCCTCCCAAAGTCATGAGCCGCTGCTCCCAGCCCCTCTTCTTTTCTTTGATACTCTAGCAGTGCCCTTATTTAACTTGGTGAGACATGCACCCCGGGGACTGACCACCTGCTGGTGCACTTTTCTCCCTCTGGCATCACCCCTTTTTCTCCTACAGATTTTTCAGACTCCAACTCCTCCATCGCTCTCAGTGAAGCCTCGTCTGCGCTGTCAGTTGTGGCCGCATTTATTTTCTGTGCCCTATTGCAGTTTCGGGTAGTTTCCCTGTAGTGCATGGCTTCTCAGCCTGTGCACTCTGAGCTTGCTGGACTAGATGATTCGCTTGTGTGGTGAGGGCTCCTGTGCTTTGTAAGTGGCATCGCTGGCCTCTGCCCACTAGATGCAAGTTGTGACCATCAAAAATGTCTCCAAACTTTGCCAGGTATCCCCTGGGGGAAAAAATTACAACCAAAAATTTTCAACCCTAGTGGTTGAAAACCACAGGTAGGCAGCTTCCTCTACTGCAGTCTGTGATGTGTGTCTTTCTCTGAAAACTGAATATTTCAGAGAGCAGGAACAATGGGGTGTATGTGAGTGTGTGTTGGGGACGTGCGTGTAAGTATGGGAAGGGGTGAGGGTATGTGTATGGGTGTGTGGGTGTGGTGTGTGTTGGGGGGTGTGTTATGTGTGTGTTGGGGCGGTGTGTTATGTGTGTGTGGTGTATGTGCATGGGGGGGTGTCATGTATGTAGGTATGTATGGTGTGTGTGAGTGTGTATATGTGTGTGTGTGGTTGAGTGTGAGTGTATGTGGGTGTGTGTGGGGTTTATGTGTGTGAAGGTGCGTGTGTAAGTGTGCGGGGAGTGTGTATGTGTACCTGTATGTGTGTGGGAGTGTGTGTGTCAGTGGGATGTGTGTGTGATGTGTGTAAAGGTGTGTGCATTTGTGTGGCAGGATGTGTGTGGTCAGGCATGCGGATATGTGTAAGGTTTGTGTGTGTGTGTGTGTGTGTGTGTGTGTTATATGTGAAGGTAATGTGCATTTGTGTGGAGGGGTGTGTGTGGCAGGTGTGCATGTATATGTAGGGTGTGTGGGGGTGTGGGTATGGTATATGTGAAGGTATGTGTTTTTGTGTGGAGGGGTGTGTGTGTGTGTGTGTTTGTGTGTGTGTGTGTATGTGTATGTGTATGTTGAATGAAAGAATGGGGAAAAAACCCACCACTGGGCAATAATGTCACTACTTGATTCTAACCTTTTCATTATTTTGTTTCCATCAAGAAGAAAATTTGAGAATACCGTTTATAATGTTATTGAGTTTTAAAGCATCGTAACTTTGAGGTGCAATTCCTTAGAGAACAGTAGTCATATGATATATGCTTTTCTGATCCACAGCTGAAAAGCTCCAGATCATGACATTTTGTAAGGAGGTGACTCTACTTCTTTGATCTATACAGATGGCCTAAAATCCGTTAATATTATCCATGTTGTTGTATGAGAACTTAGTATTATTTAGTTGGGGAAAAGCTATACCTACACCGTAACCAATATTTAAACTTGAAGTGGAGATGGAATATAAAGTCGTTCTCAGATGTAACAGGAATGTACTCTGTGCTCTTGATAAGGTAATTTCTAGCAGTTCCAAGTGACTAGTAAAAATGTAGACATAAGGATAATAAATGAGAATAAAGAAACAGGTATACAGAGGAAGTAACACTTGATTCTAAATGGAAAAATTAGGAATATCTTCTTAGAAAAGATGCTATTTGAACTGCTTAAAGATGCATAGGACTTTTCTAGATAAGCATCTGCAAAAGTCTTGGAATTAAAACGGGTACAGTATATTCATAGGAAGTCTCTGGCTGGAAGGAGCACAGCATGTGGGCTATGGAATATTTCCGATTAGGTGAAAAGATTGGTAGGTGCTAGAATATGAAGAGCTTTAAATGCTGAGCTATAGAATTTGGACTTATGTATAGCAGTCCATCCTAAAGATTTAAAAAGAAAATGGCATGGTTACCTTTCTATTTCATAGAAATCTCTCTGGTTGAATGTGAAAGGTAGCCTAGAATGTGTGAAACTGGAACTTTGGAGATTAATTAGGGATCTGTTATAATAGTTTACAGGAGAAGTGGTGAAAAACATGATTCAAGACATCAACACTAGGAGTGGAAGAAAAGGGGTGATTTCCCAAGACCGTATGAAGTACAAGTGACATGTTATTGGTAGTGGCGGTGAGAGAGACACTAGGAGGACTCTCAGATTTCTAATTTGATTTTCCACATGAATTGCAAAGCCATTAACAAAGAGAGGATTTAGAAGGAACAGGTTTGAATGGACAAAGATGAGTTTGATTTTGGATATCGTGAAGTTAAGGCATTCAAGAACGTCTAGTTGGAGAAGTCAGAACTGGGACTCGGAAGAGAGATCAGAACCAGGGATATTTTTGAGTTACTGTGAAGGAGGGGTAACCGATGCTGTGGGAATGGAAGAGGTACCCCAGGGAAAGGGTATGAAGAGGAGAGGCAGACTCCTATCATGTACCACCAAGGAAAGGTTCAGCTAAGGGGAGCCTTGTTCTAAGTCTTTTATCTGAAACTTTAATCACCTGAAGGATTTGTATTTTAAGATTCAGAAAGAGAAAGTAATGGAATTACTTTCATGTCCACTTGGCATTGATTTATTTATTTTATTGGTATCAGAGAACTAGTGCTGAGATACCTTAAAATAAGTACTCAGTTCTATTTACAGCTCTTTGTGAGTCAGGAAGTCACAACATCTTTGTAAATTTTGCAAGTCTTTGAGAACAGCCTTCATGATATGTGCTTTCAGACCAAAGGCATATGGTGAGAGAGATCTTGCCTTCCAAAAGCGTGATTAAAAAATAGGAGAGTTTGAAAATCATTTATATCGGTTTTCGCACTGATTTAACATTAATGAATCCATTCTGTTTTAATGATTATCTTTGTTCTCTTGAGAGTATACTTTGACCATGGCTTTCCATGTGTATCTATTTCAGAACTTCTTGTATTTTATCTGGCATATGGTCCATTTGTGCTAACGACTAGAAGTGCCATTATAGTCATTGTAATTGAGTAAACTAGAACATTCTATTTAATTATTTCATGCTCAAATCAAGTTCTAGCCTATTTGCTGGTTGTGTTGGGTTACTATAAAAATGTGTCTGCCAAAATCAGTTGTAAGTAATTAGGTAATATGAACAGATTCTGATATTAATTGATCTGAATGTTTAACAGCAAATGATACAACAGTGTTTCTACATCAGCCGTAGTACAGTCTTTTTGTAGTTGTGGTATTTTAAATCAGACAAGATAGGGAAAATTAATCCAACAAAATCTCCTGTCAGTTTTAATATAGCAAATACAATTTTGTTGATTTAGTTGTTTTTTATGGTTCCCTTTCAGTTAAAAGGCATTATCTGAGGCCAGGAAAAAATGACTTATGAGTTATAAAAATGCATTTTTAATTTAAATACAATTAAAATATATTGGCAATAATTCACTTGTATCAGAATTGAGTTTAAGAATTCACTGAATGGTAAAATTGTTTATACCTAAGGAGGACAGAATTTAACAATAGATTTATAGAGAATATTTTCAAAATAAATTATTGTTACGTGCAGTGAAAATTGAATTTACATATGTATTTTATTAGTTATGGTACATTTTACTGAATATAGCATGTTCTTGAAAGAATTGGATTTAATTTAATTTTTTATTGTTTTTAAAATAAACTAAATGAATGTTAATGTATTTGCCCAGAGACACAGAACCAGGCAGGGGCAGAGCCAATATGGAAACTCAGGTCATAAAATCTGCAAAGCTTATACATTTAGTTACCACCTTATGTGTGGTGCTCTATCTGAGTCTTTGATGGCGTGTGGGTGGAGAACTCTAGCTCTTTGTTAGTTTCTTGTTCCTTTTCTTTTAGGGCTTTCTTTCATCTTTGCAACGTGATCAGATAGGTGTAAATGAATAGGAAGCATGAAAATGTCATTAGCTTAAATGTGAGCTAATAAAATATGCAAACTGAATGAACAAATGGTAGAAATACCACAAAGTTGCGTAATGTGGGATTATTTGCTAGTTTATCCTTCTTTCATGATGAGTCTCACAAATTGGTGACACTGACTTCACATATGTGAAGGTAATAAAGATCTATTGACTTTTTATCTTTAAGCACTTTAATGTGCATTTTCAAATTCTTTCTTATTTATTTTTATGGAGGTATGATTTACATAGAGTGAAATGCTTTGATCATAAGTGTACAATACAGTCAGTTTAATAAATGCTCACACCTACATAACCCACGTGTCTATGAATATGTGGAAGTCTCCATTAGCCTCAGAAGGTGTGTACATGCCCCTTCAGTCAGTCCCACACCTCCCTCCACCCCTAACCAGAGATGACTGCTGTTCTGTTCATATTTCTAACAACATAGATTAGCTTTGCTTGTTGTAGAACTTCAGATAAATGACATCATGCAGGATGTTCTGTTTTATGTTTGACTTTAGCATATAGTTTTGAGATTAATCTCAGCCTGTTGTGTGCATCACTTTTCCCTTTCTATTATTGTAAGGAGTATCTATTTATGAATGTTTTATAATTTGCACCTCTCTTTACCTGTTGGATAGATATTTGTGTTTTCATTTTTGGCGATTATAAATAAAGCTGCTTTAAACATTCTCAGACTAGTCTGTGTTCAAATGTTTTTCTCTCTTTTAAGTGAATACCTGGCACTGGAATTTCTTGGCTACAGGGCAGATGTATGTTTAATTTTATAAAAAGCCCCAAAACCATTTTCCAAAGTGGTTGTACCATTTTAAATTCCCATTACCAATGTATGGAAATTCCATTTGCTTTACATCCTCTCCTATTTTGGTATTGTGAATCTTTTTAATTTTAACAACTGCAGAAGATTTTTCTTTGTGACTTTATTCTGTCAAATCCTTTTGTGAAATTAAGCTATTCTGTATTGTAAAGCGATACAAATATATTTTATAGAGTTTGGAAAACACTGAAAATTTTAATAATGTTAAAAAAAACCTCCAGTTCCAAATTTTGGCATTTAAAATATTTGATATGAAAATATTTTATAATATGTAAGTTATCACACACTCTTCAGTCACTAAGTGAATCCAAAAACCTTGAATTTTATGACATCATATTATTACACCAGATTGTATGATAATTCATTTTACTATTTGTCTACTTTATAGGATTCAGATTGTTTATAATTTCCCTCCAATATGAATAAGGCTATGCATGAAGCATTCCTATAATCAGATCTTATGTATGATTCTGATTATTTCAACAGCTTCCTGCCAGATCATGATAATGAGATCTCATTTTCAGTCTTGACAGCTCTTATTTCTTTTTTTCTTACATGGTTGTATTTTATGGAAATTCAAAAATAATATAAAATCACATTGTTAATATTAGAATTTTTTATCCTTGTCTTTTTCCTGCCTTTAAGTATGCCTGCCTTACTACTAAGTGAGACTTGGCTGTTTGTTTATGGTAGATGTTCTTTCTGCTAAGAAAGTAATTCTTATCAATGTTGTTTTCAACATAATTCCAGTTGTAAGTGTGACGCTTATCGAAGTACTGTGTTCAGTGAGCACAAAACATGAGGAACTTTGCCCAGTGTGGTTAGTTCAGAAAAGTCTCTCCTAGCATAGAGCAGAACATTGGTTACCAGGGGTTACAGGTAGGTACTGGGAGATGTTGGTCAAAGGAAATAAAATAGGAGGAACAAGTTCAGGAAAGCTGTTGAACCAAATAGTGACTATAGTTAATAACAATCTGTTGTATACTTGAACATCCCTGAGAGGATATTTTAAGTGTTCTCACCACAAATAATGTATGTGAGGTAGTGGATATGCTAATTAGCTTGATTTAGTCCTTCCTCAATGTATACAGATATCGAAACTTGTTGTATATCATAAATAGAATTTTTCCAATTAAAAAAATTTTAAATGTATCCCAGTACACCCAGTTATGTAACATGGATTTCTTATATATTGTATATTTTTTTATAAAATAATAATAAAATGTGACTTACCAAATGAAATAGAACTAAGTAAACTGAGAAGCAAAAAACAGATTTAATAAAAATAATCAGAGGCCGGGCGCGGTGGCTCAAGACTGTAATCCCAGCACTTTGGGAGGCCGAGGCGGGTGGATCACAAGTTCAAGAGATCGAGACCATCCTGGTCAACATGGTGAAACACCGTCTCTACTAAAAATACAAAAAAAAAAATTAGCTGGGCATGGTGGCGCGTGCCTGTAATCCCAGCGACTCAGGAGGCTGATGCAGGAGAATTGCCTGAACCCAGGAGGCGGAGGTTACGGTGAGCCGAGACCGCGCCATTGCACTCCAGCCTGGGTAACATGAGTGAAACTCCGTCTCAAAAATAAATAAATAAATAAATAAATAAATAAAAACAATTAGAAAGAAAAAAAAAAAAAACCCCTCTCCCTGACACTCCCATGTCCACCACCTTGCCTGGTACATGGGAGACATTCAAAACAAATGAAAACTAAAACCACCTTCATAGTGTGAAAAATCAGTGAAACTTAGACCTGAGGACTAAGCCGAAGTTAGCCAGGCAAGAGTGGGCAGGAGGGTGGAAATAGGTCAGGGTGAGGAACAAGAAGAGCTCTGCAGCCCTACGCTGGGGAGCCGCTGCATTCATAAAACTGGAACATGACCAGGTTGACAGAAGCCTAGTGAGCCATCGGGGTCCCAAGGCTGGAAGAGCTGAGGGTGAGCTGGGGCTGTGCGGTGCTGGAGATGCTCTCCATCTTCAGGGATTCTACTGTTGTAGCTTCAGAGAAAAAATGATCACTTTGATATTTAATGCTTTCATGTATCTTTTTCACTTTTTAAAAATTTTACCTTAAATTTTACTTCAACAGACACTGGCATTGTAAGTTTTTTTTTTTCTTTTACATGATAAATCATTGTTAATTCTTTTTTCTGTAGACTTTACTTTTTCAATCTTCCCTTTCTTTTACCTCCACTTATCTTGCTTCCTTCTTTCATAAATATTTTTAAATGTTTTACAGTATGCCAGACCCTAGAGAGAATTTGGAGACCTCTACTCCTGATTCTCATAGTTAATTCTCCTTTAAATAGTCTGTACTTGGATCACATTTTGGTGGTTTTGACCTAAACTGAGAGTGTCTGTCTCCTTGCACTCATTTCATTAATTCCTCATTTCCTTCCTTCTTCCCTTCTTTGATTGGTAATAGGGATTTTATTAATTACTGTGTACAAAATTAACACGTAAGGCAAAATATGAAGCAGAAAGTAAAAGCTCCTCTGTTTCCTCGCATTTCAGTTTATTTTGCCCAAATCTGCCATCAAGGGTTCGATATATGCATACATCATGCATACATCATGCCTTCGGCTAATACAGATTTTTAAACTTTTTGCCTGCCTGTACGTGTGTGATTTTTTTTTCATTTTTCAAATAGCTAAATATCACATCATATGGATGAATGATATGTTATATTGTCTCTTACTAATAGATAGTCCAACCGTCTCAACTTTTTCAAAAGGTACTGTACCAGTGGTGCTTTGGTAAATATTCTTGTGCATATATTTTTGGGCAGACAAAAAGAGTGCTTACATGGTGCTTTAAGGTAAGCCCCCTAAAAGTGAAGTTGCTGATACAATTAAATATACGCTTAAAATTTTGATAGACCCTTTAAAGTTGCCTACCCAAAGGCTTCATCAATGTATATTTCCATCAGTATGAAATTGCCCATTTGCTAGCATTCAATCAGTGATTGGTAGTATCAGTCTTCTTAACTTTTTCAAATGGGTTTAAAATGAAATAGAATAATTTTAATTTGCATTTCCCAATTACTTGTGAGGAAGAACACTTTTTCACATTTTTCACTTCCATTTGTATTTCTGCTTTGAATTCCCTGTTCACAGCAGGATGTGGTTTTTTATTTCACATGTGTTTTTATATTTCAGTAGAAGGTTAGTAAAAGCTGCTTCAGGAGCCACTATCCAGATACCATTTTAAAATGACATCTTTACAAAATCGGATGTTAAAAGTGCTAGGGGCAAAGTTGAGTAATACCAGTGTGTAATGTCAATTTCATCCATTTCTTTGGCCACTTTTTTTAAACCTCTCTAATCCTCTGAATTTCTAAAGCAGGCACCTACTATTTGTGAGAGAGTTAAATGTATTTTGTGAGCTTAGTAAGTGTGAAGTGCTAGAATGACAGCTGGTACCAAAATGCAGCTGTTGTCATCATTATCATTGTTGTTAAAACCACATCTATTAACAGTTTGTTTAAGTGAGGAGTATCTTCCATGGAGAAAAATTCCCTTGAATGGATGAATTAGCAATGCTCATTCCACCACCAACAGTGGTTCTAGATGTATCTCCCCTACATTCTCCCACATTGGCTTTTTGTTCTGTTTTTGTTTCTTGAGACATAGCCTTGCTCTGTCACCCAGGCTGAAGTGC
The DNA here is from genome assembly GCF_009761245.1 of Sapajus apella. Classification (NCBI taxonomy): domain Eukaryota; kingdom Metazoa; phylum Chordata; class Mammalia; order Primates; family Cebidae; genus Sapajus; species Sapajus apella. Next base: position 3,213,890 of record NW_022436993.1, on the reverse strand, counting down.
AGTGGTGTGGACATAGCTCACTGCAGCCTCAATCTCCTGGGCTCAAGCAGTCCTCCCGCCTCAGCCTCCATGGTAGCTGGAACAATAGATGCATGCCTCCATGCCCAGAAAAAAATCTTTTAAATCTTTTTTGTAGAGATGAGGCCCCACTTCCTTGCCCAGGCTAGTCTCAAACTCCTGGGCTTAAATGATTGTCTTGCCCCTGCCTCCCAAAATGCTGGGATTATAGGCATGAGCCATGATGCGTGGTAAAAATTGGCTTTTTTATTCCTGGAATTCATGCATTTATATCACTTTTATAGTCTTGAAAGTGTAGCCAAAAAAGAAACAGAAAAAATACTACAGTAAATGGAGCGTATTTGTGGCAGTGGAAGAGACTTATTCCAGACCTTGAAGTGGCACCACCCAGCACGTCATGGCACGTGTCACAGTAAAAAAGCTGGACTTCCTTATTATACAAACCTCTGCTTCAAAGAAAGAAATGGATAAAGGGAAGCAAATCTACTCATATATTTTGCCCTCAACAAGGCCTTGGGGGTCTTATTGAGGCACAGATCTGTGGTAATTATGGTTAGGTGGACTCATTCTTTTAAATTTTGAAATGTTTAATTGACAAAGATGGTATATATCAGAGTGTACAAAAAAAGATATGATATAAATTGTTAATTATCATAAATTAACACATCCATTGCCACCCATTCTGTATATTAGATCCTCAGAACTTACTCATCTTATAACTGAAAACTTTTACTCTTCCATCACCATCTCCCAATTTCCCCTGCCCCCCAGCCCCTATGGCCACCATTTTACTCTCTGTTGCCATGAGTTCCACTTTCTTAGATTTCACATCTGAGTGAGATCATGCAGTATTTATTTGTCTTTCTCTCTCTGTCTTATTTCACTTAGCATGTCCTCCAGATTTATCCATGTTGTTACAAATGACAAGATTTCCTGCTTTTTAAAGGCTGCATGGTATTCCATTGTGTATCTACACCACATTTTCTATATCTGTTTATCCGTCGAGGGACGCTAAGTCTGATTCCATATCTTGGCTGATCCCAATATCATATCATCCAGTAATCCCACTAGTAGATATATATTCAGAGGAAATTAAGTCAATATGTGGAAGAGGTACCTGCATTCTCATATTCAGTGAATAATGATGCAGTGAACATGAGAGTACAGATACCTCTTCCACATACTGATTGCATTTCCTCTGAATATATATCTACTAGTGGGATTACTGGATCATATGATTTTTCCATTTTTAATTTTTGGGGGAAACATCACACTGTTTTCTATAGTGGCTATACTAATTTACATTCATACTACCAGTATGGAAGGATTCCCCTTCCTCATATATTTCCTAATGCTTGTTATTTCTTGTCTTTTTTATAATGACCATTCAAACAGGTGTGAGGTGACATCTTACTGTGGTTTTATTTCTTGTGTCTTTGTTTTTCTTCATTTCTCTGATGGTTAGTGATGTTAAGCACATTTTCATATACCAGTTGGCCGTTTGTATGTCTTCTTTTAAGAAATTAGGCCGGGCGCGGTGGCTCACGCCTGTAATCCCAGCACTTTGGGAGGCCGAGGTGGGTGGATCATGAGGTCAAGAGATCGAGACCATCCTGGTCAACATGGTGAAACCCCGTCTCTACTAAAAATACAAAAAATTAGCTGGGCATGGTGGCGCGTGCCTGTAATCCCAGCTACTCAGGAGGCTGAGGCAGGAGAATTGCCTGAACCCAGGAGGCGGAGGTTGCGGTGAGCCGAGATCGCGCCATTGCACTCCAGCCTGGGTAACATGAGTGAAACTCCGCCTCAAAAAAAAAAAATAGAAATTAATATTCTTATTAATTCCAGTTAATTAGTGGATTTTTGTGTATGTGTATTATGTGATGTGACATAAGGATCTGATTTCATCTTTCTGCTTGGCATATCCCATTATCCCAAACAAGTTAATGAAGAGACTGTTCATTTCTTTATCAAAAGTCAATTGACAATAAATGTACAGATTTATCTCTCGGCTATCTATTCTGCTACATAGGTTTACATGTTTGGTTTTAGGCCAGCACCATGTTGTTTTGATTACTTTAGCTTTGTAGTATATTTTGAAGTCAAGTATTGTGATGCCTCCAACTTTGTCCTTTTGGCTTCTAATTGCTTTAACTGTTTGGGGGTCTTCTGTGGCTTGTGTGAATTTTAGGATTTTTTTTTTCTGTTTCTGTGAACAATGCCATTGGAATTTTGATAGGGATTGCATTGAATCTGTAGATTACTTTGGGTAGTATGGATATTTTAACAGTATTAAATTTTTCAATTCATTAACATGGCATACCACATTAATTTGTGTCTTTAAGTTCTTTCATCAACATCTTACAGTTGTTAATGTACGGATATTTCACCTTCTTGGTTAAATTTGTTTCCATATTTTCTTTTTTAGGCTATTGAAAGTGAGATTGTTTTGTTAATTTCTTTTTTGGATAGTTTGTTGTTAGTGTTTAGAGGCACAACTGATTTTCGTATATTAATTTTGTATCCTGCAACTTTACTGGATCCATTTATGCTTGATAAAATGTTAATGCATAAGTGGAAATAAACCTTTTTGAAATGTGAGTTGCTTCATGAAAAATTATCTTCAACACAAGATTGGCAAGATGAGGTTCCATTTATTACTAAAAGGAACCTCTATATCTCAGTTTCTGATTAAATATTGATACTTGGTTAGCTTCTATATGGGAACAGTCTCAGAGGAAACAGTGACAGACAGTGATATGTGAGGATACGAGAAGGCTCGCCGTGCTGACATCTCATTCTCTAATTTTCAGAGGTAAAGATCTTTGCCTTTAGATTTTATATGTTGGCTATTTGGCTATTTTGTCTCCCAAGTCCTACCTGGAGGAGAAACAATTAAATTACTCTGTTACTAATAGCCTAATTGAAATGTATTATATTCTTTTTCTTTATAACAGATAAAATTAAGGCATGGAAGAAATTGAAAGTTATGGATTAGGAGAGATAACGGAATTACTTTGAAATATGTGCCTTACTTGAAGAAGGCAAGCCAGGATGAGATGACAAAAAAGGTGACATGAAGGCATTAGTTGTCTGAGTGGGAGAGATGAGGGCAGGAAAGTAATAGTAAATACAGATGAAGGCATTTGTGAGGCAGGTAAAAGGACCATGATTTCATTTACACATGGGTCCTGTTCTGCCTCCACCCACCGTGTCTGCCTTGCCAAATTTTATCCCTGTGAAACCAAGATTAGTAGTATGTTAAATCAAATATAAACAAATGTTTTTTCCTACTTCTCCCATTTTCCTTCTCTTACTTTTTTATTCTCCACCTTCTCCTTATAAGATTTGGACTGTTTAACTTATTCTCTAAATCATAGAAGAGACCATGTATAAAAATGGAGAATTTCCTCTCCACTTGAATATAGGTCAACAGTATGTGATTTTTTCATTTAATCATTTATTTAGTCAGTCACTCATTCATTTATTTAGTAAGGCAGTTGGTCAACAAAATTTGGGGAGTTCTGAAAAATACCAAAAGTAAAACATCAATATTTTATAAACCCACTTCTTTATAGCCTGGATATGTATTTTTCAGGTATAGTTTGACTATAATATAGGTAAATTATTTATTACATTTAACCAGGATAGGGAACTAAAACAGAAAATCAGGTTAGAAAAATTTAGTTTTTGACATCTTGAGTTTGAGGTGCCTCTGCATAGGTCATGCAGGTGGAAATGTCTCATAAGCAAGTGGAAAATGAGTCTAAAGGTCAGAAAGAGGTTTGGGCTGAAGATCTGTTTGGAGTTATTAGTTTAGAAAATTTCAGAAACCTTATTACTTCCAGGAGACTGATTTAGTAATAGTTCAGCTTTTGATAAGGTTAAACAGAATTGCCTTTAAAAAATCTATTACATTATAAAACTTTTTTTCCTAATGTTTGGTTTTATAACATTGTCTTAACTTTTAAGTAATTCTCTACTGTCAAATTTCTGTATGTATTTAATTATTTCTATTCTGCCTTTTGTGTCTTTCTGAGTTGATAGTCTGATCCTAATGCATAAAAGAATCTATCTTAGAGCAAAGGATTCATCACAGATAAGAAAGAAGAGTAATTAAAACGTCGATCAGTTAGTGTGACCTTTATGAATTCTGTATGGATGGGTTAGCATTTATTATCTAGTTAAGACTTGTGAATTTATTATTTGGAAATCTTTTACTCATGTTTGTGATAGAATATATGAGACTCTAAAATATCAAGATATGTCATTGCAACATGTTAATAATTTGCTGATAAGCATAAAGACCAACGAAAAGGCAGAATTTAGTGAAGCAAACGGCTAAAACTGACAATAAAAATGTAAACAGGATATTAGCTAATTAATACTTTTCCCTCTTTTTTTTTCCACTTTGTCATTTCGCAGACAACTTGAAAAATGATACATTCAGTGTGGACTAAATTTTGTAATACCCATTTCTTAATGCTCCCAAGTTTGAGGCAAATCAAAATCCAACTTGGTCTATAAATGTTTATACCATTTTAGAGATTGAGTTTTGAATTCCTATCTTCATCATCTTTGCATCTAAATAGCAAGTGTTACCCTACAGCCCTTTATCATCTACCTTTGTTGCTTGCCTGTCAAATACAATACTGCTATTTTAAATTTCTGAACTGCCTCCTCTTCTTCCAAATGGGGGGGCATTGATTACACCTTATTAAATCATTTCTTGTTTTCTTGCTGAAATGCTTATCACACTTTTTTGTATACTTGTAAATGTGTAGTCAGAATCAAAAATTGTTGTGTTACATGTAGAATATAGCATAAGAAACACAACAAACCCTGGAATGTTCAGGCTATCTCCAAATGTCAAACAAAACAGGAAATGTTTCTTTGTTTAAAAGTTTTTCTGAACATTTCATGTACTTCCAAACATACTACAGAGGATAGACAGTGTGTTAAAGATAAACATAACAGTTCTGAGAAAGTCTCTTCCTCTTACCACGTTTTCCCCCTTTTTAGATGTTACTGATGTGTTCTAGCAACCAGTTGATGGGCTCTTTTGCCTAGGTGTGAGCAGTAGAATTTTAAAGTAGTTATCTTGCAGATCACGGTTCTTGACATTTCAAATTTTTTAAAAAACAGAAACTTCTGAGATTAAAAAGTGTTCAAATGTTATAGAACAATTACTTACATCTGTTGTTGGTTAGCAGTCAGGTCAAGTTGAGCAATGACTTGTGAAGTCTATTGTATTTCTCTAAATATAAAGTATGTTTTACGTTTTGAAAAATGACTGATGTCAAACTTACTAATATTTGAGTTTATCTTAGTATAACAAAGAGTGATGTTTTGAAAGGGTAATCAAGTGTTTTCTCAATAGTGTCACATTTTTAAATATCTAATAAAATTTTAGAGTTTAATTATTTTTATTCTATTAGGATTTTTCATGGGGGGAATTTGTTCTTTCAGTAGTCTAATTTTTGTTTGAAAAGTAATGTTAATAGCTTTGTTTTTTGAGATGGAGTCTCGCTCTATCACCTAGGTTGGAGTGTAGTGGCACAATCTTGGCTCACTGCCATCTCCACCCACCCCACCCCCCAACCCCTGGGTTCTAGCATTTCTCCTGACTCAGCCTCTGGTGTATTTTGGATTACAGATGCCTGCCACCACACCCAGCTAATTTTTTTTGTATTTTTAGTAGAGACGGGATTTTGCCATGTTGGGCAGGCTCATCTTGAACTCCTGAACTCAGGTGACCCACCTGTTGCTCTTTGGCCTCCCAAAGTGCTGGGATCACAGGCATTAGCTACTCACTCAGCCTGTTAATAGCTTTTAATGAACAGTAGAAGTCTAAGCAAATGACATCATATGTTTCAGTAATTTTATGCTACTTTATTTAAGAATGTACAGTAACCTCTTAAGGCAAGATTTCTCTGTGATATTTGTGACTGTATCATTCACTTTTGTATGCTTTTTTTCTTTCATTTAGAGAATTTATCTATTTAAGTGAAATACGAGTTACTCTAGTTAGTAGTATTAGAAGAAAAAGGAATTTGAAGGTCACAAATAGATTGCAGAGAAGTAGCAGCTAATTTTGTATATTTTTACAATGAAGCCTTCAGAAAAATGAGGCCAAGTAAGGACATAGTCATTGATATCTTAGGAATGTGTTTTAAAGGCTTCTTAGCCAGGAAAGGGGTATGAAACATGAGGAGAAGGCTAATAACAAGTGTTTGGGTGCTGAGTTGCTTTGGTCATGAACATGAGGGATAAGCTAAGTGAAGAATATCCAAAACATTCCCTCTTATGCATCTACGTTATTCTACATCTCTGCAACTGCAATGAGTCAGCAATTTTAAGATATAAAATCAAGTGAGACTTGAGGGGAATACATTTAAGTGTGCACATGATTTGAAACAAAGCAAGATGAATTAACAATCTCATGTAAATTTTGAAAACAAAGCAACAACAAAAAACACCGCCATAACCATGTAAAGTTTCTGCCCAGCAATAGATGGTAAATCATAAATTATATTGAATGACTTGTTATTTGTAATTTCATGTGTATATAAAATCATTAATTTTTTATTTAGTGTGTCATACTGTTTTAAAGAACATAAAACTATGTATAAATCAATCTGGACTTTATTTTTGGATAAACTTACTCTTCAAAAAGGTCTTAATAAACTATTCATCTATAAATTATGTTGTATGAAAAAATGAGCTTTCTTATGAAGTCTTAGATGTTAGAAAGAATATGTACTTAAGGCAATATGACAATTTCTTTTAATGTGTTAGTTAACACTGTCAGGAATTTAAAATTGGCTACGAATTTTTTTATAACACCTGAACCAACCCTTGTAGTTTATTTTTCAGTAGTTGGGTAATGTTACATGTTTTTGTTATTATATTACGTATTCTGTTTTTGTTACTTTGGGTAAGAAAATCACTGAGGGTCAGATTGGTTGCACAGAGGAAATCTCACTGAATTGGGAACCAGCAACAATGGAAGACAAGACTGTTTTGGCACTGATCAGCTGAGTGAGCCTAACTACTCTGCTGACTTCATTTCCTCTCTGTGTACTTGAAAGATTCATGAAGAACTTCCATTGACTGAGCCCCTGCTCTATGCCAGGCAGCATTATTGCCAATCTCTGCAACAGTATACACTCTGGGCATTATTATGCCCGTCTTATAAATGAAGAAACTGAAGCTTAAAAGGTTAAACAACTGGCTCAAGGTCACACACCTAAAATGTGGTTAATACTGAAGTTCCGGATCATCTAGCTACAAAATCTGTGTGGTTTAGCTCATCAATTTGTCATTCTCTGAATTACATACATTTTACTTTGGGAGTCTTTGCCATGACCCTATGTCTGCATTTTTATAAAAATGTCTTTTTTTTTTTTATTGCGGAGAATTCTCCTAAAAACCTAAAATTGATTTAAGTGACCATGTTTCATACAGTTGTGCCTTGACAAATTTTTCTAAATTTGATTGTTTTTTAAATATTTTATCACAGATCTTCTTAACATAAGCTAACTGCATGCAGTCTTTCAAACATGATGTTCTTTTCCATTTATGTAATTGTTAATAAAATTATTGAAAGATAGTGTCCTCATACCTCTCGATGTTAAAATTCTCTTTATGATCACCTTTTACATCATTTTTTCCAACCCATATTGTGTAATTATTTTATCAGGTGTTGGTCAGTTTCATATGAAGTCCCTCTGGCCATGAATTTTGCATTGAAATAGAATAATTTAAAAAGAAAAAGTACAGCTCGAAAGTTTGCTATCTTGCTAGCATTGGTATATATATATATATTTTTAAAGAGGATATAGATTTATACAGTCTTGGTTTGTCATTGAAACTTACGCTAGTTCATCTCTTTCAAAATGTAATTCTATTGCTCTCTTATATTTTCCTCATAAATGCTGGGGGCCAACTTATAAAAATATATTCATGTATATTCAGAGGTTTCTTTTGTAATAGAAAGCCTAAATGTTGTAAGGCTGAAGAAATCAACATTGATCAAAAACAGCTGCCCTGTTTTAACAAGATATATGTTAATTTCCCCAGAGGTTAAAAATGTTTTAAAAATATAAATGAAGTAGTTAGTCCCCATAGAATCAGGATAATAATAATAAACCATTTTAATTACTTCTAAAAATGCAGCCTTAAGCATTCTTATCTTCTTATTACATCCAATGGCTTAGTTTCCTCTGGGTGCCTATATCCCAGGCAAAGCTTCTGTGGCAATTATGACTGTACTTCATCTTATGCTTCTATACTTGGCATCCAAACATGAAATTTAGAAATTGACTTTGGTATAATTTGATAGAAATAGGTATAATGTGATCTGCCTTTGTGTGTGTGTGTGTGTGTGTGTGTGTGTGTGTGTGTGTGTGTGTGTGTCTATGGGTTTGATATCTGGCTGTTATAAACTTCCATAAGTCAGTTCTGCAAGTTTACAATGTGGGGAAGTTGGGACAGAAATGGAGTAAGGTAGAATATACTTACCTCTATTGTAAACTTGGGAGGTATATTTATTAGGGTTTATGGGTTCCAAACCAGAGAGTCAGGCTTAATGCTAACACCCCCAGCTTTATATTCCCCTGTAAAAATTATAAGATAGTCTTTGATAATGATATGCACATCAGCTAGTGCCAAATAAAATCTCATTAGAGAATATTAGTTAAGGGAATGGGCTGCGTTTAGACTTTTTGAGTAATATTTTGCATATTACAATACCAAATCTTAGATTTTCCTTTTTTTTTTTTTTCCTCCTCTTTTGAGATGGAGTCTCACTTTGATGCCCAGGCTGGAGTGCAGTATCTCTCTGGGTGCACTGCAACCTCCATCTTCCAGGTCTAAGTGATTCTCCTGCCTCAGCCTCCTGAGTAGCTGGGACTACAGGCACCTGCCACCACACCTGGCAAATGTTTGTATTTTTAGCAGAGGCAATGTTTTGCCATATTGGCTAGGCTGGTCCTGAACTCCTGACCTCAATTTAGCCACCCACCTTAGCCTACCAAAGTGCTAGAATTACAGGTTTGAGCCACTGTGCCCAGCCTAAACTCATAAATTTTCTAGTAGTTGAGTGGACACAAAGTTTTTCCTTATTTATTTATTAAAGTATATTACATACAGTACATGACTACGTCTCCTTCAAAGATATTAACATATTTCCAGGTAAGTTGATCTATCCCCAAATCTACCCTTTTCTCTGGAAACAAACAAACATTGTTATCAACTGAGTATGTATTCTCCAGACATTTATTTGGTGTGTATATATATACAGACATAACTTGTTTTATTGTACTTTGTTCTATTGTGCTTGACAGATAATGCGTGTCTTACAAATTAAAGTTTTGTGGCAACTCTACATTGAGAATATCTATCACAGCCATTTTTCCAATAGCATGTGCTCACTTTGTATCTCTGTGTCACATTTTGGTAATTCTTTTTTTTTTTTTGAGACGGAGTTTCGCTCTTGTTACCCAGGCTGGAGTGCAATGGCGCGATCTCGGCTCATCCCAACCTCCGCCTCCTGGGTTCAGGCAATTCTCCTTCCTCAGCCTCCTGAGTAGCTGGGATTACAGGCACGCACCACCATGCCCAGCCAATTTTTTGTAGTTTTTAGTAGAAATGGGGTTTCACCGTGTTGACCAGGATGGTCTCGATCTCTTGACCTCGTGATCCACCCGCCTCGACCTCCCAAAGTGCTGGGATTACAGGCATGAGCCACCGCGCCCGGCCTACATTTTGGTAATTCTTGCAGTATTTCAGCAAATGCTTTTATTATTATTGTATCTGTCATGGTGATATGTGATCACTGATCTTTGATATTACTATTGTAATTGTTTTGGAATGCCATGAACTGCACCCACTCTAAGGTGAACTTAAGTGATCAGTGTTGAATGAGTTCTGATGCTCCACCAACTAGCAATTCCTCCATCTTTCTCCCTCCCCTCAGGCCTCCTTATTCCCTGAGGCATTACAATGTTGAAATTAGGCCAATTAATAATCCTACAATGGCCTTTAGTGTTCAGATGAAAGGAAGAGTCACATATCACTCATTTTAAATCAAAAGCTAGAAGTGATTAAGCTTAGTAAAAAGGCATAGTGGAGGCTGAGATAGGCTGAAAACTAGGGCCTGTGCACTAAGCAGCCAATTTGTAGATGTAAAGGAAAAATTATTCATGGGAATTAAAAATGCTACTCCAGTGAACACATGTATGATAAGAAAGCAAAACAGCCTTATTGCTGATACAGAGTTTGAGTACTCTAGATAGAAGATTAAAGCAGCCACAACACTGCCTTAAGCCAAAGCCTAATCCAAAGTAAGGACCTAACTCTGTTCAATTCTGTGAAGGCTGAGTTGAGAAAACTACAGAAGAAAAGCTGGAAGCTAGCAGACGTTTGTTCATAAAGTGCAAGGAAAGCGGCCATCTCCATAACATAAAAGTGTAAAGTGAATCAGCAAATGCTGATGGAGAAACTGTAGCAGGTCATCCTGAAGGCCTAGCTAAGATCATCGATGAGGGTAGCTACATGAAACAGATTTTCAGTATTGATGAAACAGCCTTTTACTGGAAGAAGATGCCATCTAGGACTTTCATAGCTGGAGAAGAGAAGTCAATGACTGGCTTCAAAACTTCAAATGAAAGATTAACCCTTTTGTTAGGGGAACATGCAGGTAGTGACTTTAAATTAAAGCTAATGCTCATGGACCATTCTGAAAATCCTAGGGCCATTAAGAATTATGCTAAACCAACTCTGCCTGTGCTGCAGAAATGTAACAACAAAGTTTGGATGTGATAGTACATGTATTTATAGCATGATTTACTGGATATTTTAAGCCCACTGATGAGACTTACTGCTCAAAAAAGATTCCTTTCAAAATGTTACTGCTCATTGACAATGCACGTAGTCACCCAAGAGCTCTGATGGAGATATGGGGGAGATTAATATTGTTTTCATGCCCACTAACAGCATTCATTCTGCTTCCCATGGAATAAGGAGTTATTTAGATTTTCACATCTTCTTATTTAAGAAACACATTTTGTAAGGCAATCATTGCCATAATGATTCATCTGATGGATCTGGGCAAAGTAAATTGAAAACCTTCTGGAAAGGATTCACCATTCTAGATGCCATTGAGAACATTTATGATTCATGGGAGGAGATCAAACTATCGACATTAACAGGAGTTTGGAAAACTTTGATTCTAACCCTCATGGATGACTTTAAGGGGTTCAAGACTTCCGTGAAGGAAATAACTGCAGATATGGTGAAAATGGCAAGAAAACTAGAATTAGCAGTGGAGCCCGAACATGGGTCTGAGTTACCATAATTTCATAAAACTTGAATGGATGAGGAGTTGGTTCTTACGGATGAGCAAATAAGTAGCTTCTTGGGATGGAATCCACTCCTAGTGAAGATGCTATGAACATTGTTGAAATGACAACAAAGGATTTAGAAGATTACATCATTATAGTTAAGAAGATTGACTCCAGTTTTGAGAGAATTTCAACTGTAGGTAACATGCTATCAAACAGCATCACATGCTACGGAGAAATCTCTCATGAAAGGAAGAGTCAACTGGTACAGCAAATTTCATGGTTTACTATTTTTAAGAAATTGCCACAACCATCTGAAGCTTCAGTAGCCACCACCCTTGTCAGTCAACATCCATCAACATGGAGGCAAGACCCTCCACTAGCAAAAAGATTAGGACTTGCTGCAGCCTCAGATGATTATTAGCGTTTTTTTAGCCATAAAGTATTTTTTGATTATTATTTTTAGACATATGCTATTGCATACTTAATAGACTGCACTATAGTGTAAACATAACTTTTGTATACACCGAGTAACCACAAAATTTATGTGATTCACTTTATTTTGATACTTGATTTATTGCTATGATCTGAAACCAAACCTGAAATATTTTTGAGTTGTGGGTGGATGGATGGATAGATGGATGGATGGACAGATGGACGGATGGACACACAAATAGATATATAGATGAGATATGCCTGGATAGATAGAGAAAATGTACACTGTTGTTTTATGTGTATGTGTGTTTTTATAAATAGTGTCCTACTACGTATTACTGATCATCTTTCAATTAAGTTTTTTAAAAGTTTCCCGGTTATCTCTGGTTAAAAATAGTTTTATACTACCATTTCTGTCTCAGGCATAACTGTGAAGGAGATGACTTTTTTTCTTGGTCTCTGTTATTTTGCTCATTACCTCTTTCATCCATCTTCAGTTTTCAAACCCCCTCTCTCTGTACACACTTAGTATGTTTTCTGTCCTCACCCTGCCACTGAGACTCTAAACAAGATTCCTATATTTTACTTTGAACTTGTCAATGTCTTACTTACCAAATTGTATATTAATCCATGGAACCAAGCATAAAATAAAAGGCTGTGTGCCAGTTAAAAGATATTCCAGTACCAATAAGACAGTGGAGGATATATTTTGGGGAGCACAGGTCTCTTCTCTGTCCTGAAGTCTCACCTATCAGTTTCCAGCTCATTCTGTGAGACCACAAAGCCAACTCTTCCAAATGATATTTTGAAAGAAAACAGTGCACATTTTGAACAGGTCTTACATTTTGGTATGGAACCTCTCGTCAGAGTTCTAATTTATAATCTGAAATCATGGGCTCCTCTCCTTAGCCAGGAGTAAGACAATGAATGCTTAAGAAGATTGTTCAACAATTACAAATGAAAAGGAGACAGATTATCTGCTAATACATAAAAGCAGTACTCCTGCTGCTGTTATGTGGTAGTGATGGTTGTGACACTCCTACCGAGCCTACTGGACCTAAAATATCAGGAGATGCTGTAAGATGGAAGAGGCCATCAAACCACAGCATGACCACAGCCCTGGGAAAGAACCGTTGGGTCCCCCACTCAAGGCATTTGTCTCCTCTTGGGTCATTTTGGATCCCAAACATTAAACATAATTTGTTAGCGATATAATCTTTTGTAGTTTTCAAATTCATCATCCTGATGCTGTTCTCTACCTTGAAGAATGTGTGCCTACTTATTAAGTACCAGTTACAATGCCAGCCATTTTGCAATACTTCATATTTAATAAATGTCAGATTTAATAAGGTAAAGGTTAAGAAAAACGTTATATGGGTGAAACCATTGAAGTTCAAGGTTGCCCAAACCAAAGTGATTATTTCATAATTCAAACTGAGATGGCGTTAACTCCAAAGTCTGTCTTTTTCACTGTACCTTGCAGCTTTTTTTTCATGTCCCCCGGTTCAGTCAACCATGGTGTACAAATTATTTTACAAACAATCATGTATAATATTTTGGATTCTCATTTTTGAGTCTTTTTTTTTGGAAAGTTTTAAAAATAAGTTTCATAATTAGGTATACTATTGCAAATGTAATTTGCCACTTTGGAAATTCTACCAGCCAAAACCCACTTAAATGCTTACTGATAGAAATTTTCTTTTCACCAAAAGCACCTGCTATCTAACATAATGACCAATAGCAAGAAGCCACTCAAATACTCAAGGCTGTTCACTGACTAGATTTGTTTTTCTATTCTCAAATTCTTAAATTAATGAAAGCCCTGAGTTTTGTTGAGGGATTACACAAACTCTATAGGTTTAACAATGCCCTACAGGGGTTTTGAAAGGGGAGTTAGAATTTTCTTTCTCTGGCTATCCAGTTATCTGATAGTTATTTTATATAAGTCACTATTGTGGTTTGGCCTTTAAGAATTTTTTATTGTTACAAAATGAATTGTTACTACTACAAATTATTTTCCTGTTAAGATATTTGCACTACATGTAATTTCTCTACACATTTTGTATTATATTTAGTGATAATACAGCATACCTAAAATGACCTGTTTTTGTGTGTGTACTATTAATTGATATATTTGCTGTGTATTGATACTTGAATTCATTAATGCAGAATTTATGGAAGAAAATAAGATTGATTTTTCTGGACTTTCATTTCTTGCCTCAGTTCTAAGAATTTTGTTTTGAGAAGATAATGCTATTTTAAGTCTAAGAAAATACCTTAAGGTTATTAGATATATTCATGTTTAGCAAACTATTCAGAAATTTATTGAAAAATCAAATCAACTAATTCTTTTGAATTTTGAGTAAAGAATAACATTTATGCACGTTCACAAGGTGAGATACCTGTGTTACTTAATGTGATTTATATTGTGCACATAGTGAAGCTGTGTTTGTAAGTTTCAAAGGTTGCATGTTAGCATGGTGGGAGATATGGAGATTCAAGACCTTGTGCATATGCTTGTTTTAATTCACCAATGCTATCCCACAGGTATTTGTGAAATAGTTTAGGGATGGCATTCAGTATGTACTGGTGGCTCGTATTTTAGAAATGCAGGCAAGATCTCATTTGTAAATTTCTTGGATTGAAAATATCTTCAAGACAGTGTTCTTAGCTTCTTAGACTGTTTAATGATTCAAATTTTAGAGAACAAAACCTCATGAAGCCACTGGCAATATTATTAAGCTTATTGTTACCTTTGTAATCAGTCTTTTTGCATACTGTAGTTGCCCACCCACCTGAATACTAGCCAACTCTGATTTATTTAATTTCCCCCAAAGAATGCTGTCCTACTGCATTGTGACATTTTCACAATGACATATATTGTTTCATACTTAGAAATTTAAGTTAATAATGACATTTCCATTTTGTTTTACAGAGCATCAGGGCATCGGGCCTTATCCTGTTGGAAACAATCCTTTTTGGATCTCTGCTCCTGTACTTTCCAGTAAGTAACATCATCATGTTTTTAAAGTAGACATGTATTTTATATTGCATACTGTAAAGCTGCTTTTTACACACACGCACACACACACCCCTGGTGTTACCAGGAAGTGAAAAGAAAGAGCAGAGGTTATTGAAGGAAGTTGTTGATGAGAAGAGTCAAACTCTAAAATACTCGAAGAGGTTTATTCTGAACCAAATATGAATGACCATGGCCCATGACACAGCCCTTAGGAGGTCCTGGGAGCATGTGCTCCAGGTGGTTGGGTTGCAGCTTGGTTTTCTACATAGAGACATTAGACTTCAATCGGATTCTTTTGAGAAATATGTTGGCTTGGTCCAGAAAGGAAGGAGAATTTGAAGTGTGGGGGGCTTCCAGGCTGTAGGTGAATTTAAATATTTCCTGGTTGACAATTGGTTGAATTTGTCTAAAGACCTGGGATCAATAGAAAGGAAATGTTCAGATTAAAATAAAAGATTGTGGAGACCAAGGTTGTTTTGAGGTCTCACACTGGCTGCCCTTAGAGACGACAGATGACAAATGTCTTCTATTGGTCCTTTGAAAGGTGCTAGACACTCAGTTGATATCTTTAACTGACTTTTAAGAGGTGCTAGACACTCACTTAATATATTCAGGATTGGGAGGGCCTGGAAGAAAAACATCTAGCTATGTTAATAGAGATTCGTTACAGACGCAAATTTCCCCCCACAAAGGACGGCTTTGCAGGGTCATTCCAAAATATGGCACAGGAACATGTTTTGGGGTAAAAATATTTTTATTTTCTTCTTTGTCATGTCATGTTATGCCAGAGTCAGACAGGAAAGTAAGTCATGATATATAGGGTTAAATAAAACCCATCTGATGAAAATTTATTGTTTGTAGGGCATGATTCCACAGACCCCTTAGATAGGAATTTGGGCAAGGTAAATAAAAATCAGAGCTTGGTCGTCAAAGTACACTCCAAGAGAAGAGTGGGCTGGTCTGGCTGGAAATCAGTAGCAAAGCAGGGTGCTTGAAAGAGGATGAGCCACCAGCTCTGAGGGTTTTGCAGTGCTGCTTTTACTATGTCAGACTATTTCTTTAAGTTCCTGTCTGTGTCTCAAATCTCTCACTTTGTCTTTGACTAGTTTCTTGCTCTGCCTCAAGTCCCCACACTGTTCTAGCCCCAGGTTTGTAGGAGTCTCCCTTGCTGTCTGTTGATGCACATGTGCTGCCTGTCATTAGATACAAATTCTACCAACGGCAGCGTTGCTCCTTACCACCATCCCAGGAAGGTCTTATCATGGCTAAATCTGCATTTGTTGCACCTGAGTATCTCTTAGGAATTTCTCCTTTGCCCTCTTTCCCTCTTCTCAGCATGTAGCTAGCTACATTCTGACAGGTTAATTGCAGGATGAGTGATCACTGGGCATCTTAAGGGGTGTATGGGGGAGTTCCTTTCTGCGTAGGTAGTTCTTCTCTCTCTGCTCATATCTAGCAGGCATGTTTCGGGTAACCTCTGGGGTGTGAGACTTTTCAGACTTTCCTTTCTCAAGGGCTCCCCCCTCCTGCTATGTCTGGCCATTTGCCTAGTCTAACACAAGGGCTTTACAGATGTTTAAATCCTGGGTTTTACCATTTGAGTGACCTTAGACAAGTTACTTAATGTTCTTAAACCTTGGTTTTCTCTTATAAAATGGTGCTGATTATACTTTGCTTCCCATATTTGTGAGGAAGATTAAGTGCTTCAGTGAGGTAACATATGAAAGGCAAATTTGGTATGTATGCTTAATATATACAAATACATATCACTTTCCTTCTTCCTTCCCCTCTCCCTGAATCAGAACCATCAGACACACCAATTAATGTCAGAAAAATTGAAATGGTTGCATAGTAAAATAAGCATGATGAAATAAATGAATGTATGGTACCAGTGGCTTATATAATCATGGTGGACTCTATCATACCAGTAACATGTCTGAAACCAGAAGATAAGTACTGAGTTTACAAATTCAACTCAGCCAACTTAAGTTCAGTGGTTATTGTGTGCCAAGCACGATGCTAATTTCTGGCAGTACTCAATGAGCAAGACAAACTTGATTTCTCAAGAATCTTACAGAGTAGAGGAAGAGATGAGTTAGTACAAACAATGATAACACAATGTGACAAACACTAAGCGAGCAGAAAGGACAGGATGCTGTGGAGGCACTTAGGAGAGACACCTAATCAAGCTTAGGGAATAAAGGATCCCTTGGCAGAGACCTGAAAGGTGTGTAAGTATAAGAGAAGAAAAGGTAGGGCTGCTGGGACACCAGATTCTTTTTGTTTTGTTTTGTTTTGTTTTTTCTTGCCTCACTCCCTGCTCCATCTCAGCTTGCTTTGTTGAGTCTTCATTTTACCTCCCACCTCTTCACACTTGAATGCCTCAGAAGTGAGTTCTTGTAGCTTTTCTTAATCTGCACTCTCACTTGATGATCTCATCTAGCCTCAAAGCTTTAAGTACTATTTAAATGCCAATGACTGCCAAATTTATATCTCCAACCCAAACCTTTCTCCTTAGCTCCCAACTCATATTCAGCTGCTGAGGCAACCACTCCATTTGCATGTCCAGCAGAATTCCCTATCATGTGTTCAGCTGAGGCATTGATCTCTCCCTCAGATTCAGCCTTCCAGTTTCCACTGTTGGCAGCTCTATCATTCTAGTTACTCAGGCCAAAAACCTAGGAATCATTCTTGAGACCATTCTCTCCCTCACATCAGAAAACCTTTAAAGACACAGCAAGAATCTAATGAGCCCCTGCCACATTCACTGCCACCACCTGGTCTAAACCATGATCCGCCCCTCCTGGATTGTTGCCGTGATCCCTTATCAGCCTCTCTTCTTCCATTCTGGCCCCATAGAGTGTATCTATTTTCAAATATCACCCAGTTTTAACATGAAAGTTAGACTGACCATGTCACTCCTCTTTACAAAACTCCCCAAAGATTCCCATTTTACTTAGAGTAAAAGCCAAAATCCGTCCTGTGGCCTCTAAGGCTTAACTTTTCTATTTATTCTTAAAATGGAAATACATTTAAACATAATCAGTGCTATGATCTGACTGTGTCCTCCAAAATTTATGTGTTAGAAACTTAATCTCCAATGCCATGGTGTTGGGAAGTAGGGTATTCTGGGAGGTGTTTAGAACCTCATGAATGGGCTAATGCCCTTACATGTAAAAGGGCTTGGTGGAGGGAGTTTGGTCCTTTTTGTTCTTCTCCCTTCCACACAGCAAGAAGGCCCTCACCAGAAACCAGATGCTGACACTTTGATCTTGGATTTTTCAGCTTCCAGAACTGTGAGAAATACATTACTATTCTTTGTAAATTACCCAGCCTCTGGTATTTTGTTATAGCAGCACAAACAGACTAAGACAGTCAGTATTAAAGTTTTTATAAAGTCATCCATATTCTTTAAGTTTTCTAATTTTCTAGCAAAGAGTTATGCATGGTATTAGTAACAGAAGCAATACAGCAGTATAAAGACTGTTTATCATTGGTACACTTCCTGTATAAATGTGTCATGCATCTTAACCTTTAATCTTTCCCACAGAACCCTAGGGCAGATATTTAACCAGTCATCAGATCATCTAATAAAGAATGAAATATCTGAAATGACTTCAGTAACCTGTTGAAAAATTTTAATTATCTGAATATCTGTTGTTAACCCTTATCTTTTATTTTTAACCTCTGCTATTTTTAAATCAGTTTTCCATCCAGTAGCCAGAGAGATACACAAATGTCAAATCGAGTTACCTCTGATGACTTCTTTTGACATATTAGGTCTGCTGCGGTCCTTGCCCACCTCCCCAGCCTCGTCTTAGATTACCTTTCTCCTCGCTTTCTGCTCTCCAACCACCCTGACCTTCTTTCAGTTCTCAGATAAAACATGATCTGTTTCATGATAGGCATAATAATGGTCCTCAACAATGTCCACAATCCTAATCCCTGGAAAGTTTGAATATGTTACCTTACTTGGAAAAAGGGACTTTGCTGATAGGATTATTTTAAAGACTTTGAGATAGGGAGATTATCCTGGAGTATCTGAGTATGCCTATGGCTCCTAAGAGAAAGAGGGAAGCAGAAGAGAAAGAACCAAATAGATGGCATAGTGAAAAAGATTGACTGGCATTGATCATTTTGAAGATAGGTGAGGGAGGTTGCAAGCTGAAGAATGCAGGCAGCCTCTAGATGCTGGAAAAGGCAAGTAAACAGTTTCTTCCCCTAGACCCTCTACAAGGAAGGCAGCTCTGCCAACACCTTAATTGTAGTTCCTTAAGACTCATTTTGGGTATAGGAGCTCCAAAACTATAAGTCCATGTTGTTTAAAGCCGCTAAGTTTTATGACACTATGTTACAGCAGCTATGGGACGCTAATACACCTCCTGTCATAGGACCTCTTCACGTACCTTCTTTTGTTTGTTTTGAAAAATCTTCCTCTTTTTCTTTTCCTCACTCCTACCCTACCATCCTTTAGGCTCATTACCAGATAGTCATTTTCTAGATTTCTCCATCAGTATCACTTTTTCAGGAATGCTTTCTTTGACCCCTAATCGCAGTCAAATTCCTTGCAATAACTTCTCTTGGAATCCTGCTGTTTTTCTTGACAACACCTATTTCAGTTTGTAATTACACACTCAAAATCTGATTATTTGATAATGTCATTCTCTTGCACAGATATTAAATTATGTGACAGTAGGGCACGTTTCTGTTTTGCTCAGCATCGTATCTGCAGCACTCAGCCCAGTGCCTGTCACCATAGTAGAAGCACAGTAAATATGCACAGAATGAGCAAATAAGCTATACTTAGATGAACTTAGAAATTGACCCTAAACTAGTGCCTACTGTCCTGTTGAAGTACCCTCCAATGTCTGCTTGATTGTAGAAGACTAAGAATGCTGACCCTTATTTATATTTATTTAGCACCCGCAGTTGGGCAATACAAACACTTTCTAGTGTTATTTTGGGGGACTTAGCAGAAGTTCAGTTCATCTTGGTTCTAATATTCGTGTTTATTCAAAACAAGTGGTTGTATTAATAAGCACAGTCCTATAATCTGCAGAATTTTAAAGCTTCTTAAATAGAAACCCTCTAGAAAAGTATGACATTTGAAAGGATAACAAGTGTCAGGTTGCTAAATGCTAAAAGCAGTTACCAGGGGACCCTTTCCTTGACTGATATTCAATTTTAAAAGACATGTGATAGACCTGTACTTATGGTGATAACAGATACAGAGAGCTGACAGATTAAAAGAAAGATAAAGACTGTACTTTGTGATTATTCTAATATGCTTGTAAGGGAAAAACCAAAAAAGGGGGCTTAGCAAATAAATTCTACCCAACAAAAACATTAGGATACCTCATCCTATTGACGTCATGATTAACTAGCTATTTTATCTTTCAGAACATAGTTCTTTTCGTAATGGCTCAAGATAATAACTTGTAGCTCCCAAGTGCACATTCTGTACCTTGGTTTTAATTTAGGGCTCATGCTCTGAAGATAGAAAGGACCACATTATTTAACAAAGATTTAGATGTAGCATAAGATACCAGGGAAAAGGAGATTAAAGGCAAAGAATAACCTGGTGTTGGACTGGACTCACTGGCTTCCTTGGGTTTTTCAGGAAAAAAAAAAAAAAGATAACTTTCACCTAGGATTTTGCTATAAGGAAGACATGTATTAAGTGGTTAAGGTGACTAAGTAAACCAAATATAGCCAAAAAGTCTAATAATTTGGCGGTATAAATGTGACAAATATCTTTCTTATTTGTTAAATACCTTACCTACTTTCTGTATTCTTGGTGCGGACTGTACTAGAATGGTTCATGAAAGTTCTACTGGGAGGTTACCATTTTTTTAAAGGCATACTTGAATAAAATAGAATTGTTTTTAGGGCTAGCTAACTCCATGGAAGTAGGCTTTGTGGGTATTCACTGTTCTACTGAGTTACGCAATGAGCCTTTTCTTTTTATGCTGCATATTGTTGTTCAGATTTGCAAGAATTAAGGTTATTTTTGCCTTTTCTAAGCAATCTTAGACTACAGACGATTTCATAACAATGCTTATATTGGAAAGTCCAAATTAGAGATTATCATCATTGTGCAGATGAGGACAAACCAAAATCTGACTAAATTTAGCATTGTTATATTGGGTAGCAGAGAGCTGAAGCATTCAAACATTTTCTTACAGATTCTCAGAAGAGATGCATGATTTGAAGTCCATACATTTGTGAACAAATGATCAGTAATCACCTAACAACTTTTGTATAATTTATAAAAGAAAAACGAATTTTAAGAAAAAACTAAAGTGTATTTTTTGTTAAGTTACATTTAAAAAGACATGTTATAGACTGATAAAGCACATTCTTTAGTTTGTTTTGCCTTGACTAAACCATCAGTTTCATTTAATAAGGGTTTTTTTTTTCTTTCCCCTCTAACTTTGCTTACTTCATTTGGTTGGTGGATGTGTCTTCCTATAAAGGACACCAATGCATATGTAAATAACACTTGTGTTCAGGTTGTTCCTCCCTACCCCAGTCTTAGAAGAAGAACTGCAAAGTATTAGAACTAGAAGGGACACTGGATACAACTCAGTCTTTCTCCAACCTCTTTATTTTGCAAATGCAAGGAGAGGCTGAGAGACACTATGATTCAGATTCATCCACTTTTTTTCAGCTAAGTAATGAGAAAGCCAAGAATTAAATCCATTCTCTTAACTTCTGATCTGTTGTTCTATTCACTACATGGCAGTACTTCTCACAGAGGATATGAATGTAATATTCAAATGACATCAAACAGGAGGCTGGGAGGCTCATGTTGTACCCATTCGCCAGTCACCCTAACTCATTAGGAAACAAAGCCCCAGAGGATGACAGAAACCCAGAATCAATTTATAATGGCTCAGGGTTTGGTTCTAAGACTCAGTGTAAAATCCTGATCAGCTTGGATGACTATGTTAGTGAGCCATCTGAAGTTTCTGATATCTTTCCTATAAAAATGGCAATTTTATGTTCAAACCTAACATCAGGTTGGTTTTAGTGGCATAGAGCCTATATCAGGTAAGAGATTTGTTTTTCAATGATCACCCCAAAACCTAAAACTAAAACTTACACTTAAATTTTTCCAATATGGAAAAAACCCATCCAGAGCACAGGTATTGCCCAGAAGTGGAAGAAAAACAAGTACAGCTTAAAGGAAGGGGGTAAAAGAGAAAGTTGAAAGTGGATGAACCTGGAAACCATCATTCTCAGCAAACTGACAGAAGAGCAGAAGATCAAACACCGCATGTTCTCACTCATAGGCGGGTGTTGAACAATGAGAACACATGGACACAGGAAGGGGAGCACTACACACTGGGGTCAGTTGGGGGCAAATAGGGGAGGGACGGTGGGGGGTGGGGAGTTGGGGACAGATAGCAAGGGGAGAGATGCCAGATGTAGGTGATGGGGAGGAAGGCAGCAAATCACACTGCCACATATGTACCTATGCAACAATCTTGCATGTTCTTCACATGTACCCCAAAACCTAAAATGCAATAAAATAAATGGAAAAAAAAAAAGAAAGTGGAGAGGGAGAATAAGACCATGAGAATATAGGTAAAGCAGCCAAGTTTTAATCCATTACTGTTACTGTTTATTTTGATTGCTAAAATTATTTTAGATTTGGCCAGCGAGAACCCATTTAGGCTGGCTCCTGTATCCTTTTAATGTGACCCCATTGTTCTTTGAGCACTTTCCTATGTTCTAGTGCAACAGAATGTTCCAAGCTCATTTTATACTTCACTCACCCAGCCCTGCAATAAGCCTTTTCTCCAAAGAGCCCTGGTTCTTTTCAGGGAAAAAGGGTAGCAATTCGCTTCTGTGACAGATTGACTTCCATGGCAAACAGACAGCAGAAAGTTCCCCCAACTTTACAAGTAGACTATTGTTGTTAAGCCGATCTATAGAATGCATCTCACTTGGTGTCCTTTAGAGCTATTTGGATTGATATCAGAGAAAAAGAAATTGGAAAGAAAGTTAAATACTTACGAACATAACATTACTATTGGGAAAACGATAGTATGGGGTTAGTGGTTTTTGCTAATGTAGCTCAGAAAGTATGGTAATAGTAGACTCTTAATCCCCAAACTGCTGGAGCATTTCAGCAATACTGGCTCATAGAGAAAGCAAAAGACATCAGAGATCTGGACCTTCCAGGAAGCTTGAAGAATGAGATGCCTAGACACTTTGTTCTCTTCTATAGTATAGGTTAGAGAAATAGACAAAACAGCCATAGATGGCCCGAAGCTCTGTGTTTTTCTGTTTATTCACTCGGCTTGTCTCCTCTATTGTACTCAACCTACCAGAGAGAAGTCTGATCATTGACAGGAGTGGCTGTCAACATGTAAAGGCATGGAGTCTGCCCAGTGTGCATATTCTAGGATATTTGGTTAGCCTTACTCCAATCAGCGATATATGAGGAATTGACCAATAATCTTCCTTTAATTGAAAGAGTTTTAATAAACTTAGCCTTCAAAAATTAAGAGTTGGAATCTTGGCTTTAGTTTGTCAGTGAAAAGCAACAGGTTATCATCTTTGCTACAATAAACACAAAGCAGAAAATGCCTCTTGAAAATACCTTGTTACTTCAGTGAAATATAATAATCTCTCATTTACGAAGTAGAGCAAAATTGAAGAACACAACAAAAAAGGTAAAAGATCAACCAAAGTCATTATCATCCAGAAATAGTCATTGTGTACATTTAATTATAGGTACAGGTATATACAGAAATAGAAATAGATGAAATATATAGTATGTATGTGTGTGTGCACACGTGTGTGTGTGTATAGACAGAAAAAAAGAAAAGAATTGATGGATGGTGGATTAATCTGTGAAATTTTATAAAGATACTAATTGTAATCTTTATTTTAACAAAACTCAGATGTTACTGATTTTTAGATTAATATATTTTACAATAACCATTATTCTAAAAGATCTTTCTAAAGTTAAAAAATTGTAATAAATGTAAAAGGTTGATTATTTTTTATTTAGCTATATGTTTCAACTTTAGGTAGTATCGCTTGACTCCAGCTGTGACAGCTAGTTCCTTTTGTTCTTTTTGTATCTAGTAGTTGAATATTACTGGGTCTTGAAGATAGCCTGATTTCTTTCTCCTGTAGATGACCTGATGTTTCTTTCAGATGCCAATAAAAGTCATTTTTCAGTCAGGCTAGAGTGCAATGGTGTGATCTCAGCTCACTGAAACCTCCACCTCCCGGGTTCCAATGATTCTCCTGCCTTAGCCTCCAAAGTAGCTGAGATTATAGGTACCTGCCACCTCACTCGGCTAGTTTTTGTATCTTTAATAGAGACAAGGTTTCACCATGTTGGCCAGGCTGGTCTCGACCTCCTGACCTCAATTGATCCACCCACCTTGGCCTCTCATAGTGCTGGGATTACAGGTACGAGCCACTGCGCCCGGGCTGAATTTTTCTTTACCATTTTATTTGAATCATGATACTCCCTTTCTATATATAGATTTAAGACTTATTTCTAGATGTTTTAACATTTTATCTTTAATTTTTTTCTGTTATATTTCTCCTCTTGTTCATCATACATAAGTTTTCAGTACATCACATTTTCTTTTCCTTCTGTATCTCTAATCTTTCTAGTGATTTGTATATTTTTGCCCTTTTCCATTCTATTTTGTGTGGTTTCCTCAAGTCTTTATTACATGACTTTTACAGCATTTTCAGTTATGTTTATCCTGCATGAGTTGATTCTGATATTTCTGTGACCTCTTGAATGTTTTGTTTTATTTTCATTTTTCTCCTCTGCACCCCTGCTTTCTTGGAGCCATTTTATCTTTCTTTGTTTTTTTCTCTTCTTTACTTAGATTACATTTTTCTTTGAGTTTATTTGTCAGAAGGAACATATTTTTTATAATTTCTTTGAGGCCATGAGAATTACTTACTTGAACCTTTATCTGTTGGATTTGGTAATGTCCCTTTTGATGAACATTCCTTATCTGCACCCTTCCCACCAATATTTAGACAAAGAGTCTGCCATGGTTCTTCTCTGATTTTTATTCACTTTTATTATAATCATTCTTTTTCATTATGGTAAAATATACATAAAACTTACCACTTTAACTATTTTAAATGCACAATTCAGTGGCTTTAAATACATTCACAGTGTTGTGCAACCATCACTGTTACCTCTTTCCAACGCTTTTTCATCATCTCAAACTGAAACTCTGTATTCATTAAATAATAACTTCCCACTCCCTTTTCCCTCAGGCTTCAAACCTGTGTTATACTTTATTTCTATGAAATTGCCTTTTCTAGGCCCCTCACATGATTGGAATCACACAACATTTATTCTTTTGTCCCTGGCTTATTTCATTTGCCATAATGTTTTCAACCTTTATCTATATTGTAGCATGTATCCAAATTTAATTCCTTTATATGGCTTAATTATATTTCATTATATGTATATACCACATTTTGTTTACTATTCATCTGTTGATGGACACTTAGGTTGTTTTCACCTTTTGGCTATTGTGAATAATGCTTGTTGTATTTCCCTCTATACACAGAGTGGTCATGAACTCTACCGCAGCCCTGATGGGGCCTTTGGGGTTGTTATGGATGTTTACCATGTGCCTATCAGAAGATACTCTTTTATCCTGGTAGACAGTTTGCTGCCTGAGTGTCCAGCCTGTGACCAGGTGTCCCTTTCTTCAGGTATTAATACTGAAAGACACTTTCATGGCTCCTGTCTGAGTTTATTTCTGCCAAGATAACCACTCTCCGGAAGAACCTTGATTGGGAGAAAAATTGGACTCAACTGTGTCAGTCAGTCACACAGGAGGCAACACAACAAAATCAGTAACAGAAGCAGTTTATTACTTACAGGTTCATGAATGATGAGGGGTGGTACCAGGAAGAGCCGAGGGAAGGGTCACAGGGATGATGAGCTCAACCAGCAGGTGGGGAGCCAGACCGAGACAGACCTATGGACTGAGACCTTTAGTGGGGTACAGAGCGTCACCCAAGCAGATTTCCTGCTGGGAGTTCTAGTGGTGAGATGAGATAAAGCAGGCATGCATTCCACAGTGTCATGGTGTGGCCGCTGCACCCCAAGCTGCAGTTTCTGCATTTATGCAGATTATGGGGGTCAGTGGGATGAGTTAAATAGAGTTAAGTATATGTCCCAAGGAGGTGATCATTAGGAGGTGATGTGTAAACCAGATCTCTAGACTGACCACCTTAAGGAACTAGGAGAGGGCAGGGAGCTAGAAATTGTGTCAAGGATGGCTGGGCCCTGTTCCGTGTATGAGAAAGTTAAACCTATATTCAAAATGCATGCTGAGGCAACATCAAATTATCGGAATTTACTGCATGCTGCTATGAACATTAGTGTACACGTATCTGTTTGAGTCCCTGATTTCAATTTTTTGGGTCTATGCCTAGAAGTGGAATTGCTGCATCATATGGTAAATCTATGTTTAACTTTTTGAGAAATCGCCAAACTCTGTTCCAAAGTGGCTGCACCATTTTACATTCCCACCAGCAACACAGAGTGTTTCAGTTTCTCCACATCCACACCAAGACTTGTCATTTTCCATTTTATATTTTTATAGTAGCCATCCACATGAGTGTGAGTTGATAGCTCATTGTGGTTTTGATTTTCTATTTTTGATTTTTCAATGAGGCTGGTTTTCAGGGTATCTGTTTTATACATAGTCATGTAGAGAACTGGGCAGGGGAACAGACTGAGGCTACTCCATCATTTTGAAATCACATGAAGCCTCAGTTTCTCAGGCTGTGTTATACTCTGGTGCTTTGCCTTCCTCTTCCACCATGCCTTAGCTCTGGCTATCTGCTTTGGCTAGTGTGCCACACAGGTACACCAACAAATATGACATGTTTTTAAATCTCCCACCAATCTGGGATGATGTTGTCTCTACCAGAAAATTCCCTAGTTCTGCTTTGGACTTCGATGCCCAAAAATTCAGTCCTTTTTTAGGAGACAGGGTCTCACTCTGTTGCCCAGGCTGGAGTACAGTGGCATGGTCATACCTCACTGAACCCTCAGATATCTGGGCTTAAGCGATCCTCCCACCCAGACTGTTAAGAAGCTGGGACTACAGGTGTATGCCACCACGCCTGGCTACTTCTTAAATTTTTATGATAGTGGGGTCTCGTTATATTGCCCAGGCTGGTCTTGAACTCCTGGCCTTAAGTAATCCTCCCATCTTTGCCTCCCAAAAAACTGAGATTACAGGCATGAGCCATCATGCCTGGCTTAAAATTTAATTCTCTAATGAACAGATTGTGGTTTCAGAACTGGAACAAGGCTTCCTGCTGAACTCTGAAGTAGGCATGTAAGAATTCTGCCTCCCTTCCTTTTGGTACAGCTATAACTCTGTTCTTGGGTCTTTTCTCTTTTTTCTTATGATCTCATCCGTTCTCATAGCTTAATATACTCTGTGTGTCAACACCACCCAAATATATATCTCCAGCTCAAGCCTCTTTTTTGAATTCCAGACTTGTACGTGTGTGTACCTACATGGAGTCTGATAGACATTGCAGTCAATCCATCTGAAACTTAACTTCTAATCCCACCACCACCTGCTCTTTAAGCAGGTTGCCCAATTCCAGCTGCTAACAATTCAATTTTTCCTGTTTCTCTGGACAGACATCTTGGAATCATCTTGATTTCCTTCTGTCTCTCATGTCACATATCCAACTCATCAAGAAGTCCTCTGGGCTCAACTTTCAAAACATATTAATAACTTAACCATTTCATATTACTTTCACTGTTTTCACTCTGGTCTGAGTCACCACCATTGAGTATTAGGTTATTAAAACAACCCTTTAACTAGCCTTCCTGTTCTCCACTCTTGGCCTGTTATAGTCTATTTTCATCAGAGCAGCAAGAAATCATTTTTTAAACCTAAGTCATGTAGTATTACCCCTGCTCAAAACCCTGCAGTATCTTCCTATTTCATTCAGAATGAAACTTCATGATCTGCTCCTGCATCTCTTCACCCTGGTCATCTTTTCCGGTAACACTAGGCTCTTCCTTGTTTTCAAACAGACCAGGCATGCTCCCACCTTAAAGCCCTGGAACTGACCACTGCTTTCATCTGGAACTTGCTTCCTCACCTCCTTCACGTCTTTGGTAAATGATGAAGCTCACCCCGAATACCTTACTTTACATCGCAGCCTGTCCCTCTCCTCACAGAATTTCTGATCTCTCTCATCCTGCTCTTTTTGTGTAGAATTGATTATTTTTTACATGCTGTGTTATTTTACCACCTTTATTTCTTAAACATACTTATTTTTTGTTTTTTATTTTCTATTCTCCCCACCTCATATGAGAATTTAAATTCTCGAGACAAAAATGTAAATCCACTGCTGTTTTTCAGCACCTGGCACAGGGCCTGATGCATACTGGATGCTTAAAAAATATTTGTTAAATAATGAACAT
The DNA here is from genome assembly GCF_009761245.1 of Sapajus apella. Taxonomy (NCBI): domain Eukaryota; kingdom Metazoa; phylum Chordata; class Mammalia; order Primates; family Cebidae; genus Sapajus; species Sapajus apella. The sequence goes on along the minus strand of NW_022436993.1, from coordinate 3,185,599 downwards.
TTTCCAGATGTTCTTCGTAGATTAACACATGGAGTGTGGCTCTTCTCTTGTATTATTAGTAACAAATTCTTGTATGTTTTAAAATTTCTTTTTGATGTTTAAAGCTATAATCAGTTTTTTTTTCTAATTGTAAATCTTTCCAGACCAGGACCACGTCTCTGCATCTATTTCCATCACGGCACTTAAAAAGTTTGTTGAATTTCAACAATAATTTTAACTAAAGCAATTATACACATGGAGCACACAGAATATAAATGTATAACTCGGCATCTCTGTTTTTATCTTTGTGTCTCTCTTTCTAAATCTTTAGCTCTAATTTCCCTACGAGGTAATAGAGAAGACCAATAATAAAGAGACTGGAATTCTATCCTGCAACATTCTACGTGATCTGGCTGTTCTTAACTTCTCCCAACTAAAACCCTGCTCCCCTGTGCCCTGCTCACTCTGCCACAGGAATTCTGTTCTGCTTGCTCTTCCTTGAACATGCCTGGCATACACACACGTCTGCTTGCTCTTCCTAGAGCACTCTTAGCCCACGTATCTCCATGGCTCACAGCCTCATCTTCTTTAAATCTTTGCTTGAATGTCACTTCTCAGTGAAAGGAAGTTAAGGAACTCATTATTTTAGAATAAGCAAGGAAAGGTTAACTAAAAATTGTAACATTAAAATGAGAATAAACTACCACCATTGCAGAGAATTTCCAATCAGACCAAACGGAAACAGATTCAGTGGTGATGTGGAGGCAGAAGTGACTCAATTTGGCAGTAGACTAAGAACATCATCAGTGATCCTGAGATTGCCTTCATGGGAACAAATGAGATGCTGGCTCCAGCATCATAGAAAACTTGACAGTAAGACAGTTTGAGTCAAAATATAAGAAATTGTGTCTCTGCAGCAATGCCATAGCTGGAGTTTTAGCTGTGTAGAAAAAAAAATCCTGAAAAGGTAATGTATCCATCCATTTCTAATTTTCCTGCTATAGTTAATGTCTTTGCTCATGGGCAAAACATGGCAGGGGCTCTATCTGTCTCTCTTCCAGTAGCTACTGTTTCTTCCTTGAATACAAAAATGCTTCTCAAATTTTCCTGTGCAGGTTGAGGACACATAAGTATTCATTTCTAGAGTCTGATAAGCAATTTTTCAGTTAATTAAAATGTAAACAAATTTAGCTTTAGATATTATGTATTATATGCAAATGTGATTTTAGAGAATTTTAACAGTCTCTAGAAAACATTGTCAGAATTGTCAGACATCTATATTAGCAGACAACCAATACTGTGATGTCTGAGTTTATGTCTGTGGTCTTCTAGGTGAATGATTTGACATAAGAAGGTACAAACACCTAGAGATGTTTGAAAAACAAGAAAATAGCTACAGTCAGAAACAAATAGTTGTTAGAGTTCAACAGTGTGTCCTGAGAAATAGTTTATCTTCAAAGATAATGGAAAACAAATTCTAAGGGCTTAGAAATACATTTCAAATGGTTGCAAATATTTTTTTAAAGGACAAGTAGATGATATTTTTGACATTTTGACAAATCATACGGTAAGTGTCACGGGCTACGTAACGTCTCTAAAGAGTCACAATTCAATAAAGTAGATATATTATTTAAAGAAAATAGCAAAAGGGACCGGGTGCGGTGGCTCACGCCTGTAATCCCAGCACTTTGGGAGGCCGAGGCGGGTGGATCACGAGGTCAAGAGATCGAGACCATCCTGGTCAACATGGTGAAACCCCGTCTCTACTAAAAGTACAAAAAAATTAGCTGGGCATGGTGGCGCGTGCCTGTAATCCCAGCAACTCAGGAGGCTGGGGCAGGAGAATTGCCTGAATCCAGGGAGGCGGAGGTTGCAGTGAGCCGAGATCGCGCCATTGTACTCCAGCCTGGGTAACAAGAGCGAAACTCCGTCTCAAAAAAAAAAAAAGCAAAAGGAGAAATATAAAGATATATAAAAATATATGGAATCATATAAATAAAAACTCACTCTTAAAAGATCCAGAGCAATGTCGAAGTGAGACTGAAGGGAGCATTTGGATCCATAGCCAAAATTAGAAAGGGCAATGTGAACTCTCAGGGAAAAAAATATGTACTTTTCCAGAATTTATCAGAAAAGTATCTCATCTATGTGTTTAGTTTATACATTTATCTACAACTGTCATTTTATATGAATAACTTCATGTTACAGTTTCTGAAATATGAAGAAAATGCATGATATTTTGTGAAAATATAATCACTATTGACAAATACTTTAAAATACTTCATATAAATAATCTAAAGTAAATGTTATTTGTGATTAAATATGTATAGTCTCTATGATTTGTCTATCCTGGAGCACTCCAAATTGAGATTTATTTTCAATGCTATATCACTAGGCTTTCAAATAGATATGCTCTTATTTGTGGAAATACGACAAATAATAGCATCTTAAAGGCTCTGAGAGAGGAAAGTAAGACTGATTTAAAACCCAGCATTTCCCCATCTTGCCTGATTTCAGTATAGCTTTTTTAACATAGCACCTATGAAAATATTTATAATTAATAATCTATAGGGAGAGAGGTTCGTTATAACCCAATAAATATCAATTTGTTGTTTGCCTTGAAGAATACATACTAAAAATCTCATAATAATATCCCGTAGTATAAGAAAAGTATTATTGTTTATATAGAGCAAAATTGCTTGTGTTGTGTGTGATGTGAGCATATGAGGTAAAGTATAAGAAAGTAAGAGAATGACAAATTTCAAGATGATGTTTACCTCAGAGAACGAAGGGAAGAGAATGGGACTATAAAGGGGAACTTTTCACTAATTGTAATATTCTTCTCCTTAAAGTGAGTGGTGACAAGTAGGTATTTATTGGATTGTAGTAAATATACATCTCTCTATCCAGGTAGCTAGCTGCTAGGTATTGAAATACGGAGATGCTTTAAGGGTTAGAAGTCTAGAAGAAGCAGCTCAGCAAAAGAGACTGGTAATGAGCATTTATTTTTAGGTGTCTTCTCAGTTTCCATAAGAAAAGCTGATTTTATTTCTGTTCCTCTTTATTTGAGAGAAATGATTCCAATTCTAGACAATGAATTCTAGAAAAATTCTTATGATGACTTCCTAAAATCATTAAGAAATGGAGTTGTGCATTCAGAGACCTGGACTTGATGGAGGAAGAGGAAGGGGAAGAAAAAGGAAGGGAGGAAGGAGATGCTGTATTCACACTGCTGCAAATTTAAGGGAAAGTATTAGTATTACAGAACAACTAAGCATTATCACTTTGTTTCTCTGCTACAGAATTAGCTACACTGTGTTTGGTTTATAGTGGAATTCCTGTGTTTCTCTCACCATTATGAGCCACAAAACAGAAGGATCAGTTTAATGGTGATGATAGCTGACATTTATTGGGCTATTTTCCACCCTGTATAGTGTTTTATATATCCTAAATGTTTTATATGTGCTATTTTATGTCTACTACATCTTTGCATTCTCCATTGTGTAGCATAGTGTCAGGCATATATTGAGAGTCCAATAAATGTTTTCTCAGTTATGGGCAAACAAGGAATTAGTTGTACCGACAATGCAGAGCTTTGGCATGATAAAATGGTTTCTGCCTTGTAATATGCTGTAATAGGCTCTGATGGAATCATATGACCAAACCTATCTCTGGGCTTGACATGCTAGTAAAATTAGAACTATTACCTAAGAACTGGAGATGTCTGATTAAAATGTGTTAAAAGAGTTGTGTCCTGAGAAGCTTAACACACTAGCTAGTGAACACTTTATCTGTTATTTACTTATCTGAGCAATCTTGAGCTTTACAATATAGCAGGAGCATGGACTGTGGAGCCAGATTATAACTGCTTCTCACTAGCTGTGTGACTTTGGGTTAGTCAGTTAACCTCTTTGAACCTCTATTTCTTCATTTGTAAAATGAAAGTAATAAAAGCATTATGGGAGACTAAATGATTTTATGAATGCAGAATGCTTAAGGATATGCCCCTTTATCAACCAACCCTTATCTAACCCATGATATGTTAGTTGATGAAATGCATATCCTCAGTGAGTGTCAGATCACCCAGGATTACTAAAACGTGGATTGTTGGACCTCACCCTTAAGTTTTGGATTCAGTCAGTCTAAGACACACTTGGAGAATTTGCATTCTTATGGAGTTCCAGAAGGATGCCGATGCTGTTGGCCCGTGGTCCTTGAACCACACTCTGCAAACCATTTGTCATAGCTTTTCAAACTATGTGTGATAAAGGAATGGTTGCATTCTATTTGTTTTGTTTGTTCTAACTTTGATAGATCATTTTTTGGTAAAATACTATAAATCTGAATTACCAGGAAAGTGAAATAAAAAACATAGATAAATGGGAATTTTCTATTCTTTGAGTTTTCTAATTGGTTTATTTCTAGATAAATGGGGATTTTCTCTTAATACCTGGAAAAGGGAGAGAATTCATATACCAAATGAAGGGAATGTCTACACTTAGTTTCATGTGAGGCTAGTCCCTCTTGGTATTTTAGCAATCCTTTTCTCCCGCTTTTAAATGGGGATTATGATATAACAGATTCATAGGTTCCTGAGATTAAGATGTGGATATCTGTGGGTGCTGTTATTTTACCTGCCACATCGGTCATAACAAATTCAAATTCAACATACTTGCCAGGTGATCCTGATTTAATCAGAGCCACCACAAGTCTCTGAGACATTCTAATATCCAAAGCCGTATTTTCAGTGTAAGCAGCCTGCAAGACAAAAATTCCTGTTTTATAGCCTATACCAGGAATCCATGCTTTGGAGAAATTTTCACTTCCATAGGAGGACTATTCTATTTTTGTCTAAATTGTTGGCAACATCATTTAAAAATTAGGAAAATTCACATAAAAATGTTATTTTCCTTCTTGGCTGTAAATACCAGGCCCTCATTCTCACAGTGACAGCCATCTATTGCAGTGGCATAGTGGCTGTCCCAACTAGGAATGTGCCTCTATGTATTCTAGTTTTCACAGTCACAGTGTAGAGGTTAAGAGTGTGGACAGTGGAGCCAGACTGTAACTGCCTCTAATTAGCTGTGTGACCTTGGGTTAGTCACTTAACCTCTTTGGACCTCCGCTTCCTTATCTGTAAGTTGAAAATAATGGAAGTATCCTGGGAGAGTAAATGACTTTATGCATGCAGATCCATTTTATTCATATAGAGTAAGTTAAGGCCTGGGCTTTCAGTATATTGTTTGATTTTGCTGCCCCTAAAATTGAAAGTTTTGACAAGGAAAAGGAAAAGCATTTTTTATTCTGACACCTATGTACTGCAGTTGAGATGAATAAAGTTGCCTTTATTAGATTAGATTAAAGAAGCTATATGCTCCATGAGTTTTCAGTGTAAATTAAATAAACTAACCAATTACCTAAAAATAGAAATTAAAGAGACAGCACATTATTCTGAGCTCGAAAGGTAGGTAATAAAAATAATTATTAAATGGTTGTATTAGAATACTTCAGCATTAGGATTGGCTGCAAGTACCAAGAAACATAGGAAGAGCAACTTAAAAAGCCTAAACTTTATTTCTTTCTCCCATAAAAGAAGTATGGAAGTGGATAGTCCAAAGCTAATGGTATTTCAAATGCCAGGTGTCCTGGGTGACTTTCATTCTCTCTACTGTGTCCAACCATTGCATCTTTTTCCATTGAAGAGGCAGCAGGAAAGCGGACATGGGGAAGGAATATTACACTTCTCTGCCATTTAGCCTCATTGGTCAGTATTTGATCACAAGGTCACACTTAGCTTTAAGGGAGACCAGGAAATAGTCATTTATGTAGGGTAGCCACGCGCCTAACTGAAAAACTGGGATTCTTTTCATAAGGGAAAAGGGAATTACATATATTGTGAAATCTCTATCTCTGCCATATATGTATGTGGCTTTTGTTTTCAAGTTGCTTATTTATATTTCTACATGTCTACAATGCATACATGTTATCTTTATGAAATGCAGAAGGTAAAAGAGTCTTATCTCTGATTCTTCCTAGCCCTTACTTTTGAGAAGAAAACTGAGGTTGCTGAGGTACTGGATTATGTAACTCACGATACAGGCTTCATTTTGTGGAAAACTGCCTATCAATTATTAATTATAATCTTTATATAGCTCTTCCTTCTTGTTCTTTCACTTGCTTGGAAGGAAAGTAATTATGTAATAGATGTGATTCAGACATGAAAGAAAGTGCTTGTTTAATCTATGAGGCTACTTTGTGACTCCTAAAGAAGGAGTCACCTAAGATGGATTTTCGTATATATTTTTTTCTGACAACAGCTCTTTTCTTTTTTTAGGGTGCACTAATTTGAAAGTTATTTTAAGCTATAGTGTAGGCACACTAAGTATAGTGTACTAAAGCTCATGGAAAAAAGGGGAAAAAAAAAAACTATGGTTTTACTCTAAGCTTCATTTCCTTTGCCATGAGCTTTTTGCAAAAGAAAGATAATATTTTTACAAATTGCTAATTTTATTGTATAACAAAATGCCTAGAATTTCCCTGAAGTCAAGGGAGAAAAGTAGACAAAAAACTTTTGTGGGGTCCGAAATCCTAGTTAAAAGGGAAAATGATGAAATAAAACATTTTCCTCCAAATGATTTTTCCACGTGGAACAAGATAAACACCTGAAATTTCTGCCTGTCTAGAAATTAGAGACATCTTAACAGGAAGAGTTGCTAAAGAAGTTTAAGAAAACTTTACATTTAAAACTGTAGAAATTTTATCTGGACTGCACTAGGACTCACTTTTGGCAAGTGGTATTTCTTACATGTATTCAGTTTTTACTCTAATTTTATTTCCATTTCATACTTCTAATTTTTCTTCAATCCCCTAAGCAGTGATGAAGATTCATATTATATGAATGGCTGATATGAATTTTAAAAATATTAAGGAAACATGTATTCTGAGAAACCAATTGCAAACAGTGTTAATAGGTACTGTAGAACAATGAATGAGGCAATAAGTTTTCAAAGAACACAGAGGTTTCACACTAGAATGCGTCTTCAACGAATGCTTCATTTTTGGTCGCCCTGAACTCTCTACCCCACTCTGTACTCTCCCCTCTTCACCTATTTACCTTCTTCTTATCCTTCGGGTCTACCAGAGGAGACTTTCTTAGACTGCTGCCTTCTCCTCAGTCACCTCCTGAATGTGTTCCCACCACAAATCTGTATGGGGCTTTGATATATGCACAAAGTGACATAAAAACAGTGGGGAAAAAAACAAATGCTTCAATGAGTGCTGCTGAGACAAAGCTTCAGAAAAACTAAAATCAGATTCTTACACCACACACGCAGAGAAGTTATACAAGTTAGAAATATAAATATGAATATTAAAAAGTTGAACTGTTAGGAGAAAATATAGAAGACTATCCTTGTGACCTTGAAAGATTTATTAATTAGTATACAGACAGCAAGAAAAAAGCAAATTTATATATTCAACATTCAAAACTTTGTGTGTGATGAAAAATACAATATATGTTGGCTAAAGCATATCAGGAGAAAATGTACAGAAGAGGAAATCCAGTTGGGCAGTGTTCACATAAAGAACTGTGCAGCCTTAAGGTCAGTTAAGGAAATGCAAAGTTAAATCGAGATTCCATTTCTCATCCATTGGATGTAGAGATACTTGGAAATATAACCTAAACTGAAACTCTCACTTGTGTTTGTATGCAGAGTCACTTTGGAATGCAAATTATCAATATTTATACAAATTAAAGATATGTACACATTTTATATACAGTGTACATACATAAAAATACATATGACATGGAACCCAACAATACTACTTCTAAACATGTACTTTAGAAAAAGACTCACACTTGTTTGTAAGTAGATATGGTTAAGGATGTTCATAGTGAATATTTGCTTGGGGGAGTCTCAATATCCACTAATAAGGAAAATAATATAAATATATTCATTTTAGAAATTTCAGAAACCAAAGAAAAGCATGAAGAGTTGAGTTTTGTGATGTGCAAGGTAGATTTTTAATATGGCCATGTATGGGGGGGGTGTATCAAAAATAATCACATCTCTGTTTTTCTATAAACCTTTGTAGAAGAGTCAATTATTACTAACCCAGTATTACTGTGTTTCTTTACATTTCCCAGCCTTCCCAGCAGTTAGTTTGAGAGCCATATGTCTAGGTCTGGCAATGAAATATGCACAATGATTTGTAAAAAGCAATTACAAGCTAGTGTGTCCTTTATCTTTCTCTTCCTCTGCTATGGTAATTTTGGAGGACATATTTTCTACATGAATGGCTGCAAGATAGAGAAGGACTGCCTGAGCCACACTGGGCTTTAAAAGAATGAAGTATAAGCCTTTGTTTAAGTCACTAGGATTTCAGAGTTTGTTTCTACAGCTTAGCTTAGTTGAATGTTGACTAATAATTATCTTCAAATAAATACACATTTTTTAAAATATTGAGATAAATTATCATTTATCACCATAAAAGCCCTAAAATTTATTCTCTAATTTTAAATATGTAATTTTTTTTGATGAGTTTTGTATTATAAAAACAATGTTTATTTTGGAAAAATTGGGAATTGAAGTATAAACATAATAAAAATTACCCATAATTCTATTTCTTATAAATAACTATTAACAATTAAGCAATTATCTTGTTTACTTAAATATATATCTGTTATTTATACAACTGCAGAACATTTTATTTAACTATTTAGCTTATATGGATAGATCAAAAATGCATTTAACACATTTTCAGTTGACAGATGTGTGGTTTCCTGTATTTGTTATTATAGTTATTGCTATGAGGAACATCCTTGTCTTGATCTGTGTTGCTATAAAGGAATACCTGAGGCTGGATAATTTATGAAGAAAAGAGGCAGCTTTGGCTCATGGTTCTGCAGGCTGTACTAGGAGCATGGTGCCAGCGTCTGTTTTTGGTGGAGGCTTCAAGCTGCTTCCACTCATGGTGGAAGGTGAAGGGGAGCCAGCTTGTGTAGATCACATGGTGAGAGAGGAAGAAAGAGGGAACAGGAAGGGGCCAGATTCATTCAACAACAGCTCTTGGGAAACTAAGAGTGAGAACTCACTCCTGTGAGAATAGGACCAAGCAATTCATTAGGGATCCACCTGCACAACCCACGTAGCTCCCACCAGGTCCTGCCTCCACCAACCCTTGAATCAAAAACACTGTTCAGATAAAAAACAGGCCAGTCAATGTCTTCCATGAAAAACAATCCCTTGCTTACAGACTTTCCTTTACCATCTCTAGCTTTTTCAGTGGCACTTTTTTTTTTGGTCACATGCTGCTTAAGAACTTCTCCATGTTCAGATGAACTCGTTGTCCAGTGTATGGTCTAAGTAGTGAAAGAGCCGTCCTTCCTACTCCATTCCTTTTCATCTCTTGGTCTTCAACATTACCTTGAATGGAAAAATGTTTTCACATTTGTACTCTAAACTCTTTATGCTCTGTATCAAAACATTACAGGATTTTTGACTATGTTATATCTGGATCTGGACAAGGCTTATTGAACATTTAATGTGAAGATGGTGCATGCACAAAAAAGACTAGAGCAATAAATAAACCAAGACAATTCACATGAAGGGATAAAAATGACAACACTCATCATAATGAACTCATTTTACTGGTTTATAACAAGTGATAAACAATTCAAGCTATCCAATCAATAAAAAATGAACTTTTTCTATTTTGATACTGATATGTGTTAGCCAATATTTTAATATTATCTAATTTTTGGATAAGAGATTCTCTAAATTTGCCTTTTTAATATTTGAAAATGATTTATCAAGTGAGAGTAAAAGTTAGCATTTACCAAGAGTATAATCAAGGACTACAAAAAACCTTCACGTACAGAATTGCAGCTTAAGAGAAAACAACATTTTCTAGTAGGTTTTTAGAAAGTTATTGACATATAGTCCTTTCACAAGAAGAGAGCTTTGAGGGTATGTTTACGGTTGAGTCATGAGTGCCTTTGTTCAGGCAGCACTGAAGAGCTAGACTTTGAGAGGCTCCCTAGCATGGGGCCTGCTTCAACACAATTGAAGCAGACACCCTGTGTTCTGCTTTTGTCCTCTCTGGTCAGACTTCAGCATTACTCACTCCGTCCCTCTCCCTTTCACGTAACCCAGTGTCATTCTGTTCTATCCAAGTTTATCCCTGCACCACTCAAATAAGCCCCATGCTGCTCTTTGTAAATGTCACTCTTAGAAGAAGATAGGGTGTTTTCTGAAAGAGTTCTTTTTTAAAGGGTTCACTGACTGAATCCATTCCGAAGGATAGTTTGGATACAGGGCTTTCTAAAAAAATGTTTCTTTTTTTTAGCCTTTTAGGAAGGCATCTGGAGAGAGAAACCCCATTATTGACTCAGGAAACTCTCTGGACTTTTTAGATGGATTAAACACAGAACAAAAAATTACTTCTAAGTTGATGTTCTTACAGCATCTAATTCAGGCAGTGAAGTTTCTTAGTGATCTCATCTATTACAAATTTTTAGTATCTGTATTGAGAAATTATGCAAACAATGTTAACCATATAGACTAGTAAATTAAATGTCTATAGTAAAATATCATTTGAATCTCAAGGCTGTGAAAATGTGTATTTTGTGACAGTCCAGTCAGATGTAGATAATAGTATTTTTTTTTTCATTTACTTGTAGGAGTAAGTATTCAGCAACATTGTAACTTATAACAATTGTGTAGTAGTCAACTATCTGGATGTACTGTAGTTCCAAAATTTATTTAACTATGCTCAGACTTTTTGTTTAACTATTCCTGGACTTTTTCTTTTTTTTTTTTTTTATGTTTCAAGCTATTAAAAATCACTCCACAGCAAAGTTCTTTGTATGTGACTATCTGAATTTCTGTTTCCATAAAGTACATTGCTGTATTGAGGGTTTAAATATATGTACTCTTTTAAATTGAAAACTCTATTTTCAAACTAATATGCTATTTTAAAGTAAGTTTTATTTTTTAAGGGTAAGTTATATATGTTATTCATTCATCATAGCCCCAAACTGTAAATGACCCAAATGTTCACTAACAGGAGCATGTTGTCTCTTCAAAGCATACATCCCATATTCCATTTATATGAAACCCTGGGAAAGACAGATTTAATATAAAGTAATGGAAAGTCATGGTTTTCTGAATCTGAAGGTCAGTGGTGGGGATTGATTCACTGTAGAAAATTTAGAAGGCATAGATAAGCATGCAGGAGAAAGTTATCTCACCATTTAGAGATAGGTATCCACTAAACTTTTTTTTTTTTTTAGATATGTAAGTACATGAGGAACAAATTCAGTTTAGTGAAGTTTGTTTATTGACTTAATAGGTAAAATGTTGTGGATAACTCTATTAGTTTTGCTATTCTTGAGATTATTTTAAGTTATTCTTTTCTGATTCTTTAAAAACGTATGCTGCCATGACATTCAACAGTAAAAAGAAATTACCAAATGATGATGACTTGTATGTTGTCAGCTCATTTCCTGTTAAGTGTTTCTATGGCTTTTATCTCTGTTTATTACAGAAATTATTGGAGATTCCCTAACATTAATAACCTGCATCATAAAATTACTAGTACACTTTTAAATTAAACAATAACTTCTTCCTTCTCTCCTTGAGCTGCAAAATAAGGAACTTTGCATCTGCCTTAGCTTATATCCTTTCCTTTAGAGCAAGATTTCTGAAGCTCAACACCACTGACATTCTGGGCTGAGCAACTGTTTGTTGTATGGGGCTGTTCATCCCTGAGAACAAGTATGTCTGGTAGCATCCCTGTTTTCAACCCTCTAAATGGAGACAGCATCCCAGCCCCAGTTATGACAACCGAGGTATCTTCAGATACTGCCAAATGTGTCTTGGGGTTGGGGGCAAAATTATTCCTGGTTAAGAAGCAAGGATTTAAAGATAATTGAGTACTTTATTGCTCTATTAATGTCCTCTATTACACTTGTTTCCCCCTCCCCGACCCGACCATGTGAACCTCCTTTTGATTACTGGGCTCTGACCTTTCTGTCCTGCTGTGATTTCAGCCTTGGCTGTGACATGTTCATATGCGCCCCAGTTACTTCTCCACATTGACTACACTACGGCATCCTTTGGAACACTGCTGTCTTGTAACATGAGAAATGGAGAGACACGGTGCAGATAGGACCAGGGCTCACCTTCCAGCTTTATGCTAGGCATTTCACTCCACTTGCCTCTCTTGAATCTCATTCTAAACAAATGAAGCAGACTTAATTTTACTTTTTCTGTAGATAAGCAGGTGTTTAACAAGGTGAAAAGTAAAAGACTCTGGGGAATTTTCAAGTTAGAAATCTTTGGTGCTTTTCCAATTAGCTAGTAAAGGATGCTTGGAAGAATTAGGAGGCATTTGAAGGAACATTAACAGCTGAAATAGTTGTCTAATTCTCATTTTGCATTAGATAAAGATTATCCTGCAAGAGGAGCATGTGGGTACACCTTAGAAACGCTGTTAACTCATGTTCAGTAGTCACTGTGCCAAAAGCACTGAGCCAGGCCATTTGAGGGAGAAACAGTAAGAAAAGAACAGAGTCCTGTGCTTCATGGAGCTCACAGGCTACAGGAAATCATACACAAACCTTGTTGCAGTTGGGTAACATTATTAGCAGTGAGAAGAAGTTGTTTGATCAGCAGGGAAGTATCTCAGTTGCCAAATGGATAATACAGAGAGTAGCAGTGGGAACTTAGGGGAAAGAGAGAATCCCGTGGACTGCAGAGGTCAAAGAAGTGGGCTTGCAGGAGCTGGGATCTGAGCTTGGACTGATGAGGGCAAAGGAGGTGACGGAAAGTATCCCAGTGAAGGAAAATGGCATGCATTAAGAAGCTGAGATAAGAGCTCAAAGCATATTTAGTGTGTATTAAGTAGAACTGGGTGAGAAAGCCAGAAGGGGAGCTAGACCTTGAGGTCCTTGAATAGCAGGCTGAGGGATTTTGATTGTATAATGGAAGCTAATGTTTCCCAAATTGGGCTCCATGAAACAATAATCCCAGGAGATGCTCTTTGACTAAAGTATCCTATGGTTAAATTAACTTGAGAAGTGATACATTCCCTCCTGAGGACTTAACATGTATATTGGTATTTAAAGGCTTAACTTTAATACAGCATTTCCCAATGTATTTGCCCGTAAGGTGGATGTGAGGGAAAGTTAGGAGAAATAAGAACATAAAGCCACTATTAACAGTCAGTGGAACAACTTAGAATTTGAATTTGATAATAGGGAAGCATTGCAGGAGGTGATGTAATTAGAGGGATATATTAGTCTAGTACTAGTGTGTAGACAGATTGAAACAAATATTTTTAAAATACTGAAAAGATAGGACTCTTCAGGAGAGAGTCTCTGTTCTTGGTATTCATTAGTTTCTTGGTCTTTTTTTTTTCATTCTTTTATCCATCCATGAAATATTAATACTATATGCTGTGTGCCAAGCAAGGTGAAGAAAATGGTGGAAAAGGGATAAATAATCTCTGCGCTCATGGAGTTTAAGATCTAAAGGGAGAAGACAAATGTAGAATTAAATTTTTATATGTACTGTGAAAAGGGAATGAAGAAGGGTACCCCATTTTATCAGTATCACTAAATCTTGTAAAAATAATTTAACATTGCTGAGTGATAATGTATTAATGTGGGTTTACTTGATCTTGGACCAATTTAGCATTTTGGAAATTTTAAAATATTAATTTGGAGAAAGGAAAGAAAATATGAGGAATAGAAAGAGAAAGAGAGACTTTTTTTGTTTGTTTGGTTTGGTTTTTACCTTTGCTTAATGTATGTTGTACGCGGAAGTGTACACATATAAGAAGTGTGTAGCTTGATTAATTTCCACAAATGAACACACTTGTGTAACCAAACTACAATGTTACCAGCCTTCCAAAGGCATGCCTCAATTCCCTTTCGGTTATAGTCCACCAGAGTAACCACTATCCCAGTTTCTTTCAGCATGGATGCAATTTTCCTCTGCGTGTGTGTGTGTGTGTGTGTGTGTGTGTGTGTGTGTGTTGTGTATAAATGTAGTCATTCATTATGTTGAGAGTTTTAAGGGAGTCCCAGATCTTTCTAAATACAGATCTTTCTGTAATGTAGTGGTTCTCAAACTTGGTCACATGTCACAAGCACCTAAGACCTTCACAAATTACTGACATTTGAGTCCTACACAAAGGGATACTTCTTGTGATTAGGTTGAGGCAGGGCCTGGGAATCAGCATTTTCAAGGCTCTCCAGATGATTCTAATGTGCACCCACATTTGATAATCACTTCTGTAATGTGTTGAAGGTAAAGCCGTAGATGTTTGCACAATATTGGAGCTAGTTTTATGCCCAGCTGTCTGACTAATATTTGGAAACCTGGGCTTTCTGTGTCTAGATTTTGGGTTGTAGCTTGGCAAGAGAAGTAGATATTACATATGACTAATAATCCTCCCACTGTCTGTCACCTGGGCAGCAAACCATTTCTCAATGCAGGGCTGTGTGGGAGGTGAATAGGGTTGCCTCGCATTAGAACAGCTTCTACTTAGAAGATGTTGGAATGCCATCAGTAGGTGCTGGATGGCAGAGTTGTCATATTTATGTCAAAAGGCAATACATCCCCAGCATTGAGACTGGAGAGCAGAGAGTCATTTGCTTGAGGGCTTTAGGAACCCTGGAAGCCTGCAGGGCCTCTTCTCATGGCCTAAGGATGCCTTCAGGTGTGACTAAGATATTTCAGACTTGGAAGGATACAGAATTGAATTCTCCAGAATCTTGTTAAGTGGGAAGGGCAGAAAAACCTCAGTTCTGTGAAATTATCTGTATTTTAGCCAGAAGATTGTCGCAGCAGCAAGCAGATAAAAGTCGATATATTTCGTTTATTTTTCTTTGTATTTTTCCAAAAGTTTTCTGATTTCAGTAAAATTGTAACAATTATATTTCACAAACAACAAATAACATTGCAATTTCTAGAGTCTGGAAGAATTTCATTATGGTTCAGTGAGAGGAAAATTTACCTTTCCTGAAATACAGTATACTCACAAGCTCCATTCCCAGGGCTCCAAACCCTTTTGCAAAGTCTCCTGATGAGTGGTTAACCTGCCATCCCAATGCTGGGATGCCTTGGTACCAAAGTGGTATGTGGAAACTCAGCCAAGAGCCAAGGATGCTTCTTCCTGCTCTGTGAAGATCACATGTTTGTTCCTAGCTTTTGAGTATTTCCTTCAAACTAATCACCTGTTTGCTTTTGGAGGATATAGCACTTAACAAGAGGCAAGACTCCTGCTCTCCTGAAGCTGGTATTCTAGCAGAGAAGACAGAAAATAACATTAACTAATAAATAAAAATTTCAGATAATGATAGCTGCTATAAAGAATACCAAACGGGAGAGAGGTGGTGGGCTGAGCCATTAGAAGGCCACTCTATGGAAGTGGCATGTGACAGAAGACATAAATGAAGACAAGGGAGCACTCTTGTGGACACACCCACAACAATAACATTCCAGGCAATGCTCATAGCAAGTGGAAGAGCCTCAAGGCAGGAATAGGCTTTGATATGTTGGAGGCTAGAAAGGGGCCCCAGTGTGCCTGTGTCACTATGGGAAGGGAGAAGAACAGTAGGTGGTGAGCTCAGAGAGGCAGACAAGGGCTAACTTACCTAGGGCCTTGGTGACCATAAGGGAGGTGGGTTTTATTCTAGGTTCAGTGGAAAGCCTTTGAGCCCAACAGGTTTATTGTCTTCACTAGATTTGATTTTAGCATATGATTAACCAGAATTTGAAAAGACAGAATCAATTCATTTGTCTCATAAGATTAGACATTTGTGAATTTTCATTTCACTTACATATGAACTTTTCACTTATATATGAACTTTTCACTTACATATGAACTTTGATGCTATCAGAGGAAGATATGACAGATGTGTGTTTAAATTCGTATCTTTACCCTGGTAATAATTGAGCATGTTGTTTCTGGCAATCATTACTTTAATTGAATTTGATTTGTTGAGAGCTGGAGACTTCTTTAAAAACTTGATTTTATACCATAAGAATTTGTGTATAAATTCTGCAGATAAATATAGAAAGAAGTGCTTGTGTGAGACCTTCATTGGATTTTAGAATGATATTTGCTTTTAAATTGACGGTCTACTTTGATTTTTTTCAAAATACCTAGGGATTACTACGTGCCTTTTGGCAGAACAGAAAGGAAGAAATGAAAGCACAGACTGAATTTCTATCACTTCTAAATCCTGAAAGAAGTCAGACAGGGTCCTTATTAAGTTACTCTAGAATGTGACGCATATAACCTTTACACAGTAATTTATTTGAGATGATCAGTCTTCACTAAAATGATCACGTTTTTATTTTCTTGCTTAGAATTAAACTATAAATGCTGGTAGATTTTCTCTGCTTGCTGACCTACAGAACTGGCTGAGCTTATATGTAGGCAGATGCATACATTTAAATCTTGGAGAGGTATAGGCAATATGAAGTGACTGATAAATAAACAGGATTTACAATCACAGAATTATTGCACATGGCAGCTTATTGGCATGTAAATTAAACTGCGGCAAGGTAGAAGAATAGAAGAAAAAATAGGTTGCTGTGTTAGATCGAATTAATTTGAGAATCATTTCAACATTTTATTCCTCTGAAAATTTTCCTTGGAGGTCTCCAGCTGTGTTTGGCATCAAGTCACATTTATACTGAAGGAAAATGTGCTTTAAGAGTCAGTTACACAACAGGAATTGATATCAGCCATATATGCATAAATGGAGGTTGCTTTATGGTGATAATTTCTGGTAGGAGATAGAAGCCAGGAAGAGGCACAGGGAAGATCAGGGACTCCGACCTGACTTGAGCAAGCTGGGCAGGAGAAATCCCCCATGGCACAGAATAGAAACGGTCAAAGGTGGCTTTGGGAAGAGAATTTCCTGGAGTGGTCTAGCTTAGCACCAGACAACATGGGGCCCGTCACAGAGGTGCTGCACTGTGCAGTCTCACTTGTGGGGCATGGCGTCCTTCTACGTGCTCATCCTTCAAGTCTCAGTTTAAATGCCACTTTCTTTAGAGGAACCTTTCCTGACCATCTTATCAAAGATTTCTCCCATGATTTTCTACGACCAAGTCTACTTTTCTTTTCCTTCATGGTAATTGAAAATCATATATTTATATGTTTACCCATGTATTGTCTTTCTCTTGCTAACTTACAATTGCACTAGGGCGGGCTTACGTTTTCTTTGTCAGTGTCTCTCCCGCATTTAGCTCTGCCTGGCAGATAGTAGGCATGTACGAAATATTTGCTGAATGAACATAGATCCTGCAGGAAAACAGTCTGAAAACTGCTGTGGACTGGGGCTACACCCCACATGAAACAGGCTTGGGAATATGGCTCTGTCCAGTATGCACTCAGACCTGTGAATATTTCCCACTCAAGTAGCCGGAGCAGACTTGAACCTGCAAACTGGGTTAATGAGGGTGCTGGACAGTATCTCATACATTCTCCTAATAACCTGTGAAATAGACTGGGTGAAATCATAGTTTCCGTTCTAGTGTTTAGAAGACAGAACCAACACCCAAAAAGAAACTACCCAACTTGAATGGCTAATGAGCAGCGGAGCCGGGATTTGAACTCCAACACCGTGCCTAGTTTTCCTTTCTCTCATCTCACACGGCTCTCCGTATGCTTGGTACCCCCAGCAATTGCAAACTGTTTGTCTCTCCCCACATACAGCAAGTACCAGGGAACTGTTTCCGAGTTCTATGACGCTTCTGCCTGCAAAGCAAATCTGCTACTCTCCTCCTGGGTGCTGCTGTAAAACACGCCCCGTGTCCTGGAATATTACAGGCTCTAATTCCTGCTTCTTGAGATGAGACAATTCAGCCCAGGGCTAGTTCCAAAGCAGGAATGCCTGAGTCTCAGACTATTTTAAGCTTCCCCTGAGACAGAAATGGGCTTATATAACCTCAGACCCGTCATGATTTCCATGGCTCACTGCAGAGCTGATTAAAGTAGATATGGCCGGGGTATTTCCACCATCAACCACCCTCCCTAGGACCCGTAACAGGGGAGAAAACTTTCATGTACTGAGTACCTCCTATGTGTCAAGTAGTTTATGGTGTCATCATGTACATGGTGAACCAAGGTAACTGTGAGGCACAACCAAAACCCTGCATGAGGCTGTCATTTAGAACCACATTCACAGAGCTGCCCTGGAAACAGCATAATGACTAAGGGGCAAGGTGGGGCCACTTTGCAGCCCGGTGGTCCTCCAAACACTGAAAATAAGCTGGCTTAGTTTCCATGTTCCTGCTGGGAACATGAAGCACCAGTCAGCAGGTTTTCAATATGAGGGCCTAGCTTGCAAAAAGTACAGTGAGCAAACTAAGAGGCCACGAGGTGCCAATTCCCGAGGACACCATCTATAGGCAGGACCATGTCTGCTGTCAAAGAAATGGACAGTGAATAACATTTAAGGAAATGCTCTGAGGTGCATCCGCAGCTTCTCGCTTCTGCATATGTGCCCTTCACATATAAAGGTGCCGTGGAACTTATCACATTCCTTTCTATATAGGCACTGGAATGGCAAAAACGATAAAGGTGGGTAGTAAATTGTCTGATTCTGTTACAACAAAGGGCACAAAACACGGGATTACTCAGCAATTCCAGATGATGTTCCCAAGTCACCTTTTAAAAATTGTTATATAGTGCTATCGAAAAGGCCAAGCTTCTCTTCTTTGATAAAATGTTTTAGGGAAGATCATTTTAAAATCCTTGGTCTGAAATCATGAGTGGAACTTTATAGTTGTAGGAAAATCTAGGAATATATATGAAATTAAAATTTAATTCAGGGCCAGGTATAGTGGTTCATGCCTGTAATCCCAGCACTATGGGAGGATCTATTAGGACCAGGGGTTCAGGAGCTCGTGATCAGATGGGGCAACAGAGCAAGACCTCACTGCAAAAAAAACATATTCAAAAATTAGCTGGACATGGTGGTACATGCCTCTAGTCCTAGCTACTTGGGAGACTGAGTAGGAAGATTGCTTGAGCCCAGGAATTTGGGATTGTAGTGAGCTACGGTCATGCCACTGCACTCCAATCCGGGACAAAAAAAATTTCATTCAGTTTCAATTTAGTTAAAAAAATAATTCCAACCTTTGTCATATCTAAGTATCTGTGGACATATGGCTCTTTGCCTTGTGACAGATTTCACGTATTAAGAGTGGAGAGAATTAGAAATGGAAGAAAAGTGTAGTCAGCATAGGCAAAGGAATTTCACTCTCTTACTAAAGCAGAACTCAAAATCTCCACTGTGTTAGTATTACTGGGAGAACCTCTGGGCATTTCATTCCTTGCCAGTTCCTTGGAATGTATTAAACTCTGCACAAATAGGCATGCTGTGACCTCAGCTTGCAGTTGTTGTCTACTGCATGTCACATGACTGAAGACCAACTTCTTGTCCTGCCTTTGATGTCACTTTCTCAGAAAGCTTTCTGGTCTACCCGCAGTTCCTACTGTTATTTTCTGTCTTTGCATGCTATTTCTTTCTTCAGTCACATGAATAATAATCCATAATTAATATCAATTTGTTTACTTATTTGTGTAAATAAGTAAACAAGGGTCCCTCCTTCACTTGGTTTCAACTCTATTTTTATTTCCTTTTTTTTTTTTTTTTTTGAGACAGAGCCTTGCTCTGTCACCCCAGCTGGAGTGAAATGGCACGACCTTAGATCCCTGCAACCTCCGCCTTCCAGGTTCAAGCAATTCTCATGCCTCTACCTCCCAAGTAGCTGGGATTACAGGTACCTGCGACCATGCCCAGCTAATTTTTGTATTTTTAGTAGACATAGGATTTCACCATTTTGGCCAGGCTAGTCTCAAACTCCTGACCGCAAGTAATCCACTTGATTCAGCCTCCCAAAGTGCTGGGATTACAGGCATGAGTCACCACACCTGGCCCTATTTTACAATATTTTTAATTTACTAACTTATTATCCTTTGCCTAGTACAGTGTCTGTTACATGAATTCAAATATTTGTTGAATAAATGAGTGAGTGAATGACAGAATAAGTGAATTAGTGGGGCTGCCCAAGTACACCTCCTTTTTCTAAATATATTGAGCCCCCTGTTTCTTGCTTTGATCTTCATTTGCTCCAAGGGGTTGACTGACTTGAGTCCTGTCTCCCATGAATCGACTGTAATCTCTTGGCCTGGTTTGGTTATTTGCTTCCTAGTCTTTGACTAACTTCCAACTTTGTGGGTAGCATCTTCACATCCATCATCTGAAGTTGTGTTAAACACTCACCTTCACAGTCAGGACCAACAAAGGCACATCTCAACTCTGCTGCCCTCTGGAGCCTTCCCACTGAGTCTGCTTTCCCCAAGAGAAGTTTTCTTCACAGAGTGCCTGACTTCATTGAGAATCTTGTTCTTTAGATGACATCTCACCTCCTACCTGCAGGAGTGTGGCTTCTTCCTACTGACCCAACCGTTTTATCACAGCTGAATACTGTAAGTTCGTATAAAAATGTCTTTAACCTTTCATGGGAAAGTTTTCATTCTATCATATTATCATGTGCGCTGGATTAGAAACTTGAGTGTTAGTTCTGGGTCAGCTATTAGTTGGGCAGCTTAGATGCAGTAGGCGTAGAATTGAGAGCAGTTGCCATTCAGTGTGGAGCTGACAGCATGAGCTCTAAAGTAATACTGCCTGGAATTCAAATGCAGCACCTACGAGCTGTGCAATCTTAGGAAAATTATGTAATATTTATATGCCTCATCTTTCTCATCTGTAAAATGGGGTCAGTAATAGTGCCTGCCTCATAGAATTGTTACAAGGATTAAATTAGATGATATGTGTAAAATTTAGAACTGTGCCTAACACATAATAGACATTGTATAAACATTAGCTCTTATTTTGATAATGATGTTGACAATGAAAGCCTTTCTGTGTATTTTCTGTTCTCTGTCTGTTGATTTTGAAAGTAAAAAAAATGTGTGAGGTATGTTCTAAGGTCCCTTCTGGACTCAAATCCAAGAGTCTGTGCTACTCTGCTTCTGAGCACAGAATTCTAAGACTGTAGAATAACTCCTTAACATAAAGGCAGACAAATTCAGAACAATCTCTTTCTGGTAAACAAATCCTTTTTACACTTGCCTAATGCTTTAATTAAGATCATTTCCTCTGAATAGAGGCTCTCTACTCTCTTCTTTGCCTACTAATGTTACAATTCAAAGTCCACCTTGACGTCTGCATCTTCTAGTTCTCCAAGTCACTGTGGTTTCTCTCATCTCCGATTGCTTTTCTATCTTTTACTTCAGTTCCATCTATCTTCCATATAATTGACAGGATACATTTTCAAAAACACAAGTTTGACTAGGTTACTCTACTGCTTACAACCCCTCAGTGGGATCTTATTAACTGTAGGATGAAATCTCAGCTCCTTGGTATAGCATGCAAGGCCCTCAGAGACAACGCTGTCCCCAGATCCAGCCTCCCTGTTAGTACCCTCAGTGCTACAATTCGTGCATGAGGAAATCTGATCGTGCTTGTGCTTCTCCACAATCACAAAACTATCCCACACCTTCATGCTCTTGTATGTGCCTCAGGCAAACACTTCTTTCTTTATTTTTTTTTCAACTGTATAATTCCTACTTGTCCTATAAGGCTCATCTCAGGTTTTGTTCTCAAGACAGATTTCTCGCCCAAGCTTTCTTCCCTGTGCATATCCTTCTACCAGCACACCTTTGTCATTATATTGAAATGATGTAGGCACAGCTTTTTTTCCGTCTGTAGACTCTGAATTCCTCCATAGCAAATGCAGGTCTCAGTTACTTTCTTTGTGTTCCAACACCATATCTGACACATTTTAAGCAGTCGATCAATGTTGAACTATTCTGTATCTCTTTAACAACTTGACACTAGGCTCTGTCTGTGGCACACAATTGTGATTTGCCTTTAAATGCTATAATCCCACCATAGCCCGTTATAGGATCATTTTTGTTCCGTGGCTTATATGCTTCTAAAAGTAACCATCAAAGAGGAATTTCAGGAAATGTTTTTGGTGATAATAGCATTAAGATAGTAAGATATGCGGTCCATGCATATTACTCAAAGGATGACATTCTGTTAAGTCTCCTAAAGTTATAGTGATGAAGAGGTTATTGAAAAACGATCCTCCAGAATGTGGACCCCAACTTAGACAGATCTCTCATGCTTAAAGGCGTAGGTATCCATTGGCATATTCTTAATCTAACCCAAGAACAGGATAGCTACATAAGCACATGGAAATATAAGTAAAGAAGAACGTCATTTTTGAAGCATCTTATTACATTTTGTTGAAACAATAAAACTGGCACTGTTAACCACAAACCACTTTGAGCACAGGTCTTCTTCATACTGAAGTTCACAGACACAAAGAGAGAACCCTGTTATGCTTTCATGTTCCTCTGACAAGTGTAGTAATGAGTTTCTTAGGGATATGTCTTGAAATAATCATCAGTGAGGGCTGATAGCATGATACAAAATGCATTCAGGAGAATCTGTGAAGACCCAGCCAAGGTAGCCTAAATATCCAGTACCCTAATGATAGTATACCTTAATTCAGATACTTAAGAGTAGCCGGGAGAGTATATTAGTCTTATTTCTTGCAACTTAGCTTTTGCTACATATTGGTTAACACAGAATTATGTATCTGACATGCAAAGCACAGGCATTATGTGTTATTTGCGGGTAAACCTCACAAGGGAGTTTTGGTTATAATGTCCTATTCATCAAACTCTGACACATACCACTAGGCTGTGCTGTGGTAATGAACAATCTCAAACCTTAGTAGTTTAGAACAAGAAGGTTTGCTTCGGGTTCATGACATAAATGTATCATCCGTAAGCCAGGGCCTCTGGTCAACATTCTGATTGTCATCATTTCAGGATCCAGACAGCTACATGGAGCACTGCTAGCTACAGGACAGATGGAAAGGAGTGTGCGGGAAAGTACACACTGGCTCCTACAGCTCCCAAGAAAAACCTTATGGTCATTCCTCATTTTAAGAGGAAGAAGTGGAAGGGTAGCCTAATCATTTATTGCCTGCATGGAAAGAGAAGAATATTTTTGAACAGCACTAAAGATTATTACACAGAGCTGAGGAGCCTGGTTAAAAAGTCACTACCTTCAGAAAGAAGTTAGAGCCAGGAAGCGCACACATTCAGAGATGATATTTCTGTCTGTAAACAGTTTGGGGGTAGATACAAAACACTATCTATACAACATAGGTGATTGGGAGCCCAAATGTTTATGCAGCAAACCAGTAATTTTCATGTTGTGTTTGTACAATTCAAGAAATCTAGGCCATGTTGCACAGATTTTACCAGAAAAAGGAAACATAAATCTGACTATGGAAATATGTTTATAGCATTCTTAAAAGGCAAGCTATGTATCACAAAGGAAGAAAAGATAACACTGTATCAGGGGAAATCTTTTAACAAGTTAATGACATTGCAACATGATCTGACAAGACAATCACTCCAGTACATTATTTTAAAATAAAATTATCATACTCATCAGTTAATTTCTCTTTATGGCAAAGGGGAGAAGGAAAATTCAAAGCTCCTTTGACACGCAAAATAATTCAAAGGTTTATACTTTTAGAAATCTAGGATTCCAACTTGGCTATTGTTACCCAAGGCAATCAATTTGAATACTTAACAAGGAAGAACCTACAATACAAAGTTATAGTCCATAAAATGTAGCCACAATTTCTGATGCGCAGGTTTCTTTAAATTAGTCTTTTTCATGATAGAAATTTTATAAGGACAGTTTTTTAAGATAACGAAAAAAGCAGGATGATTACGAATGTGAATCTCCACCTGAATTCTCTATCAGTCAAGGGAAGATAGTTGGTGTTTTTGTGTCTGTTCTTGGTCTCCAACTTAATCATAATTTTTAGAATTAGAGGCTAGAATTTAATCTTTTTTTGTAACTGCTGTCAACAAATGACCATGAGTTCTGTGGAGAAAGGAAAAGGAGAAAACTTTTATCTTCCGAGAGGCAGTCTGCAGATCAGGGAACCTAACCTCCAGGAAAACCAACACCACAGGCTTAGAAGAGGGGCGAGGGAAAGCTGGCATTCCTGTCTTTCAGGTCTGCCTTCCATTTGTGTTTAGCAGGTTTGGGGAAGATTGTGAGTACTTACCAGGGAAGTCAAACACATATGCAGCATGCAAACCAATATGTAACATATGTTCTATGTTCATTTTAGGGTGGAGTTTTAACATTAAAAGGAAATGGAATTTGGCTTTTCACAACAAAAGTGAACTCTGGGGTATAAAGGCATTTTGAGTAGTCTCTATGTACCAGTTGAAACTAGCTTGAGGCCTGTGGCTGTTTATCAAGAAAGAACATTTGCAAGGTCAGTCTCCTGTCCAATCAGATTTGCTGATGGGACCGCAAGTGGGTGGTAGGGGAAGTCAGGTCAGCTGGCATCTGGCAGGTCACCAGGGTCAATTGGGAAACTCCTAGTTATAGCTGTTTTTATCATGTTTTTTAAGGACTAGCTTCTGCTTAATTACAGGAAAGAGGACCTTATTGCATTTAGTGATATAAGGGTATTTGACCAGCCCCTCTCCCTGCTGTTGCTGCTTGGTTCCCTTTCTGGTATGCTTTATTTTAGCCACAGGGAGTCCATTTAGTCTGTCAGCTGCAGGTATGTTTTAACACACCTTAGCATCTTTTATTCTCCCACCTATCTGTTAAGAATTTCCTTCACAAGTAGCTACTAATTGGTAAAGTCTACGTGCTCAAAGCTGTTGGCTTAGCTCAAGGATTCTCAGCTTTGGCACCATTGCCATTTTGGGCTAGATAATTCTTTGTTGGGGGAGGGAGTAGGCTGTCCTGTGCATCATAGGATGTTTAGCAGCATCCCTGGTATCCACCCACTAAACACTAGAAGCACTGCCTTCCTCGCTGTGACAACCAAAAATGTCTCCAGACATTTTCAAGTGTCACCTGGAAGCATGATTGCTTCTGATTGATTGAGAACTACATGCTTAATAATCAGAATCTACCTCTGGAGCAGGATATAGAGTAAGTGTCCCCTGCATATCGTGGAATTCATTGTTCAGGGTTGTTTCAGTTACTATGGCTACATAACAAATTAGCTGAAAGCTTAGGCATAAAACAGCTAACTTATTATGCCCATGGAATCTGTAGGTCAAGAATTCTAACAAGGTAGCAGGAGAATGGCTTCTCTCTGCTCCATGATGTCTGAGCCTCTTCTGGAAGACTTGAAGGCTTAGGATGACATTTCTGACGGCCTCTCACTAACACATTTACTGTTGCTGCTCGTTCTTGGCTGGGATGACTGTAACAGCTGGAGCTATGGCTGCAGCATATACACCTGGCGTTTCTGTGTGGATATTTGGCTTCCTTACAAAACAGGCCCATGTTCAAAGGGCAGGCAATCCAAGGAGAACAGAGTGAGGTGTATGCTGTATTGCCTTTTATTGTATTATTTTTATTTTTTGGCACAGAGTCTCACTCTGTCACCCAGGCTGGAGTGCAGTGATGTGATCTCCACTCGCCACAACCTCCGCCTGAGTTCAGGTGATTCTCTTGCATCAGTCTCCTGAGTAGCTGGGACTACAGGCATGAACCACTGCACCCAGCTAATTTTTGTATTTTTAGTAGAGATGGGGTTTCACCATGTTAGCCAGGCTAGTCTTGAACTCCTAACCTCAGGTGATCTCTCTGCCTCGGCCTCCCAAAGCGCTGGGATTACAGGCATGAGCCGCCGTGCCCAGCCTATATTGCCATTTATGACCTAACTTCCAAAGTCCCATAACATCACTTCCAGTATACTGTATTGGAGAGGTGGTTACAAGGTGCAAGGAGGTAAGTAAGCATCACATTGTGAGAAGAGTGTGTGGGATGAGAGCTAGATCAATGTGCTCATCTTTGGAAAACAGAGTCTTCCACAGAGCTTGAATAACATCTGAACTATGTTGGTAATGAAGAAGAATAATTTGTTCAGCTGGACAACCAAGAGTGTTTCCAAATGTCCATTTGAGAAAACAGTCCAAAGACAAATAAAAATGTATATATCATATAGCTTATAAATTAATTCCAAAGCTGACATTATATAGGAGCTTTACATTTTAATAGACTAGCCGTGTTATAAACCCCTTGGTTTTACTTATTTTAGCATATATATAAATGAGGTGATAATAAGAGTATTTGGCAACTTAGCCCAATTCAATCTAATTGTTTAGATGAATTTTCAAGAATTCATCAAATGACTTTATTTATTTGTTATGTTTTATTTCAATGGGTTTTTGGGGAATAGGTGGTGTTTAGTTACATGAATAAGTTCTTCAGTGGTGATTTCTGAGATTTTGGTGCACCCATCACCTGAGTAGTGTACACCGTATCCCTCACCCTGCTGCCACCCTTTCCTGGAGTCCCCAAAGTCCATTGTATCATTCTTACACCTTTGCATCCTCATAGTTCAGCTCCCACTTATGTGTGAGAACATACAATGTTTGGTTTCCCATTCCTGAGTTACTTCACTTAGAATCATGGTCTCCAGTTGCATCCAGGTTGGTATGAATGCTACTATTTTTTCCTTGTTATGGCTGAGTAGTATTCATGGTATGCAAAAACCACAATTTCTTTATCCGCTTGTTGCTTAATGGGCATATGGATTGGTTCCATATTTTTGCAGTTGTGAATTGTGCTGGTATAAACATGCATATGCAAGTATCTTTTTCATATAATGACTTCTTTTCCTCTGGGTAGATACCTGGGAGTGGGATTGCTGGATCAAATGGTAGTTCTACTTGTAGTTTATTAAGGATTTTTCCCACTGTTTCAATAGTGGTTGTACTAGTTTACATTCCCACAAGCAGTGTAGAAGTGTTCCCTTTTCACCACATCCCTGCCAACATCTATTATTTTTTGAATTTTTGATTATGGTTTTTCTTGCAGAAGTAAGGTGGTATCGTGTTGTGGTTTTGATTTTTATTTCCCTGATCATTAGTGATGCTGGACATTTTTTCATGTTTCTTGGCCATTTGTATATCTTCTTCTGTGAATTAACTCATAGCCTTAGCTTATTTTTTGATGGGATTGTTTGTTTTATTCTTGCTGCTTTGAGTTCATTATAGATTGTGGATATTAGTCCTTTGTCACATGTATAGATTGCAAAAATTTTTCTTCCACTCTGTGAATTGGCTGTTTACTCTGTTGATTGTTTCTTTTGCTGTGCAGAAGCTCTTTATTTTAAGTCCCATCTGTTTATCTTGTTTTTGTTGCATTTGCTTTTGGGTTCTTGGTCATGAAGACTTTGTATAAGCCAATCTCTATAGGGTTTTTCCAATATTATCTTCTAGAATTTTTATGGTTTCAGGTCTTAGATTTAAGTCTTTGATTCATCTCAAGTTGATTTTTGTATAAAGTGAGAGATGAGAATCCAGTTTCCTTTTTCTACACATGGCTTGCCAGTTATCCCAGCACCATTTGTTGAAAAGAGTGTCCTTTACCCACTTTATGTTTTTGTTTGCTTTGTCAAAGATCAGTTGGCTGTAAGTATTTGGCTTTATTTCTGGGTTCTCTGTTCTGTTTCATTGCTCTATCAGTACCATGTTGTTTTTGGAAAACAGTGTCTTTTTTATATCAGTACCAAGTTGTTTTGGTGACTATGGCCTTATAGTATAGTTTGAAGTCGGGTAATGTGATATCTCCAGATTTGTTCTTTTTGCTTTGTCTTGCTTTGGCTATGTGGGCTCTGTTTTCTTCCATATGAATTTTAGGATTTTTTTCTAGTTTTGTGAAGAATGATAGTGCTATTTTGATGAGGATTGAATTTATAGATGGCTTTTGGCAGTATGGTCATTTTCACAATATTGATTCTACCAGTCCATGAGTATGGATGTGTTTCCATTTGTTTGTATCATCTGTAATGTTTTTCACCAGTATTTTGTGATTTTTCTTGTAGAGGTCTTTAACCTCCTTGGTTAGCTATAATCCTAGGTATTTTGTATTATTTTTTGCAGCTATTTTAAAACCAGTTCAGTTCTTGATTTAATTTTCTGCTTGGTTACTGTTGGAATATAGCAGAGCCCTGGTTTGTGTACATTGATTTTGTATCCTGAAGCTTTGCTGAATTTATTTATCATTTCTAAGAGCTTTTTGGATGAATCTTAGGGTTTTCTAGGTATACTGTCATATCATCAGCAAACAGTAACAATTTGACTTCCTCTTTACTGATTTTGATGCCCTTTATTTCTTTCTCTTGTCTGATTGCTCTGGCTAGCACTTCCAGTACTATCAGTTGATAGGTTGTGTTACTATTATCCTTCAGTTCAAAGAATTTTAAAATTTCCATCTTGATTTCATTGTGGACTCAACAATTATTCAGTAGCAGGTTATTTATTTTCCATGTATTTGAGGGTTCCCTTTGGAGTTGATTTCCAATTTTATTTCACTGTGGCCTGAGAAAGTACTTGATATAATTTCAGTTTTTTAAAATTTATTGAGATTTGTTTTGTGTCTTATAATATGGTCTGTCTTGCAGAATGTTCCATGTGCTGATGGATAGAATGTACATTCTGCAATTGTCTGGCATTCTATAAATATCTGTTAAGTCCATTTGTTCTAAGGTATAGTTTAAATCCATTGTTTCCTTGTTGACTTTCTGTGTTGATGACTTGTCTAAGAGCTGTCAGTAGAGTATTAGAGTCTCCCACTATTATTGTGTTGCAGTCTATCTCATTTCAGTTTAGTATTAATTGTTTTATACGTTTGGAAGCTCCAGCATTAGGTGCATATGAATTTAGGATTGTGATGATTTCCCATTAGACACTTTTTAAATCATTATATAATGTCCCTCTGTCATTTCTTAATTGCTGTTGTTTAAAAGTTTGCTTTTTCTGATATAAGAGTAGCTACTCATGCTCAATTTTCGTGTCCATTTGCATGGAATATCTTTTTCCACACCTTTACCTTAAGTTTATGTGAGTCCTTATATGTTAGGTGAGTCTCGTGAGTCTCCTGAAGATAGTAGATACTTGGTTGGTGAATTCTTATCGATTCTGCAGTTCTTTTAAGTGGAGCATTTGTGCCATTTACATTCAATGTTAGTATTAAGATACCGAGATATGAAGTACTATTCTATTCATCATGCTGTTTGTTGCCCGAATGTCTTCCTTTTCATTGTACTATTATTATATATGTCCTATGAGATTTATGCTTTAAGGAGGTTCTATTTTGGTGTATTTCAAGGATTTATTTGAAGATTTAGAGTTCCTTGTAGCAGTTCTTGTAGTGCTGGCTTGGTAGTGGTGAATTCTCTCAGCATTTGTTTGTTTGGAAAAGACTGTGTCTTTCCTTCATTTATGAAGCTTTGTTTTGCTGGATACAAAATTCTTGGCTGATAATTTTTTTGTTTAAAGAGGCTAAAAATGGGACTCATATCCTTTCTAGCCTGAAGAGTTTCTGCTGATAAATCTGCTGTTAATCCGATAGGTTTTCCTTTATAGGTTACCTGATGCTTTTTGCCTCAGAGCTCTTAAGATTTTTTTTCACCTTGACTTTAAATAACCTAAATGTGCCTAGGTGACGAATTTTTGTAATAAATTTCCCAGGTGTTCTTTGAGCTTCTTGTATTTGGATGTCTACATCTTTAGCAAAGCTGGGGAAGTTTTCCTCAATTATTCCCTCAAATACGTTTTCCAAACTTGTCTTCCTCAAAAACACAATTATTCTTAGCTTTGGTCATTTAACATAATCCCAAACTTCTGGGAGGCTTTGTTCATTTTTTAAAAAAATCCCTTTGTCCTTGTCTTTGTTGGATTGAGTTAATTTGAAAATCTTGTCTTTGAACTCTCAAGTGCTTTCTTCTACTTTTTCGATTCTATAGCTGAGACTTTCCAGTGTATTTTGCATCTCCCTAAGTGTGTCCTTCATTTTTAGGAATTGTGATTGTTTTTAATTTATGTTACCCATTTCACTGAGGATTTTTTCCTTCCTATCTTTTATCATATTTTTTATTTCATTAAGTTGGACTTCACCTTTGTCTGGTGCCTCCTTGATTAGCTTAATAGTTGACCTCCTGAATTCTTTTTCTGGCAACCCAGATTTTTTTCTTGGTTTGGATCCATTGCTGGTGAGCTAATGTGATATTTTGGGGATGTTAAAGAACCTTATATTGTAATATTACCAGAATTGATCTTCTTGTTTCTTCTCATTTGATAGACTATGTCAGAGGGAAGATCTGGGGCTCTAGGGCTGCTGTTTAGAAAAGCATGGAATGCTTCATGAATTTGTGTGTCGTCCTTGCACATGGGCCATGCTAATCTTCTCTGCATCATTCCAATTTTAGTATATGTGCTGCCAAAGCAAGCACACGTCAAGTGGCTTGAGTAGAATGTTATCTTGCCAGTGATATGAAAGCAATAACAGAAAAGATTCTACAAATATCAGTTTATATGAAAACTGTTGCCAAAAGGTATTGAAAGAGTAGTCATTGCATCCTACGTAGACAATAGGAAGATGATAATTATTCAAAGTTAAGGCAATCTGGAAAGGAGATAAGAGCCCAGAAACTAACTTGCTTGATCTTCTCCTCTGACTCTCATAAATAACCTCTGAGATGTACTTACAGAGGCCAGTTTAAAAACCAGTAATTAGTGTAAAAAGCAGAGAACTAGGGATCAGAACTGAGTTATAGTCCTGGTGTAGCCAGTTGTGTGACTTAGCACAAGTCACTTAGTCTTTTGGGGTCTCAGCTTCTTCCTTTGTAAGTTGAGTATATTAACTTAGATGTTCTCAAAAGCTCGTCTCACTTCCATAATTTCTTGATACTTTTAGAGAAATACCCTAAAATGTTCAAAATTTTCAGTAAGTTCATGTTAACCCTGTTACCCTCCAAGTACTTGGCATGGTCAGGGAATGTAACAAACCCCCTGTTTTTAAAAAGCTCTGGACATCCATTTGAGTCCTGTTTTCAAGGAAATTGTAGGCTTACATTTTTATAAAGAGAGATATTCCAGCAGAGTCATGGTCTCCTTATTCCTTATAACCCTATTGATGGCAATGACAACTTTTATCAAGTTCTCTTTGGCTTTTATAACGAGATATAGATGTTGGGGGAAAATGACTAATGAGAAATGGGATCTGGATTTAACTTTGCCTGGAAGGAAATTGCATTTGTTTAATTTAATTCACTATAAAGACAGACCTGTGAGTTGCAGAAGGCTGAAATACAATTTACTACTTACATACAAGTTTTAAAACTCACAAAATAAGGTTATATATTATTTATGGATACATATAAATGGAACAAACATAGAAAACATGTACTGGATGGCTTTATGTCAGACTTTTTAGTGCTTGCCTCTATAGAAGGTGGGAGGCATGGGACTGTGAAGGGGAATTAGGAAGCTTCTCCTTAATATGGGTAAAGTTTTTAGTTTTTTAAAAGACCAATAGCAATTAAAACAAAATGTATACATGTACTAATTTGTGTGCTGTGTAGATGGCAAGGTTATATTAATCTCACTCAATTTTTATATTTTGTAAAACTTTAAAAAAGTAAAATTGTATTTAAAAGTACTTTAGAGAGCTGAGCTGAGCTGGAGCAAGCTGAGCTGCTAGATGTCAGAGTAACTGGTAAGGCAACAAGCCAAAATGGAAGAAACAGTCAAGCCCTTAATCACTTAGTGTAAGCAAGAGGCTGAACTGAAGAAAATGCTATCTTCCCTGCTGTTCCATTTTTCCTCATGGGATGGCACCATGCACAAGGATCAGATGGGTCAGCATAGGCATGGGGAATGTCACACTGCAGTGGGAGCCCTGAACAATAGACTCCTGAAGTCTTATGGATCCAGGGTTGGGAGAAGGGCTAGAAATTGAATAGTACTGAGTCAGAGTGAAGAAAATGTCTTTATGGTCCTCTATGTGGAAGAACTCTTGGACGGTTTGGATGGAGACAGCTCTGCTAGGAATGGAGGTATGAGTAAGAGCGTGGCTGGCCAGGGAGCCTGAGTCCTTGACAGCCACTCCCTCCAGCAACTGCAGGGCATCAAGACTGAGCACCAAGTGGGGAGGACTGAATCCCCCTAAAAGGTTTACCACATAAAGTTTTTGTAATTTCCTGTGGTTGTACCTGAAAAATCAGACATAGGTTTTGGTCAGTAGCTGGACTCCTCAAATTCTAGTAAGGTTTTTCTGCTACAGAAAGCTGTGCAGCTGAGAAATAGACAATTTAATAAAAATATTTGGAGACTTCAGAGCCCTGCTCTTTGTATTGAATAGAACACCTAAATAGACCAACAAGGAAACAGTATAAACCAACTAGACCTAGCAGACATCTGTAGAATACTCCTCTAAGATCAGGAATAAGACAATGATTTCTACTGTTACAACTTCTATTCCACATTGTGCTGGAGATTCTAGCTATAGCAATTAGGCCAGAAAATGAAGAAGAAGAAAAAAAGCCTTTTAGTTTAGAAAGGAGGAAGTAAAAGTGTCTCTATTTGCAGATGAAATGATCTTATAGAGAGAAAATTCTAAGGAATGCACAAAAAAGATCTTTAGAACTAATAAGCTCAGCAAAGTTACAGAATATAAGATCAAAAGATAAAAGCAGTCTTATTTTCATTTACTAGCAATGAACAATCCTAAAATGAAATTAATAAAACAATTCCATTAAAACAAGAATAAAATATTTACAAATAAATCAAAGAAGTACAAGACTATACAATGAAAACTACAAAACATCATTAAAAGGCATGCAAGAACTACATAAATGGAACTCATAGATTGGAAAACTGAATGGGTTAGCAATATTCCCCAAATTGATCTACAGATTTAATGCAAGCCTATGAAAAACCCAGCTGTCTTTTTGTTAAAATTTTCAAGCTCATTCTAAAATTTATGTGGACATGCAAGGGGCCCTGAATGTCCAAAATAATTTCAAAAGCAGAAGAAATTTGGAAGACTCATACTCCTTTACTTCCACCAAACTTATTACAAAGCTGCACTGATCAAAATAATGTGATAGTGAGATAAGATAGACATGAAGATCAATGGAATGAAATTTAGAGTGTTCCAAAATAAACCCTTTTGTTTACGGCCAGTTGATAAGTGTATGAAGAATGTTCAATGGGAAAAGAATAGTCTTTTGAATAAATTACGCTAGAAAAACTGGATATCCATAACAGAATAATGAGTTGGATCCCTAGCTCATATTTTGCACAAAAATTAACTCAAAACAACTCAGGGTCCTAAATGCAAGAGCCAAAACTCTAAAACTTTTAGAAGGAAACATAGACATAAATTTTTATGACCGGGGGTTAGCAATGGTTTCTTAGATATGACACCAAAATCACAAGTGACAAAAGATGAATTAGTTAACTTTATCAAAGTAAAAAACTCTGTGTTGCAAATTATGCTTCCAATAAAGTTAAAGCAGACAGAAAAAGAGACAATATTTGTATTTCATATGTGTGATAAGGGACTCATATCTAGAATATTACAATTCAATAATAAAAAGGTAACCCAATTAAAAAATGAGCAAAGGACCTGAATAGACAGTTCTCCTGAGAATATATACAGATGGCCAACAAGCACATGAAAAGATGATCAACATCATTTCTCATTAGGGAAATGCAAATCAAAACCACAATGTGATAACACTTCACACCCACAAGGATGGCTATAAAAGATAGGCAATGAGTGTTGGCAAGGAGGTAGAGAAATTGGAAACATCATCCATTGCTGGTAGGAATGTAAAATGGTGCAGTCACTCTCTGAAACGGTTTAAAATTTTCTCAAAATGTTAAGCAGAGTTACCATATGACTCAGCAAAACTCCATTCCTAGGTATATAACCAAGGGAAACGAAAGCATATGTCCACAAAAACACTTCTACATGAATCTTCATAGCTGCATAATTCATAATAGGTCAAAAGTAGAAATAGTTCACATGTTCATTAATTGATGAATGGATAAACACTATTATATCTATACCGTGGAATATTGTTAATAAAAAGGAAAGAACTGATACATGCTACAGTGTATTGGTATCATACGTTGTATGGTACTGTACATTGTATGAACTTTGAAAACATGCTAAATCAAAAAGGCAGTAAAAAAGGACATGATTGCATGATTCCATTACTTGAATTGTCCAGGCTTAGCAGATTTATAGAAACAGAAAGTAGGTCAGTGACTGCTTGTGGCAGAGGAGGAATGGGGAATGACTGCTAATCATTATGGGGTTCATTTTTGAGGTGGGGAAATATTCAAAAATTGATTGTGGTGATTGTTTTACAACTCTGTGACTACACTTAAAATGAATCAATGATATGGTGTGTGAATTACACTGTAATAAAGCTATTTATAAAAGTCATAGCAGAACTGGGCATGGTGGCTCCTGCCTGTAATTCCAGCACTTTGGGAGGATCACCTGAGTTTAGGAGTTTGAGACCAGCCTGGCCAACATGGTAAAACCCCATCTCTACTAAAATACAAAAATTAGCCAGGTGTGGTGGTGTGTGCCTGTCATTCTAGCTACTTGAGAGGCTGAGGCAGAATTGCTTGAACCCGGGAGGCAGAGGTTATACTGAGCTGAGATTATCGCCACTGCACTCCAGCCTGGGCAACAGAGCAAGACTTCATCTCCAAAAAAAAACATAAAAACGTAGCTTATGTTGAATTGAACTTCCAGCAGATAAAACTCTGGAAAATATATGAAAACACAATTATTTGAGAGAACTGAAGAACTATCAAAAGCAGGCAGAAACTAGAAGGGTTTTAATCCTTTAATAAGGGAACTGCACTATGTGGGAGGCTGCATTACTTACTCTTTTGCAGAGGGCACTTCCGGTTTATGTATTGTGTGAAGGCTAGCACTTAAGCAAAAAGCTACAATCTGTTTGTCTTAAAATGTCAGAAGATAGAGTTCACATCTGCTAGAGAAGCTGGAAATTGAGGCGGTAAATTATGAAAAGGAGGGAGCCACAGGACGTGAATGTACCCATCTGGATCCAATCAGGAGATAGAAACTATACAGTAATTTGGATAGTGGCAGTTTATATAAAGAGTTGTTAAACTTTGTTAGGGCAGTAACTGTAAAGATATAAAGAGAACTCAATAATATCATAAGGCTGAAGGAGCATGCTTAAGAAAGGACAAACTTGGAAAGCGGCTTCCTCCGTAAAGCTGGGGTGCAGACCTTGTTGCAGAAGGTATGTTTGCAGCCCACTGGATGGCAAAGAAATTTGTTTGAAGCCTACTGGATGGCAGAGTTACATAGGCAAAGCTGGTCCACAGATGCCAGACAAGCAAGAAACAACCCCAGTGAAGTAAGATTGATGGGCTGGCATATAGGGAGACTCAGGGCTTTGGAAACCCACTCATGGACTGGGAAGCAGTTGGGCAGAGATTACCAGACTGACAAAAAAGCAAGCTCCAGCTATATGCTGTACAATGTATAGGTAAGATAAAAGTAACATGATTGAAAAAGATGCAGTCATAAGAAAATTGGAATGGTTTATTACTATCAGACAAAATAGACTTCAAGAAAGTAGATTTTAACAGAAAAAAACATTTTATCATAATGTGACATTTTATCATAATGATAAAACTCAATTCATCAGGAAGCCATAACAATTCTAAACATGTATGCACATAATAATAGAACTCCAAAATGCATAAAGGAAAAGACAAGTCAAAGCTAAAAGGATAGCTAGATGAATTCACAATCAAGCCAGAGATTTTTACACCCTTGTGAAAAATAATAATGATAAATAACAAAAATATACAAAGAAAGTAATACTAGTATAGAAGACTTAGATGACCTAATTGATATCCACAAAACTACACATTTTTTTTAAAGCACACGTGAAGTGTTCAGCAACATAACCATATGGTATATGATCAAATGAATCCCTATACACTTTTTAAAATGGAGATTAAAAAAAGAATATCCTATGACTACATTTTGAATTAAATTACTAATCAATAAGATGTTAACTTAAAAGCCCCAAATATTTGGAAATTAAACAGTCAGGATATAAAACAAGAAAATCTCAATGGAAATTAGAAATATTTCAAATGGAATGATACTGAAAATATGAGCTATCAAAATTACTAGGATGCAGCCAAAGCAGTGCTTATAGGTAACTTTATAAAATTAAATGCTAACATTAGAAAAAATATAAATTATGATTCTACTTATGCATCTAGAGAAAGAACAAACCAAACCCTAAACAAGTATAATAAAGGGAAAAATAAAGAATCTACTAGAAATCAGACATATAATAGAGAAAATCAAACCCAAAAGCTGGTATTTTTTTAAGTAATAAATTTAATAAACCTCTGGCAAGACTGGTCTAGAAAAAAATGGAATACACATATTACCAATATCAGGAATGAAAGAGAAAATATTGCTAATGGTTCCTGCAGAGATTAAAAGGATAATAAGGTCATATTACAATAAAACTTTATGTCAACAAAGTCCACAACTTGAATTAAATGAACAAATTTTTAAAAAAAAAATACAACTTACTAAAATTGACAGACTATGAGATAGAAAATTTGAATAGGCATTTTCATATACATAAATTTATAATTAAAAGACTGAGAAAGGAAACTATAGACAAGTTATCATTAGCTATTTCTATTACACTTTTAAGAATGGAATAGTGTCAATCTTAACTGAGAAAATAGAGGAAAAAGAAATACTCCCCCGTTCATATCGTACCAATATCTTGATGTCAACTCATACTATCATACCAACTCTAAAACCTGACCAAGATAGAATCACAAAAGAACATGACAGACATTACCCCTTATGAACATAGAATCAAAATTCCTTAAAGTTTTAGAAAATTGGATCTAGGTATATGTAAAAATGATAATGCATTGTGGCCAAGTGGTATTTATTCTAGCAATTCAAGGTTAATATATTTTTTAAATAGATTTATCACAGAATAAAGAAAATTTATCGTCATCACAATAGATGCAGGAAAAAAAGCATTTGATAAACTTCAACATCTCTCTATGATTAAATTTTCTCAGTGAAAAGGAAAAAAGGACTCTCAGTATAATACAGGGCACCTATCTAAAATCATAATTAATGTGAAAGAATGTACATCTTCTTTAACATCAGGAACAAGGCATGGATATGTTTTTAAACTATTTTCATTAAACATCATATTGGAGGTCTTGGCTAGTGCAATAGGCAAGAGAAAGAAATAAAAAGCTACAAACTAGGAAGTGTTAAAATATTTTTTAAATATACATACAACATGATTGGGTACATTAAAAAACCTGAAGACATCTACAATGCTAGGACTAATTGATAAGTGAATTTGTCAAGGTTCTAGGATACAAAAATCAGTTATTCCTATATACACTAGCAAATAACTGGAGAAGGAATTTTTAAAATTATATTTACAATATTACCTAAAAGCACTAAATACTTACAAATAGATTTATTAAAAATTGTGCAAGAAATCTACACTGTCAACCAGAAAATATTGCTAAGAGAAGATAAAGGAAACCTAAATAGAGAAACATGTGATGTTCATGAATTAAGTGGTGTCAGTTTTCTTCATACTGGTCTGTAGAACCCTCGCAATTGTAATAAAAATCCCAACAGGCTTTTATTTTAGTAATTTACAAGTTTACTCTAAAGCTTATATGGAAAATACAAGATGCAAACTAGCTAAGTCAGTGTTTTAAAAGACAAAGCTAAAGGATTTATACTATGAAATTTCGAAAATTAAAGTAACGGGACTTAATACAGTGTTAATTGGCCTAAGGGTAGATAAACAGATCAATAGGACAAAATAAAGCAGCCAGAAATAAATCTACACATACACTATCAATTGATTTGTTATGGAAGCTTCAAGGTAATTCAATAGGGAAAGTAAACTCTTTTCAACTGATGGTGCTGAAACAGCTGGTAAACATGTCAGCAGAAATTATCACCAGATTAGGCAACAATTTGAGAGGATACACAAATCACTGGACATAAAAGATAAAGTAAATAATCTGGAATTCATAGAAAGTAAGACTTCTTATGGAAAGCATCTTTTGGAAGCCTCTTGTTGCGGGGATGGGAGGGTGGCAAGTTGGGCTGGAGTTTGCCCGGGTTACTCAGCTATGGCCTTTACTTGTGCTTTATTATTTTACTCGTATATACAAGTAGGAGATACAAGCACAATGTAAAGGTTACGAATACAAAACAATAGCAAGCAATTGTGATGAAATACATGAACACCAAAATAACTTAGCTGTTAAGACTGCGATGAGGTTAAAGGAAACAGGAGTCTTAAGCCTTTGCCTAAGAAAAGTCACTCTCGCGACAGCCTTCTTCATTCCTGGCCACGGGCCCGATCTTTCACCTTCAAGCTTCCCTCTGCTTTGAGTAACAGGCCTGGTTCTAGTGCCTAGATCTGCCCCACTCTGCCCATATTTTTCTCTTGCTCCTGTCTCTAACAACTGCCAAGCAACCAACAATTGTTTGCACATGTTTTTGTCTCACTTTTCCATCTGTTTGAGTTAGGAAAATTAAAACCTACTGGCTTTTTGTGTCTTACTGGTTTAGTGTGTCACCACCGAAAATGTCTAGTCTCATCCTCTCCGGCTTTGGCCTCCTCAGCCGTTCTCCTTGTAGGCTATAGGTGGGGAGGCAGGAGATGAGGTGGCAGGTAACAATCTTTTTCCTCCTTATAGTTCTGAGATGGTCTCCTCATGAGATGGAGTGGAACGGTAACTGTGTGGCTTCTTCAGTGTGATAATACATAAGAAACGTCAAAAGTATTATTAAAAAAACAAACACAAAACTCCAAGGGCTTTCCCAATATGTGGGCATGTCGTAATGCCAGCATGAATCTGGTTATGGCACCAAGAAGGCGGTAGTCACTCAGTCTCACAAAGGAACACACACTCTTTGATTCTGTTTCTGTGAAGTATAAGAGCAGCTCAGAATGACCTGTAGTGATAAAATATTACTACAGATGTAGAATCCACAGGACCTCACCCCTGACCGGACACTGGAAAGGCAGGAGGCCCATCTGACAGTCTTTTGAAGTATCTGCAGCTAAGCATTCTTGCCCCACCTCCCCGCAGAGGGTGTGTGGCAGCAAGAGTGCCCTGTTGCTAGTGAGTCCGCAACAGGCAGGAGAGTTTAAAAACATTTAAAACAAAGTTTATCCATTATCCAGGCAAATAAGCTTGTGTGCAGAGAAAAATTCTGCTTAGGATCTTGCTTCCATTAAACAATCTTGATGCAATAACACTTAAATTAACCAATTTTGATGCAGTAAGACACCTTTAGTGGAAATGACAGGAAACATGTGAAGGACTGTTTTGTCTCCTCAGTCTCTCTCTGCTGCTCCTTGAACAACTCTGCATCAGTACCAAGCCCTTTTCCAGCCTTGTGTCAGCTCTCTGGTCTGTCTCCTGGAGACAGCCTCACTGGGATCACCCCATCTGAGCAGTAGACCGTGTCCTGAATATTTTCTTCCCTTCTATTTTGCATCAAAATGTGGCCATTCTGTGCCTATGCATTCAGGAGCTTCTTCTGTCCTAAGTGGCTTTCAGTTCCTTGTCATCAGTCTGATCCTTTCAGATACATGTCTATAGGGGTCTTGTGACAATTAAAAAATGCTAATGGTAGGTATTTTAGACATTCCAATGATTAGTAAGAAAAATATTCTTGAACAATTCTTTTATTGGAGCCTTTATGATACCATATATTTTTATATTAAAACAAATTTTTTATAGAAAAGAGCACATTGTGTGGAAATTGAAAATGTTGACAGTTTAGGTAATTCCACCTTTGACACATTTAGCTATGTTGTCCTGGGCAAGTTACTTGATGTCCTAAGTCCCTCAAGTCAGGAAAAGGGGAATATCAGGTATGTAATAAAAAGTAAAAACCCTGTGTCCATGCTTGTTTTTATTATTGGTAATGACCCTGTGTTAAGCAGAGCCTTCTAGAAGAGGGACGTGAATAGGAGCACTAAAAATGTATGGAGAAAATCCATTTGTTATTGCTTACTGACATGTCTGAAGAGTTTTTATGGTAATCTATAGTTACACTTAGATATTTATTTTCAGCCCTTTTTATTTGGAGCTGAGTAATAAGAAAGTGTCCTCTCAAAAAGGATGGGGCAATGAGACTCAAACAGGCTGGCAAAGCAGCTCCCTCATCACAGGATTTGGTATTTATGTTAATTTACCATTGAGGAAATTTCTAAGTATCTGGTAGGATCCCCTACTGCTCACTTTAGACAGGAATTAAAAGGGTTTTGCATCAAACTTTAAGGAATAAATACAGGATAAATAATTATACCACTGTAGCTGTCAGTGTTTTCACATATATTCTTCCTATCTTGTGAGGGAAAGAGGATTATTACTCAACTTTCCACATGACAGAGGAAATGGTCAGAGTGCACCGCTCCAGGTCATGCGGTTAGGAAGTGGCAGACCAGTGCCTTGGGTCTCCAGAGCCTATTCTCTTTCCACTATACCACCCTGCTCCTCTAGAAATAGATGCTTGTTTCTGCCCAGAGCATTGCTATGTGGTACTGGAAATGGTGACTTCTTCACAGAGGGAGACGTAGGACTGTCAGGACAAGGTTCTCATTCTAGGTTGTGACTGCAGTTTGCATAATTAAGACTTTAGACCTCTAGTGTAATTTGTGGTTTGGAGAAACTATTGTATGTTTTACATATTTTCTTTCTTTTTTTAAAAATTTATTTATTATACTTTAAGTTCTGTGGTACATGTGCAGATCCTGCAGGATTGTTACATAGGTGTACATGTGCCATGGTGGTTTGCTGCATCCATTGCCCCGTCATCTACATTAGGTAATTCTCCTAATGCTGTCCCTCCCCAATATCCCCACCCCCTGCTATTCCTCTCCCAGCTCCCCACCCCCCAGGCCCCAGTATGTGATGTTCCCTTCCCTGTGTTTGTATGTTCTCATTGTTCAACACTCACTTATGAATGAGAACATGTGGTGTTTTTTTTTCTGTTCTTGTGTCAGTTTGCTGAGAAGGATGGTTTCTAGTTGCATCCATGTCCCTGGAAAGGACATGAACTCATTCTTTTTTATGGCTACATAGTATTCCATGGTGTATATGTGCCACATTTTCTTTATCCAGTCTATCATTGATGGACATTTTGGTTGGTTCCAAGTCTTTGCTATTGTAAACAGTGCCACAGTAAACAAACGTGTGCACATGTCTTTATAATAAAATGATTTATAATCCTTTAAGCGTATATTCAGTAGCAGGATTGCTTTAACCAAGTTGAGAAGGAGGATTACTGACATGAATCTTTGAACCCCAAATAGAAAGAGGTGATTTTTTTTTTATCTGTTTGTTTCCCCCGGTGAATGGTCTATGCAAGACTGTGTGAAATGGATGAGGCACAATACTTAGCTAAACTGGTGGGCCACTGCCCAGGGACAGGGGACACCTAAGGACCAGGAGTGATACATTTTTTTGTGTGTATTCTGTTCTTGGCTGTAAAGAAGCTTTTTCCTGTATCATTTTATCCTATATTGAGTCTCATTATCATTTTTTCATCTTCACCATTCCTCAACTCTTTTCCTGTGAATTCTTCTGCACTTTTGTTTTTTTTATTGAGGTCTGGAGTTCTTAAGATTCTCTTGCTTCTCCTGGGGTCATTTTCTGTATCTTTCCACCTCCAAATAATGTCATAATATAGATATTACATATGAGACTTTCTCTGCTTTACTCTCTGATCCCCAACGTGTAGAAAACGCCCTCCATTCCCCATTTTAAGAGCCAGGCATTTATGCAATGACATAACCAGAAATCCTTTCATGCATTTTTTCATTTCTTTATTATAAAAGTGATACATTCATTGTATAAAAAAATACCAAAGCATATAATTGAAAGAGTAAAAGTCTTCCTTTGCCCCCTTGCCTTCTCATTTCCAGCCAGCCTACTCAGAGATAGTCTTCATAGTCTATTGGATGTACATCTAGAAATTCCTTTTGATGTGGATACAAACAGAAGCATATGCTAATACTGTTGTGCAATAGTCTTCTTATTTAACAATTTATCTGAAAGCTATTTTCATAGCAACAGAATCAGATCTACTTAATTCCTTTAAATTTGATGGTTTTCCGTTGCATGGCTGGAACTTTAATTATAATAGTGAACCTGTCCCCTACAGGTGGAGAATGTTTTCAGTGTTTTTGGTCTTGCAAACAATGCTTTGGTGAATTTTCTTGCATATATATTTCTGCTATTTCGTATGGAGATTTATATAGGACAGTTTTCTAGAAATACAATTCTTGCTGTACTTTAGTAGTTCTTAGACATTCTCCATCCTTAGTCTTGCTCTGAGCTTTGGCTATACCAGTTCCATGCATGGCTTGCTCTGGGCTGTGGACTAGTATAAGCAGCCCTTAGTCCTTGTCACATTAAAACCACCTGTTAACCTTAAGAAAACAATAATTCTGTCTGTGCCCTCAGTTTACTGAATCAGTTTCTACAAGAAAAATCTGGAGACCATTGTAGTTGGTTCTGGTGTTCAATCAAGGTGGAAGACCAATAAATTGGTTCCTGGCTTCCACTTTTTTTTTCATGAACATGGCTGTCTCTTCTCTCTGACTCAGTAGTTTAATCTCTGGGATGTCACTTCTGCTTTAACAATTTTCTTCGTGAATTATTCAGTTTTTTTAAACATTCATTTTACTGGTTGTTAACTTGATTCTTTATATATTTCATTTATGTTACTTGAAAATTATTTTTGCCTTACCAACAGCATTCAGTTCAACCCTGCCTTGTTCACTTCATTGAACAAATTGGTCAAAATTTTATAGCACCAGACATTTGAAAACAGCCTCCATTAAAGATCACTAGTTTTAATCTTTTTACTCTATCCTTCGTTTGTAAAGGTAAGGAGGATAGCATAGCAGGAATGAGCTCAGACTCCAGACCCCAACCGAGTTGAAACCCAGCTCTGCCTCTTATCAGCTATGTGACCTGGGGCAAATTCCTTAACTTTGCTGTGCCTCAGTTTCCCCACATGTAAAGTGGGGGTAACAATTATGCCTACATCACAGTATTGTTGTAAGAGATAAGTAAGTTATTTTTGTGGGGCACTTAAAAGGTAACTGGAATACAGCATGCATTCATTAGATATCATTATTATCCTTTTCCAAAAAGATGATAAGATATGCATCTGAGTTTCATCCTTCCCTCCTGGGCCAGGCTTCAGCTTTCTTTGACATCGTCATCTGGCTATACTTTGGCACATGCTTTTCATCTCTGTAACTGTGTTGATATCTATCATCTGTTGTCACTCTTGCTGAGATTCTTTTTTGGCCTTGTGTGCTTTTACAGTCATCTAGGGTTTCCAAAAGTAGCAGACATAAATGTGTTCAATCTGCCAGGTTTTACCTGATATCTTCATTCTTCCTTAGTTACAATTTAAACATAGACATATGTCCTTTTAAAGATCTGAATTAGGCCAGGCACGGTGGCTCATGCCTGTAATCCCAGCACTTTGGGAGGCCGAGGTGGGAGAGCTACGTGAGGTCATGAGTTTGAGACATCCTGGCTAACATAGTAAAACCCCGCCTCTACTAAAAATACCAAAAAATTCGTTGGAGGTGGTGGCACACATCTGTAATCCCAGCTATTTGGGAGGCTAAGGCAGGAGAATCGCTTGAACCGGGAGGCTAAGGCAGGAGAATCGCTTGAACCTGGAGGTGGAGGTTGCAGTGAGCTGACATGATGCCACCACACTCCAGCCTGTGTGACAGACCAAGACGTCATCTCAAAAAAATATAGAGATCTTAATATCATTCTTCTTATTGCTTAAAACATTACAGTAAAAAAAGTCATTTCTCAGCAGTTCTTAGTCATGAGCTATGTGTAACAATCCCAGAATCATGATCTGGATGATGGGTTCCACTCGACTGGAGAAGGCAGCCTTCCTGGATTTCTTTTCTTGCTTTCAAAAACTTCTCCTTTAAAGTCGTTTTCCACATTATTCTTTCTCTAAATGCATGCTCTGGGAATCTAATGCCTTTTTAGTCTATATTCCTCTTACATCATTTGCTTTGAACCCAGGTAGATAACAGCATTTCTGATTATTTAAAAGTAGAGTCTCCTTTTGTGGAAGTTAGCTTATAGCTCCAATGTTCCCTGC
This sequence comes from Sapajus apella, assembly GCF_009761245.1. Classification (NCBI taxonomy): domain Eukaryota; kingdom Metazoa; phylum Chordata; class Mammalia; order Primates; family Cebidae; genus Sapajus; species Sapajus apella. The sequence continues at coordinate 3,141,405 of NW_022436993.1, read as the reverse complement.
CTCCTGGTAATCATGGCCTATGCAGTTCTCACTCCTTCACTAATTAGTTTCTAATCAATCAAACAAATTAACATTGAGAAAATGTTACTTCCACAGTAAAGTTTAAAAAGAGTACAACTGTCATCTTGCTAGAAGACTCTCTTGCTGGCTTTGATGAAGCATGTTGCCAAATTGGAGGACTCCATATGGCAAGGAAGTGAGAATGGCCTCCAGCCAACAGCCAGCAAAGACAGAGGGATTCAGTCCCTCCAGCCCTTAAAGAGGCAAATCCTGACAACAACCCAAAGGCCTTGGAAATGTATCCTTTTCCAGTTGAGCCTTCAGATGGAACCTCAGCCCTGAGTAATCGCTTGATTATAGACTTGTGAGTAACCCTGCAGTTGGCAATGCCTGGATTAATGACCCACTGAAACTGTGAGATAAAACATGAGTATTGTTTTAAGCCACTAAATTTGCGGTGATTTGTTATATACAAGTAGATAATGAACGCACCTTGATTCTCCTGGTTTTATTGATCGTATTCATAGCTCTGACTCTGTTCTCAGTTCCACACTATTCAGAGCTTCTTTTCTGTCTTTATTTGAAGATACATTTAGAATAAGACTAAATGGATTGTCGACTCAAATGTGACAGATACCAAAAGTAATTCTCACATGTTAGTAATAAAACTGGCATTTCTCCATTGCTTTGTAGGGTTTTAAGGTCATCCACAAACATTTGCGTCCTCACTAAACTGTTGAGGAAAGTAAGGCCCAGAGAATTTAAGGATTTTGTCCTAAGTTATATCTCTCTTTTGTGGTAAAGCCTAGGTCTGTGATTTAGGGCACTAACACCAAATTCCCTGTTTTATCCAATGTACTAGGCTGCAGCCCCCTTCTACCTGACTAGTAGTTAACTCATATATTTGTATTATTTTACAAATAAAATTTCTTTAATTTTTATTAAAGAATACTTAATTCTTCTTTAATAATAAAATCATGTTAATATTTATCAATATTCCTTAATATTAAAATGCATTTGTAAAATAATATAAAAATATATTAAATTTCCAGCCTCCTTTACATATAGTGGTTTCACTTAAGCTAATTAAGTATTTCCAAGTGTGTGTATTTTATTTTGCTCTAAACCAGGCATATCATTTGGCCAGTAATGAAAATAAATCTTTCTGACACGTTTGTTACAAATATTCTGTATTCTGAATGAAGACATGTAAGGTCTCCCAGTTTCTAATGGCCTTTCATTAGCTTCCCATTTACCAGCTCTTGTACTGCTTTTGTCCTCTATCAAAGAAACAATTCCTGAATCAGTGAATCGTTGATCATATTCAGAGCTCCTTTGTTTCTGAATTTGTCCATTTCTTAAGAACTATGTTTTTCACCTCTCTGCCAATTTTAGCTCATAAAATGTCTATTTCTTTTAGTCACATTTTAGAAGATGATTCAAAGGTTTAACTTTATCGCCCCATTGCCTGCATGAATTAAACTGAAAGATTCAGTTATCCTAGGGTGTCAGGCTTCACTTTCTGGGTTTTGCCCAGATCAGCCAGCCCACATCATTCTAACTGTGGTCCAAGGACCAGAAGGGTTAGCATCTCCTGAGAGGCTTGTCAGAAATGCAAAATCTTGGGATTCACCCAAATCTACTGAAAAACACTTTGCATTTTGACAAGATCTCCAGATAGATGGTCCTCTGCACATGAAGGCTTGAGAAGCACTGTTCTAAGCCCCTTTTATGGCAGAATCATAAGTCGTCCAGCTCACACAGTGGCACCACTTGCAGGCTGAACTCCACCCGTGTCTCAAGTCACTTTATCGTCATCTGCCAGAAAATGGTTGTAATCAATCTAAAGTAGACAATGTATTTAAGATGTTCTTGCTGGTTGCGTAATGTACAGACTGCACACTCGTATATTCTTTCCAACTAAAACAAAGTAATTCCTAGGAATTATTCTATTGCACTATCCATATTTCCATCATTTCTCAGGACTCTTCATTTATTTAGCTCCTTGAACCTTAATATAGAAATGTGATACCTAATGAGATTATCTTATTTCCAAAGCATAAGACCATATACTTGTTTGTATCATGACGTAAATATGGTATTTACCATTTACTAAGCTCCTGTAACAGATATTGGGGTAGTTTCTTTTTTTAAATTAACTTTTTTATGATTATAGAAAACGTGTAGGATACTGGGACTTGAAAGCATATCTAATACTAAAACCAGAAAATCTGTGTCAACACTGTTAACTTTATATGTTATGTATATACACACATATACATGCATATAAAATGGTATATGTATGTTTATATTATTCAAAATTAACCTTTTCTCATTACACATTTACAGTAAGGACTTAAACTGGAGCTTAGCTGCCTGATATGGTTTGGATTTGTGTCCCTGCCCAAATCTCATGTAGAATTATAATCCCCAGTGTTGGAGGAAGGGTCTGGGGGGAGGTGATTGGCCATGGGGGTGGATATCCCCCCTGCTGTTCTTGTGATAGTGAATGAGTTCTCATAAGATCTGGTTGTTTAAAAATGTACCTCCCCTTTTACTCTCGTCCTCCTTCTCCACCATGTAAGATATGCCTGCTTCCCCCTCACCTTCTGCAATAATTGTAAGTTTCCTGAGGCCTCCCTAGCCATGCTTCCTGTAGAGACTGTGGAACTGTGAGCCAATTAGACCTCTTTTCTTTTTAAATTACACAATTTTGGGTATTTCTTTATCGTGATGCAAGAGCAAATTGATACACTGTCCAATTTAGAAAATACCAATCTTTTCAAAACAATACAAAATGAAAAAATGTTAACCAGAATACTTTGATCACCATACTCAACATTCTGTTCACTAGTGTGTGTTTTAATCTCAAAGGCACATGCAGTTTGCTCATAAGGGTATCAGGAAAGAAAGCAGGAAGCCAAGCCAGAACCAAAGATTTAGATGTTTTGTTGTTGTTTTGGTTTTTTGGCATTTATAGATTAATATCTTAAGAGGAACAGACATTCCAGTATATTTTACCCATTAGCTTTTATGCATAGCTCCTTTATGCCTTGTTTTCTAGAATAAATTAAGGTTGTTAAATTCAAGGTAATAATCAGGGGACAGGTATACTTTCATTTCTCTGTGTGTGTTTCTGTGTACGTATACTCATATATGCACACAAATGTTTTGTTGTTGTTGGTTTTTAAGACATGGGTTTTTTTGTTGTTTTGTTTTGTTTGTTTTTATTGCTTTTTAGGTTTTGGGGTACATGTGAAGAACATGCAAGATTGTTGCATAGGTACACAAATGGCAGTGTGATTTGCTGCCTTCCTCCCCATCACCTATATCTGGCATTTCTCCGCATGCTATTTCTCCCCAACAAGAGATGGGTTTTCACTATATTGCCCACGCTGGAGTACAGGGGTTATTCATAGGTGTGATTATCACACACCATAGTCTCAAACTCCTGGCCTCATGTGATCCTCCTGCCTCATGTGATCTTTCTCCCCAGCTTCCCAAGTAGCTGGGACTGCAGGTGTGTGCCACAATGCCTGGCTACACATAAATGTTGAGCATCACTGATATCACACTGTATATTTTATATATATTTTAGGTGCTGCTTACTTTTCACTAAACGAATCCTGAAAGATTTCTCATATTTATTACTAATTTGATGATCACCATGGGTAGAGATAGCATGGGGAGAAATGCCAGATATAGGTGAAGGGGAAGAAGGCAGCAAATCACGCTGCCATGTGTGTACCTATGCAACAATCTTGCATGTTCTTCACATGTACCCCAAAACTTAAAATGCAATAAAAAACAAAAAATAATAATAATTTGAGGACATGATTTTAAGATGGTATAATCTCTTAAGTCATGCATTAAAATATATTCTTGACCAAAGCATTTCTTTTGAACACATAAACTGAGAAGTTGTGAAAGTTTACAGCAAAAATTAATATGTGTTTCTATGTTTATTATGTGTGTTAGAATGAGCTACTTCCATGAAGCACCTCTCCTCATGGAGACATGGGGAAACTGAGACCAGGGAGGGCACCTGCACTTTCCATCATGTGCCCTCACAGCACACTGGTTTTCTGCACCTTGCTGTGCTTTTCCTTGAGCAGCTAAATGTCTGAATGCATTTCTGAATGCAGTGCTGCATCCTGGGCGTTCTAACCTATGAACGGATGGAGATGAGAGTGCCACTAGGGGAGGAGCGGCATTGAACTAGGAGGCTCCAGGACTGGCTGATGTGGAATAGAAAGAATCGCTGCCCATTTGGGGCATGAACAAGGATTTTTTAAATTTGTTCTTCTGATTAGTAAAAATCTATGGGTCTTAGAGTTAGAAGACTCCGGTGATGAGGAGTACGAATGAAAATCTTTCCTTGTGTGTGGGGTTTAGATCTTATTCTGGTTCAGAGAATGAGGCATGTGGTGTTTCACTTAAAAGGTATTTCTTTATTGGATAAGATCTACCAAGCTGTGAGTAGAATCACCACTAAGACTTTGGCAACTTATCCTGTTTGCCCTTAGTTTTTAGAGCTGTAACCCCTTTTCTTTTTTTTTTTTTTTTAATTTTCAGGTGTATTCTATTAGGAATTTTGGAGAGGATGTCTTAGGGCACAAAATATCATCTGCTGTAACATTAAACCCCAAATCTTGTGTATTTTATAATTTAAAAAATTTTACTTCTATATTACTATGGAAGCTATTCATTTTTAGTTGTTTTGGGGTAACAGGAGCCAAATACTAAGTTCTAGGCCATGGTTGTATAAAGACACATAATCACAACTACAGCCACTCTCATATGTATGGTAATTGTATATAAGTAAAGCTGCGTTAGGACCTTTTTGTCATTTTGAATCCAAAATTACTATGGAATCAAAAATGAACCTATAGTAGGTTAAAGATATGAAGGACATGCATTTTTATCCTAAATACTTCCCACATATGGAAGCATCTCCCTTGCCAAAGATAGAAAAATATAATAATTTTCGAACACACCACAGGACATTGAATAAAGTCCCACAATAGATGATCCTGAATCAAAGTGCTTCAGTGCACATGGCTCTGCCTAACGACTCATTTCCAGCTTCCCACTTCAAACAGAGCAGACCTGGAGAGGCTACACACAATGTTTAGTACCAGCTATTTCCAAGTATGACCTTTGTGGAGTGTCCTCTGTCAAGGGAAGTTCTCAGCTTAATTCTTCACATGTTGTTAGGATTGTCAGCAGCATAGCAAACTTGGGGATGGGCACCTCTGGAAAATATTTGACTAGTAAGCCCTTTTCTTGTAGGAAGCAGAGGGAAATTATAAATATGGTAGAGAGTCCTTAAAGCCTCAGACAGTCTTCAAATAAATCCTCATCAAAGGACTTCATCAAGAAAAATCTTGCCACCTGAGTCTGTTACCATGCCTCCTAGTACACAGTAACCTTTTTCTTTTCTTTCTTCTTGTAAGTAAAACTGTTCTCACATTCTCTACTAACGGAAACCCCAAAGCACATAACACCTCATTTACCTGTAAAAGTGGTTAAATTCACAACCAGTTTCACTGAACTAAAGTAAGTAACACTTGGAGAGTCAATTAGGAAAGGGGAACTGCTGTATTGAACACTATTGCTCAGATTCTGAAGAGATCAGGCCTAAACCAAGAGCTTCACACCTTTGACTGTCAGAGCTTTGGGAACAGCGTTGGACAGTGCTGGCTTCTCATCATTGTACCTTATCAGCATCCCTCTTTTAAAAGTACTAGGCATTGTATCTACTGAGAAGAAACTGTGGAGGTTAATTTTCTATCACTATCAATGTGTCTATACTTGCAAAAAGGTTATTCTGTTACAAATGCTCTTCTAAGGGCCAGGTGCAGTGGCTCACACCTGCAATCCCAGCACTTTGGGAGCCTGAGGTGGGTAGATCACCTGAGGTCAGGAGTTTGAGACCAGCTTGGCCAACATGGTGAAACCCCGTCTCTACTAAAAATACAAAAAATTAACCGGGCATGGTGGCAGGTACCTGTAATCCCAGCTACTTGGGAGGCTGAGGCAGGAAAATCGCTTGAATCCTGGAGGCGGAGGTTGCAGTGAGCCGAGATTGCTCCATTGCACTCCAGCCTGGGTAACAGGTGCAAAACTCTGTCTCAAAAAAAAAAAAATTTCTATTTAGAGCATATTTGAGAAGTGTAATAGTCTCCTTTATAGTTACCTATTTCTCCCCTCTTAGCTGTGTTGAATATCCAAAGAGTCTAGGCAATCAAGCAGACTTCAAAACATGCTAACAAAATCACATTCAGTGACATTCAGTGACAATATGTTCAGATTTCATTGAACCTGAGAGCAAGTCCTGGAGAGCTGTTTCTACCACAGCAATAGATTTTATTTTTATTTATTTATTTAATTTTTATTTTTGTTTGTTTTTTGAAACGGATTCTCACTCTGTCGCTCAGGCTGGAGTACAGTGGTGCAACCTCCGCATCCCAGGTTCAAGAAATTCTCCTGCCTCAGCCTTCTCAGGAGCTAGGCTTATAGGTGGATGCCACTATGCCCAGCTAATTTTTGTATTTTTAGTAGAGACAGGGTTTCACCATGCTGGCCAGGCTGGTCTGAAACTCCTGACCTCAAGTGATCTGCCAACTTCAGCCTCCCAAAGTGCTGGGATTACAGGTGTGAGCCACCGTGCCCAGTGAGCAATACTTTTTAAAAACTCAGTGCCTTTAGTATCCCACCAATAAGCTTAGTTGTTGTGTGTGGTTTTTTATTTTTTTGTATACATTTCAGGAGTACTATATGCAATTTTTCGTGTATCCATTACCCAAATAACATTTATTATACTCATTGAGTAATTTCACATCATTCACCCCTTCTTACCCTTCCACGTTTCCAAGTCTCCTTTGTCTGTCATTCCATACTCTATGTCCCTGAATACAGATTTTTTAGCTTCTACTTATTAGTGAGAACATGCAGTAATTTTCTTTCTGTTTCTGAATTGTTTCACTTAAGATAATGACTTGCAGTTCAATCCATGTTGCTACCAAAGATATTACTTTACTTTTTATGGCTGAATGGTATTCCATTCTATATGAGTTTTGAGAACATTTGAAAAAACTTCCCATGGTTATGAACCAAGTCCTTAAAACACGCACACAGGTACATCTACCTTAGGTCTTCACACTGAAGCCTTGCCCTGAAAGACTGTGGAAAATTATAGTGAGTTCCCAAGAGGCACACTTAAAAGGCAAAGGGAAGTTGGTGGTTTGGGTGTGACACCTTCTGCTGCTGATCCTGGATGTCTTTTTCCACTCAGCCCATCCTCTTTTTTTTTTGAGATGGAGTCTCGCTCTGTTGCCCAGGCTAGAGTGCAGTAGCGCTATCTTGGCTCACTGCAACCTTGCCTCCTGGGTTCCAGTGATTCTCCTGCCTCATCCGCCTGAGTAGCTGAAACTACGGCCACGTGCCACCATGCCCAGCCAATCTTTTTACTTTTTTGTAGAGACAGGGTTTCACCATATTGGCCAGACTGGTCTTGAACTCCTGACCTTGTGATCCGCCCACCTTGGCCTGCCAAAGTGCTGGTGTTACAGGCCCTTGCCACTGCACCTGGCCTCAGCCCATCATTTTTAAGCTAGGATGTCTCATTTTACAACGCCTATAATTTCTATGCTGTGATCATTCATCCAGTAATCATGCCTGCTCTTCAGTCCCTAAGTTACTTAATAAATAGAGTGGTACACTTTAATCCTACGGCCCGCAAGTTCAGTGCAGCATTTGATAACTGTCACTGGCCCCTAGAATTGCAAAGAGAATTGGGATACTTTGTTTGTTTGTTTGTTTGTTTGCTATACTTACTTTGGGATTATGCCTTAGGCAGTTCTTCCAGTCAAGGAACATTTTATGGGTTCTTGTTTAAAAACTATTTTGATAACCATGGGAAAATAAATTAATCCCATTAAAACTCAGTCTGTTTCTCTTTAAAATAGAGACAATAAAGTATACTTTGAACCCTAAATACAGGTAATATGTCTAGCATCGTAATCAGTGTGTGTGTGTTGGGGGGCATGAGTAGCTATTATTGTTATTGGTACATAAAAATGACAGCTGTTAATACAATGTCAGTGTTATCATTCATAAATTATTCTGCTTAGTGGCTTGATTTTCTCAATTTTTTCTTCACTGTTACAGTCTGTTATGAAATTTATTATTGAGATTTGAAAAGGAATGTTTGTTTTATAATAACTTTGTTAAAATATATGTTTATAAATAATTTTTCATTATACTTTAAGTTCTGGGATACATGTGCAGAATGTGGAGGTTTGTTACATAGGTATATACATGCCATGGTGGTTTGCTGCACCCATCAACCCATCATATCTACGTTAGGTATTTCTCCTAATGCTATCCCTCCCCTAACCCCCCTACTCCCCGACAGCTCTGGTGTGTGATGTTCCCCTCCCTGCGTCCCTGTTTTCTCATTGTTCAGCTCCCACTTATGAGTGAGAACATGCAGTGTTTGGTTTCCTGTTCCTGTGTTAGTTTGCTGAGAATGATGGTTTCCAGATTCATCCATGTCCCTGCAAAGGATATGAACTCATCATTTTTAGGGCTGCATAGTATGCCATGGTGTATATGTGCCACGTTTTCTTCATCCAGTCTATCTTTGATGGGCATTTGGGTTGGTTCCAAGTCTTTGCTACTGTGAACAGTGCTGCAGTAAACATATGTGTGCATTTGTCTTCATAGTAGAATGACTTATAATCCTTTGGGTATATACCCTGTAGTGGGATTGCTGGGTCAAAGGGAATTTCTGGTTCTAGATCCTTAAGGAATCACCACACTGTCCTCCACAATGGTTGAACTAATTGACATTCCCACCAATGGTGTAAAAGCATTCCTGTTTCTCCACATCCTCTCCAACATCTGTTGTTTCCTGACTTTTTAATGATGACCATTCTAACTGGCATGAGATGGTATCTCATTGTGGTTTTGATTTGCATTTCTCTAATGACCAGAGATGATGAGATTTTTTTCATATGTTTTTTTGGCCACATAAATGTCTTCTTTTGAGAAGTGTCTGTTCATATACTTTGCCCAGTTTTGATGGGGTGGTTTGTTTATATGGTTTTGGTTTTTTGCTTGTTACAGATTATAGTAACTGCTACAAACCTAGATCCGAATTGAGTATCCCATAGGCAACTTATACTTAGTATTTCCAAAAATGAACTTATTATTCTCCTTCCTTGCTCACTTCCTTTCTTCTTCCCGCCCTTTCTTCCTTTTTTAATCCCCTGCCTTCCACATCATGACTGTATGATATCTCCTATTGCCAGTACTATCTTAGGGAATGGCCATGCAATCAAGAATTAGTTATAATACCTGCCCTCATGCACCTTATAAACGAACTAGGAAGATACATTAAACAAATGAATTACAGAAATAATTATTTCTAAGTAGAGCTGATGAGTGCAACAAAGGAAAGCTCAGCATTCAGTGAGAGTGAATAGCATGCAAATAAGATGGAAAACTAACTCAGTCTGAGGGGTGCTTGAAAGTGTCATGGATGCCCACCTTTGCTGAGACATGCAGGATGAGGCAGGGAATTACTGTTGTCCCTTGTAAGCATTTCTCTTTTAAAAGCACTAGGCATTGTGTCTACTGAGCAGACACAGTGGAGATTAATTTTATGAGTCTCTAGTGGTGTGTCTATACTTGCAAAAAAGTTATTCTGTTTTTTAATTGCGTTTTGGGGTACATGTGAAGAACATGCAAGATTGTTGCATAGATACACACATGGCAGTGTGATTTGCTGCCTTCCTCCCCATCACCTATATCTGGCATTTCTCCCCATGCTGTCCCTCCCTTATTTCCCCCCAACAGACCCCAGTGTGTGATGCTCCCCTCCCTGTGTCCATATGTTCTCATTGTTCAACACCCACCTATGAGTGAGAACATGCGGTGTCTGAATTTCTAAACTTCTTTTATTCTTTGCATCTTTAAGAAGCCTAATAGTCTTCTCCTTTGTGATTCTCTTTTTCACCCCCGTTAGCTGTGTTCAGTATCCAAAGAGTCAAGGCAATGAAGCAGACTTTGAAATGTCTTCTCCAGACTTATGCATCCTTTTCTTTTTGCTGTTTCATTTCAAGTACAGTCATCCTCCAGGTCACCCAGGCTTAAAATCTTACATTATGTTTGACACTATATTCCCCTTTGCCTCAATAAATAGTGGGTTGCCCATTTCTCTTGATTCGGCATTTTCTTTCCTGTATCCCCATGAATGAATTCTCCCCTTTCACTATATTAGTTATTATCTCCTTTGCCTTTTCTCTAAACCTTTATTTATTCTTTCATCTAAGAAATATTAACCGAGCACTTTCTGTGTGCCAGGACACTGCTAATGCCAATGTAACAGAAGTGATTGAGAAAATCCATGGTTGTCACAGAGCCTGAAATCTAGAGGGAAGACATGACTAACAAGTAGGGACAGTGTGCTAAACCACAGGGGAGGCATGTTCTTCCTCAAGGAAGGGATATTTGGGCTGAGGCTTGAAGTAGGTGAACAGGAGGAAGCCAGGTACAAGTCAGACAGGGGTTGTGTAAGGAACATCCAGCCAGAAGAGACAGCAAATTCAAGGACTGCAGGGATCAGGTGGGTGGAAGTAATGATATTGCAGAGATCAGTGCCAGTGTGAAGGCCCTTGCTAACCATCTTAAATAATTTTGACCTTTTCCTAAGAGTATTGAGAGCCACCGAAACGTTCCAAGCGGGGCAGTGAGGTGTTGAGAAACATCCCATCAGTTGCCATTTGGGAACTGAAATAAGGGACACTGGAATGAGAAAAAGGGAAATGTTTGGTGGGAAAGATGAACTTGGTTTTTTTTAGTTCCATCTGGCTCTCTCACCTATGCTCTTCCATGCTGCAGCCAGATGGACTTCCTGGTGCACACACTGCTTATCTCAACTGAGAGAATTTTAAGCCGTGTGTGCTGCTCCTGGAATAAAATCTGAATTCTCCACCCTATTGTTCACAGCTTACAACGATGTCGCTCCAGCTCTGTTTTAAAGCTTTCTTTACACAATTCCTCTTGTCTTCCTGGCTGTAACCTACACTCCACACTCCGGAACTTTCCCACAACATGCTTTTGTCCTGGGTTCCCTCCGTCTTCTTTGCCTGAATGAACACTTAAGCCTGTTCCCCACTCCGTTCTTGCTCAGATGTCAGCCCTTCCAGGATAACTTCACTTGTTTCCACTGCCAGTAATTTCCTTTTCCTCTGAAATCCTCATTATAATGCAATTTACAGGGTGATGACATTCTTCATCTCCCCCACACAATAGAGCCAGTTAGGAGGCAGGACGGCATCATTGTTCTCACGGTTCTCAGGAACACCAACTCCAGAACCAAACTGCCTGGATTCAGATCCCGGCTCTGACGGCTCCTAGAGTGTAACACTGGGCACATCACTTAATGATCTGTACTCTGCTTCTCTTCAGTAAAATCATAGTTTTTACTTTCTCAGGTATTGTGAGGATTAAATGAGTAAATGCATGCAAAAATGCTTAATTTAGTGTCTAGCATATAGTAAGAGCTGCCTAAATACTTAAAATCATATTTATCACTTACTTGTAATATTCATTCTATGAAATTGTAACTTTTTTGAGGACCTAATCCACATCTGATGTTTTTTATGGCTTCCAAATCCTTTACTGCCTCACAATGGGTAAATAAAATATGGAATATGTGAACTAGGATACCAATGATTAGAAAGCCCTAATCAATTTTCAAATAGTTTGTTTTGAGGATAACATTTTTCTTTTAAAATTGACGAAAATAGATGATTGAGCAAATATTTAATGAGTATAAACTTTGGTTTGTAGAGTACATAGAATATACTGAGGAACAGGCGCTCCTTCAATTTTACGTTTAATTCATAGAGGCACCCATACAGATAACTGCAATATAAGATGCAGTAGAAAAAGCATATCGTCTAAAAGTCATAGTAGGAATTCAAAAGAAGGGGTGGCTGGGGTGAGCAGAAAATAATTTGTTGAAACTTTTAGAACGAAGCACAAATAAGTCAACTCTCCTAATGTTAGCCAATACTTACTGAATCCTCACTGTACCCGGCACAGTGTTTGACTGCTTACCACATACTGTCACGTTTCGGCCTCAATATATTTCCAAGATAAAGTATGTTGTTGCTGCGCCCATTTTACAAATGGGACAACTGAGGTATAGCCAGGCAATATTAAATAAATTGTGGAAGATCCACAACTAAGGAAAGAGTAGAGCCCAGCCAGGTGCAGTGGCTCATGCCTGTAATCCCAGCGCTTTGGGAGACCAAGGTAGGCAGATCATGAGGTCAGGAGTTCAAGACTAGCCTGACCAATATGGTGAAACCCCATCTCTACTAAAAATACAAAAATTAGCCAGGTGTAGTGGCACACACTTGCAGTCTCAGCTACACAGGAAGCTGAAGCAGGAGAATCACTTGAACCTGGGAGGCAGAGGTTGCAGTGAGTCAGGATCGTGCCACTGCACTCCAGTTTGGGTGACAGAGCAAGACTCTGCCTTAAAAAAACTAGAAAAAGTAGAGCCAGAATTGGAACCCAGGGAGACTGGATTCAAAGCCTATACTCTCTCCTACCACCAGCATTGCCTGTGGCACATGCAAACTAAGAGGTCCAGTCTGCTATTTGCTGAACTGTTTTTAATAACGTATTTTATTTCGTTTACTAGCATTCAGTTTTTATTTTTTAAACTTATACCTCCACCATGGATACTGAAAAATATTGTTATTTCACATATTTCTGGCCAACTCAATCTTTCACTTATATTAACAAGTCCTGAACTTCTTTATCTGTGAAATAAAAAGTTTGAAGATTTATCAGTAGTTCTCAGACAGCTCAAAAGTAAGTTTAAGTAAAAATTATGCAGACTTCTGTATTACAGTTGTTCACCTTTGCTCATTCATCACCTGGAGAAAGCTTGCTGGATAATGAAAAGCTTTATTGATAGGATTTTGCAGCTCCCGAGAATCCACTCTTCCAGAAGAATTTCTATGGCCATTTCTAGTGGAAATAGTTGAGAATTTACATATTCCAGACTTCAGACCCCTGTATGTGTAGTCTCTGATCTGTCATTCTCTTCCATGAGAAGGAGTACATATGCTCCCTGCATTCCTTAATCTTCTGTCAAGGTTTCTCCATTTGTCTTCCCCGTCATGAGTTTTTCCTCCTCCTTTTAGCTTCAAGTCCTTAATAAACAATAAAGCTTGCTTTGCTGAATTCTTGATTCCTGTTGAACTACTATAGCAAAGGAAATATGTCTGAAATATGTGAACTCAAACTTGGAATATAAATTTATAGAATTTTAACTTGTTTTGTAAACATAGTAAAAGAACAGGTTTGTGCTTCTCATTTTTTTTTTTTTGCTGAATCTAGACATTTTTATGGGAGATTAAATCCTGAAGGCAAATCTGTCTGTATCTTCACATAGACTTCGTAAATTGGAAAACTAAGGACAAATTCTGTGTATGTGAAATAATACTGTTGAATATTTTTACTTGACATCAGGAGCACGCAAAACAACATTATCTCCTGTTCACATCTACTTGTACCTTTCTTTAATTTCTCCTTAACACTTTTGTCCATGTTTTCCCCATTCCTTGAGAACTTAATATCTTTGTGTAGCAGAAATACTTGAGGAGAGTTTAGTTAATTCATTCTTGACACTGCTAGAGGGAGGGGCTATAGTTGTAAAAAGGCAGCCAGAAAATGTCAGTACCTACGCCGTGGCCCCCAGCAATATGCACATCTCTGCAGAAAAATCCAAAAGTCATACTCAGGGTTTTGGCAGTGGGCATATTTTTGTTACGATAACCTCGCTTTCAGCCGAAACAGTTCAGGCCAGCGACTCCAGCAAAGACAGAGAGTCTGTGCTCTTCAGTAGCATTAATCCTTTAACACTACAAGTTTCTTAGGCAGGGTCAAAGCAATTCTTATTCTACAAGCACTCACTCACAACCACACAGTAACATATGAAAAGTAGTACAGTGTCTGGCACGTATCTCTTCACTCTCCCCTGGACTTGGCCGCTCGTTTCTTTGTGGTCCCACTGAAATTGCAGAGATATTTATCACAGTACCTATGTTGCTTGAATGCAATTTCCTGTATCCATGTCTCTTTTCCCCTTCTTCCTGGCCTTTGTATCTTATATCAGCAGCACCAAGTACAGTGCCTGGCTCATGGTAAATACTTAATTAATATTTGTTGAACAAAAACTCTGGAGTGAGAAAGCAATGAATTAGTGAGGTAACTGAGCTGAGTAGTAAATACGGAGTGGTAGATTGTTTGCAAGATGCAGTACATGGCAGTCCCAGGACTGTTTCAGACAGGGGGAAAGGGATTGCCAGGAGCATGGAGGTGGGAACAAGCTGCTCTGGGAGAGAATGGCAGCGGGACTATCCTCGCTTGCTCGTTTTGGACAATAAAGAGAGGTTAAGTTTGGACATACACCAAAGACTTAGAGACAGTTGATAGAAACTCCTAAAAGTTGTGTTTTAAGAATTTATATTTTATTTAATAAGCAGTAGTGAGACTCTGTATTTATTTGGTCTGGACAATAAATGGTCAAAATAATATTTTAAAGAATTATTCAGATTAGTGTATGCTTATATCAAAATTCATACATATGAAACATCAGGTTATGAGAAATTGACCTGGGTTTGTATATCCTCAGTTGATCGTAAGGTCTCTGTTTTCTTCCCACAGGTTGTTATTTTGTACTTTGAGCCAAGCATATTTCGCTGCATTCTCCTCAGATGGGTCCGTCTTCTCGGTTTTGCTACTGTTTATGGAACTGTGACTCTCAAACTTCACAGGTATATACATTTTATTTATCTTCATTCTCAGGGAAGGATCAAAGTGATTGGCTTAGCACATAATTGTTAGCTGGGCTAATCACCTAAATGGCTCAATTTCAAGAACTTAGATAGCAAGATACTATATATTTTTCACTTTCAAGGTGATGACATCTTTTGGATTCTTTGGGGAAATCTTTAATAGAACTGAATTATTTTAAAAAGATGCTTCAATAAAATGTGGTATTGGTTATGGAAAGGGCTAGTTCCTATTAAACAGTAAGTTTAAAATGTGAAACAGTATTTACTAGTTCAGAACAGGAAGGAATACAAAGGTGATACTGCTGAAATAATGATACATATCCATAGTGACCATAGAATCCCATACAGAAACACCCTTATTTGACAAAAAAACTACTGTCCTCCATTCCCAAGTTCCATGCCCCAAGGTAATACTGCTGATATTCGATGGGTGAAGTTCAGAAAATAGTGCTTTTGGCTTTCCTCCTTAACCAATGTGCTTCAGTGATTATCAGCCTTGGAAAATGGAGAATGCTGTAAGTTCCCTTATACTTAGTTCCAAAACCACCTAAATATTAGGGAAGAAAAAAAGCAGTAAAGTAAACCATCTATCTGCAAAGGCTGGGGACGGCCGGAAATTATTCCAGGCTTTTCCCTTGCCTCCTTTTTCTAAGTTTAAAGAAAGTCTCAATGAAGTGCTGCCAAAGGGCATGGGAGCTAAACAACAAATTTTCCCTGCAGGGTAAAACTGTAGCCCTATGAAGAAAACCCTTTGCACTGATCAGCTTTAAAGCTGTTTTGATAACCATGGTAAGCCATTCACAGGTTCATACTAGTTTGGCCATACATTTTCCTGAATAAAAATCTCCTACTATGGGTCGGTCATACAGTGGTTTATCTCAGGTGCCATAATAGGTATTATCTCTATCTTTAAATGTCCTCCTTTTCAACCTTTTTAAAAATGTGATAATTACACTATAAGAATTTTTATTTTCATTTTTTCCTCTTTTGGTACTTACTGAGAATGCTGTAGATTATCCTTTTATCTTTTTTGAAAAAAAATGGGAATGTGTTTGACTTTCAAGATTTCCTTCTAATATATGTGGTAAAGTACAAAACATATTGGATTAGGTTTCAGGAGATCCTATTTAAATCCCAATTTAGCCTCTAACTCTAATAAACCATAGGCATCTATTTCCTACAAAAGGAGAGACGAGACCAGTCTCTAATGTTTTCTCTGACTCTCACTGTATTCTATTCACATTCCAGCACACTTCCCTTAGGCATCCTTCTTTCTTCAACAACCTTCCAGGTCTCCGTTTCTTATGTGATAGCTGTTTTCAAATTGGTGCTCACTAAAGGAAATGAGAAATCAATGACAACCCATGTGGACAATAAGCCTTCCAGAAATCCTGAAAGAACAGATGCCCTGTCGAGACTTGAAGATGAACTCTGTCCCTGTTGGTCTAGCACTTAGTGTCTAGTGGGTCCTCTATTACAATACTTACGGTGCCGTATAGTTTTCTTATTTAATTGTCCTCTTCACTTTGATTTACCTTCTTCTTTGAAGTAAGAATTATAGCATTATGGAATCCCCAGCACTCAGCACAAATGACTGACCCATGGGACATTTTAATATATATTAGTAGATTAATTAATGAATGAAAATGTCAGATGCAGCCCTGGAAGCTGCTTCCCGTCATTCTTTCCACACATAACCCATTGACAGTCCCCTGACTCACTGTGCTCTCCCTCAGCATGTCTCCCAGCATCTGGAACACATAACACTGTGGTCTGTGAGAGGATGTTTAGGGGGATATGAACCCAGTGTTCAGTAGTACTGAATCATTTAATGAGAAAATTACTTCCATTCAGGTTTTCCTTCAATCCTTCTGATTATTTTCAGGAGAAAGATTAGTTGAGAACTAATAAGTCTTTAACACTTGCTGAACAGTTGCTAATCTTCCTTTGCATTGAAGAGAAGATCAGGCTTCAGTTTTCAGAGCTTTTCACTGCAATGCTGTAAGATTCATTATCTTAGTTTCATTGCATTTATTTTTATAGTTACTTTCTATTTATGGAAAGTGTTATCTATCACTAGATAGTGATAAGGTAGTGATATAAAACTTCCTTTAAATATTTTAAAACAATAAATGTAAACTGACTTAAAGAAATTATAATCTGAGGCACAGATACAACAGAAATCTTGACATTAGTATGCAAATAGTTGGAATTTGGGAAACTGTGATAACATTATCTCTTTTGTTTATTTTAAAAAACAAAATTCAAACTATTTTCCGTGTGGCTTTGTATCTCTAGAAGTCATTGCAGTGAAGAGTTTCTCCACCAAAGGCTTAAATTGAAACTATTTCTAATGTAATGAGCTGAATCATTCTTATCCTCTGTGAATCATATGGCTTTACTATTCTGTTTTTTTCTATATCGGTTAAATTTAACTGTTACCAACATTGTTTACATCTATAAACTGAAAAATCAGCATCCCATAGAAATGTGAACAACCTGAAGGAAGGACCAGCTGAGCCAGCTTTGCACTCCCCAGATTTAGTACTGTATTTTTCCTGTATTATGTATTGAGATATTTGTTGAATGAGTGAATGGATGGATGATCCTAATGAATGGAGCTGCAAAGGGTGGTTTTGGCTGGTGTTTCCTAGAGTGAAGAAACACGTGACCCTGAGAAAGGGACTTCTAAGCTTTTGAAGTGATGTGATAGAGAGGAAAGACCTAACTCCTGACAATTCCAAACTGGAACTTCAATTCTGCCATTACTTATTTAAACAACAAAGAATAAATAACATCTGAGAATTAGTTTTCTCATTTGTAAGATGGTTTAATATCTCATCTATAAGATGGTTTAAAGTTTAATAACTTTAAGATGATAAAGTTGTAGGGACTAAGTATAATTTGAATGTATGTGAATATGTCAAGTAGGGTTTTTTGGTTGCAAACAAAATGGATTATGGCATTTGGCACAGAACCAAATGGATTTGGTTATTGGTTGTTGTTTGGTTGCACAGAAATGAATTATGGCTAAGTTAAGTAAAAAGGGGATTCATTGGAAGAATAGGGAGAATGCCACACATTGAAGGGAAAGCTAAAGAACCAGGATTTGGAAGGAGTTGATCAAGGGTAGCTTGAGGGATCAAAATAGCTCAAGCTAAGGGACAAAGCCTTTTGAATCCTATAGCTCCATTTTTTTTTATTGCATTTTAGTTTTGGGGGTACATGTGAAGAACATGCAAGATTGTTGCATAGGTACACACATGGCAGTGTGATTTGCTGCCTTCCTCCCCTTCACCTATATCTGGCATTTCTCCCCATGCTATCTCTCCCCAACTCCCCACCCCTCTGCTGTCCCTCCCCTATATCCCCCCAACAGGCCCCAGTGTGTAGTGCTCTCCTCCCTGTGTCCATATGTTCTCACTGTTCAACACCCACCTATGAGTGAGAACATGCAGTGTTTGATTTTCTGCTCTTGTGTCAGTTTGCTGAGAATGATGGTTTCCAGGTTCATCCATGTCCCTGCAAAGGACACGAACTCATCGTTTTTGATGGCTGCATAATATTCCATCATAGCTCCATTTTTATAGGAATTCCACTGTCCATTTCAAGGTTTAAAAAAAATTAAAAGTAAACCATACCTCTCTAGGCAAAAATTCTAAGGAAATTATGAGTACTGATTTATGAAATGACTGTTTATAGTCCCTTGAGGATAAGGTAGGAAAGAAATATCTGACTTTTCATTTTATTTCAGCCATTTCCCTTCTGGCTTACTGGAATTATTAGATACTTCTTTCTCTATCACCTGGGTCTCTCACTAATTGATTGTAGTATTTATAGAATTCCTGTAGCATGGAGAACTTGAAACAAACATGAAGGAGGAACAGGATCACACTTTGTCACCAAAAATGAAAATAAATATTATTTTATTGTATAATATTTATATTATCAAATAATATAAATAAATATTTTCATTTAGTAAATAGTATTAGTCTGGGATGAGAAAATAAAGGCTTTGTTCACTTATACCAGATATTCCACTTGTTTCTATGGTGGTCTCTCTCCACGTTTGAGAATCATATGGCCAAAGACTACCATGATAATCTAAAGAAAAATTATAAAAGGGCCCCTTGTTTATTAACAGAGACACACAGTTGCATCGAGTTGCGGTTGGGGTTTAAGTGGCCTGTCCGTTTAGAAAGGTGCATTTTGTTTTTTATCACTGACGTTGTTTAGAATCAGCAGCAGGTGATTGTAAAAAGGCCAAGGCTTTTTTTGTTTGGTTGGTTTATTTTTTGAGATGGAGTTTTGGTCTTGTTGCCCAGGCTGGAGTGCAATGGTAGGATCTCAGCTCACTGCAACCTCTGCCTCCCAGGTTCATGCAATTCTCCTGCCTCAGCCTCCCAAGTAGCTGGGATTGCAGACACCCACCAACATGCCTGGCTCATTTTTTGTATTTTTAGTAGAGACGAAGGGGGGTTCACTATGTTAGCCTGGCTGGTCTTGAACTCCTGACCTCAGGTGATCCACCCACCATAACCAGCTTTTAGTTGTCTTCATTATTTCCCTAAATTCTCCACAGACATTTGAGAGAGCGTCCCCTTGTTGCCTACACCCAAGGCAGACCACTGACATAGCCCCACCTCACTGGCAAGCCATTCGTTTGATACCATTTATTTGAAGCTGCAACTGTTTGAAAGAGAGGGAGGAAGGAAGGAAGGAAGAGAGGCAGAGAGAAAGCAAGAAAGAAGGAGGGAGGGAGGGAGGGAGGGAGACAGGGAGGGAGGGAAAGGTACAGCTTTTAGCTAGGTCAGTGTGGATCATAAGGGAAAAAAGAGCTGAAGTAGGCAAAAACAATGAACGTTTATTTACAAAAAAGGAACTTCCTTCGGGAACCTTGGATGTGTTTGACTTAGTACATAGTAATGTGGGGCAGATCCAAAAGAACATCTAGCACTCCCATGAAATGTGGGTTCACAGAACCCCTGCTAAGCAATTTTCTTTTACAGAAACTTGAGAAGGCAGTAACTCTGTGCTCAGAAAAGCCAGGTATATTTTCAAGAGGTAGAGTGAGCAAATGTTTAGAAATGAAAGGGGGTGAAAAGAGATTTAAAAACTTAAAAGAACATTTTCCTATTTCCTATAATAAGGTGTCTGAGGACTCTGACTTTTTCTAAGTCTAATCAAGAAAAAAACAAAAGACTTTTTTTTGTACTGTGTTTCAAATGAATTTTTCAGCAAGCGGTGAAAAGCTTTCTTCTGGCTCTGGCCTGGGATTTGTCATTTCATGCATTATTCAGTACTCTGTGCTCTGATTACAATCCTTAGCTGTTTTCTCCACAATCCTTAGCTGTTTTCTCCACTGTGCTCATTAGTACCAAATATTTACAGTTTGTGGGAAGGTTTCCATTTAATATGTTTCAGTTTATTTTCTAGTAAATTTTGAAAAGTGCCTGGAGGACATTACATTATTTTATGTATTCTTATAAGGATACATAAATGCCTCTTAACTTGTGACAGCCACTAGGTGACAACAGAGAGTTTAAGATGGTGTCAGGAAAATGCCTGAAGTGCAGTTACTTGACTTGGTTGGTTGAGTGTAGACTCATCTGCCTCAGCAGACCACAGAACAAAGTGTTACTTAGCCCTCGTTTATGAAGGCCAACATATAAATGCCTATGGCACTCAGAATATTTTTTTAATAAAAGTTTTCTTCCGCTGACCCTGCCCAGCACACAGGTGGATGGTGTTTGAGGTCCTAAGTCGTGACCCCAAGGGTTTTAACATGAAGCAATTTCAGAATGGTTTTAGCCAGTTTCCTACCTCAGCCAAAATAATATACCAACAAAGCATCCTTTGAACACATAGCTGTGAACATTGCATTTTGACTAGAAAATGGAAAGAGCTTGCCGTGTGGGTCCCGGTAATGATATGGATTGCAGGCCCTCCTTTCTGCTGAACTCACAGGGGTTTCTGTCTTTACTGGCTGCCTACTTTGGGATATAGAGTATCTTCAAGTGGAGAATTACTCATAGTGGCATTTCTTAAGAACCACAGGATTCACCCGAAAAAGGGGACTCATTCTTAAGCTTCTGAGGAAGGTCTCTTTCCCAGTCAATGAGTGTACTATTTGGACAGGAAGCTGAGCAAGTTAGAAAGCCAAAGAAAGTCCATTAGCCACAGAGGTAAGTTAGAAAATATCCAAACCTTACCTCCTACATCCATGCTTCACGTACGCCAGAGAACAGCCAAACATCTTACAGAAAATTAACGTGCTCCGGATGAACGCTTAGAGGATTAAGGGTCAAAATGATCTTTCAGAACTAACTCTCATACTAGCATTTAAAATGTTTAAAAAAATAGTTTTGTAAGTGACTTGGCTTTATCTTTTCCTGTTTATTAACTAAGCTTTTTGAGTGAAGATTTAAAGTTTCCCTAGAGACATTTTTACCATTTTAAATTGTACTTAACAGGAAAGATCAAAAGTCCTTTGGCTCTTAACAAAAAGAAATTTTCTTCATAATTTTATTAATCAAGGAAGCATTAGTGTGGAATGCACCATAAAGACCCATGCTGGTGCCTAAACCCATTTGTATGCAATCCTGATTACAGCTAAATCTCAGAAACTCTGTGTAGGAACAGGCGTTAGTGTTGGAAACCCTACATACGTGTCATTCCCATCATTCATATGCTTGGAAGCACAGAAGGGAGGCCCTTGAAACCTGAGGAATAAGCAAGCAGTGACCTGTCACCTCTTCCTACATTTATCTTCTCTTGGTTGGCATACTTACAGTCTGTCTCGAGCTACCTGGTCTGAGTCCCTTGGAATCTTGCACACAGCTTACCATTAGGATGGTTCCCCCAAAAACCATGAAAACAAAAACGAAACTTCCTAAGCTCCAAAGAGCCACTCTTTAATTGCACAATCTCTAACTGGCTAGAAGATGAGATCGTTCCCTCTGCTCATTCTTCCCCAGCCTGCTGCCTCCAGTGACTTCTGATCCTACTGTCCTGTCTGGCATGCAGAGGCCATCAGCTAAATGAGCTACTAATGCTGTTAGCTGGGTTGGTATATACATGTCACTTTCACAAACAAATCAGGGATTTCTGACATGAGTAACTCCATTTACAGATTAACATGTTTGGTCTACTCAAAGAAGGAAAAGATTTGGGAAATATAAGCATATTCACGACATTTTTTATTAACTAGAGGTCTATATTCATATAAAATCTTTAACATCAATGAGTAACTTCTGAATAAAAATTGAAGCAAAGTCATTTTCATTGTCCTTCCTTTCAGAACATGTTAACTATTGGATATGAATAAAATAAGAAGGTAGTTCACTCAGAACAAGGAAACTTAAAGCTTTACTTACTTTGTCCATCTGCAGATGTCCTACTTGCTTTGTTGTATGAAACATGACTTTGAAATACACTTTAATTAACATCTATGCTCAAAGCTTTTCAATCTGGAGCTTCTCTTTTTAAAAAAATATTTATATACATGTTCTAATTTCTAATTACAGCATTACTATTTTATGTCTAGATTTCTGAAAAAAGGCTTGGTTAAAATATGGAGTTTAAGAGCTATGTGCAATATCTGAAACACAAGATTTTGTGCTGCCTGGGTTGTTATGGTTTCAACTTGTTATATGGGTGTGCACATGTGAGTGTGTGTTCTAACCAACTTTAAAATTATAAATAAAAACCCATCTGGTAATTCAGAATTAGTACTTAGCAGACTATACCTCATAAACACTTTATTATCCTAATATTATTTGTTAGCTCTATGTTCAAATGTTGTATATCCTCAAATGGAAATATTCCTCTTCTCATGTGAGGTAGGTAAGAGAATGAGCGGGAAATTACTTCATTCATGCAGCAAAATGGGGAGGGGGCAGGTTTCTCTAAAAGTCAAGGTGAGACTCTATGCTTCTGCAAGCTGTTCACTGCCATCACCTGCTTGCTATTGCGCCTGCCTGCTGTCGTCTGGGCCCAGAGTCAGGGTCTTGGTTTGTTTTTGGACAGCTACACCTATGATTTCTGTCACGTGCCAGAGGCCCACCTGGCTTCTGCTTACTCTGCTGCCCCCACCCAGCATTTGCACGTGTTCAGTCCAAAACAACAGAGTTGTGTTTTTATTTCCACTCAGTTCAAAATGATTTCAAACTTGATTTATCTTTGACTCACAGGGTAGTTGGAAGTGTTATTTTTATTTTCCAAATATTAGGGGAATTTTCTAAGAACTTTTTGTTATGGATTTACAATTTCATTCCATTGTCATGGGAGCACATACTTTGCATAAATTAAATCCTCTTAAATTTATTGAGATTTGTTTGAAGACCAGAATGTGATCTACCTTGGTAAATGTTTCATGGGCACTTGAGAAGAAAGCGTTTTCTTCTCTTTGGGCGTTGTTTATAATGCTGTTCAAATCTTTGGAATCCCTGCTCATTAGCTCTCTACTTGTTCCACCAATTACTGAGAGAGGGGTTGGAAATTTATTGCTTATTTGTCTATTTTCCTCACTGTACTGTCAGTTTTTGCCTCAGGTATTTAGAAGTTTCATTCTGAGATGCATAAACATTTAGAGTTGTTATGTCCTTTTCATGAATCGAACCTTTTCTTATGAAATGACCTTCATTATCCCTTGTCATATTCTCTGCTCTGAAATCTATTTTGTCTGGTGCTAATATAGCCACTCCAGTTTTCTTTTGATTGTTGTTAGCATGGTACGTTTTTTTCCATTCGTTTATTTTGACCTATTTTTATCTTTAAAGTGCATTTCTTGTAGGAAGCATATAGTTGGGCCTTGCTTTTTTATCTAATCTGATAATCTCTGCATTTTAATTGATATATTTAGACTATTTACCTTTAAATATGACTATTCATAAGCTTGTATTAGTATCACCTCTGTTTCTTCTAATGTGTCATTGGCTCATCTGGCCTCTGGTTACTCAAATGTTTCTCACCCAGCATTTGTATATGTCTAGCCCAAAAGACCTGAGTTTTACTTACAAAGAGTATGATACTAGATGCACAACTATTCTAGATATTCCTAGAAAGACACAAACCACTGAAAACGACTCATGAGGAAATGGAAAAGCTTAACAGATCCAAAACAAGTAAAGACAATTAGTAATCAAAAAACTTAGACACACAGATACACACACACATGCACACACACACACAGAGCAAGCGCCCAGGAGGGATATATAATATACCTCCTGATGAGGTATATTAAAGATTTAACACCAATTCTTCACAAATCATTTTGAAACATGGAAGATGAGGCAGCACTTCCCAACTCATTAGAAGAGGCCAGTATTAGTGTCATAGTGAAACCAAACAAATATATCACAAGAAAACGAAACTGCAAACCAATGGCTCTTATGAATATAGGCACACAAATCTCAAAAACCACCAGCAAACAGAATCCAGCAACCTCTAATAAAGAGATTGTACATCCTGATTAAGCATGATTTAGCTCAGAAATGCAAAAGTGATTCAACATACAAAAATCAGTCAGTGCACCAGAGCATATTAACATAATAAAGGAAAAATGCCACATAATCATCTCAACAGTTGCAGAAAAAGCATTTGACAAAAATACGCATTCTCATGATTGAAACACTCAACAAACCAGGAATGTAAGGGAGATTTCTCAACTTGATAAAAACCATTTAAAAAAAAAAGTCCTACAGCTGACATCATGCTTAATGATGAAAGACTTAAGGCTTCCCCTATAAGATCAAGAACAAGATAAAGATGGCAGCTCTTGCTACTTGCAGTCAACACTGTCCTGGAAGTTCTCACCTGAGCAATTAGGCCTCAAAAAGAAATACCAGGTACATACATGGAAAAGAGAAATAAAGCTATCCTGTTTGCAGATGACATAACCTTCTGTGAAGAAAATCCTAAGAAATCTGCCAGTACAGTATTAGAACTAATAGATGAGTTTAGCAATGTCACAGAAGACAAGATCAATATGCAAAAATCAGTTTTATTTATGCACACTAGCAATAAACAAATAAATTAATATCAATTTACAATAGTATAAATAATAAAATATGTAGGAATAAATTTAACAACAGAACTGCAGAAAAGGTGCACTGAAAATTACAAAATGTTTCTGAAAGAAATTAAGATATGGATAAATTGAAAGACATCCCTGTTAATGACTTGGAAGATACATATTGTTAAGATTGCAGTACTCCCCAAATTAATTTAATCGAATTCATATCAAAATCTCAGCTGCCTTTTTTGCAGAAATTGACAAGCTAATCTTAAAATTCATATAAAAATGTAAAAGGCCCTGCGTAGCCAAAACAATCTTGAAAGGGAGAACAGAGTTGGAGGATGCAGCACGGTCAAGAGAGTGTGGTACTGTCCTACGAAGAGACATACAGATCGATGGAATAGGATTAAAAGTCAAGAGCTAAACCCATGCATTTCCAGTCAATTGATACTTGATAATGATGCCTTGACAATTCAATAGAAAAAAGCAGTTATTTCCAGTGATGACGTTGGAAGAATTGGATATCCACATGAAGGTACAGCCAGATAGCCCTAGATAAAACAATGAAACTGTACCTCTCTGCCTTATACAATCTACTACAAATATTAATTTTGAATGGTCTAAAGGCCTGATGTAGGAGCTAAAACCATACAGCTGTTAGTATGAAGGAATCATAGATATAAATATTCATAACCTTGGAGAGGTACCACAAGCACAAGTAACAAGGGAAAAAGTAGATAAATTGGACTTCAAAATTGAAAATTCTGTGCATCAAAGGACAATATCAAGAGAGCTGGGAGGGAGAAAAGAAAGTTAAAAGAAAACTCACTCAGTGGAGGAAAATATTTGTAAATAATATATCTAATAAGGGTCAAGTATCTAGAATATATAAAGCATTTTTATAAAACAATAATAACCCAAAATAACCCAATTTGCTAGGAAAAATTAGCGTTAAATACATATTTGTTGAACAGATAAGCCAAACAATAGAAATTAACAAAATAATTCCAATGTTCATCTTTAAAAATAAAGAAGCACTAAAAGCATTTGCAGAAATGTAAGAACAGGAAGGGATTGTAGATATTCCAAGGTATTATCAAAAAATGATATTCAAAAGACAAAAATGATAGCTCAAAAGGATAAGGTAAAGAGTCCCCAACAGATCTTTATTCCAGAAGATCTAACTGTATGGTAAAGAAACTTCCCCAAATATTGGGGTGACTAACAGCAATGGCCAATTCAACAAATTAGGATTGGGAAATTAGCTATATCTCTAGAAAAATACTACCCCAGATTCTCATCTTAATCTACTAGAATCTCAATAAATCATAAAACTAAATGCAAAAAAGGGTGAAAGGTTGATAAATTATAAATACCTTATTTCAGGTTGGAAATGGAAGAAATCATAACAAAGTGTCAGTTGATTGGATTACATAAATATTTGAAACTCCTGCCTGCCAAAAAATAAATGAATAAAATTAAAAGGCAAACAATAAACTGGGAAATCTCTGTAGTATATTTTTAGACTGGTGCTGTTCAACAGAAATATAGCTCAAGCCACAAATGTGAGTCACATATATAATTTTAAATTTTCACTATCCATGTTAAAACGAACAGGTGAAAATTAAATTATATATTTTATTTAACCCAACATATTCCAAAGATTGCCATTCCAATATGTAATAAAAGCACTAAATTGGTAATAAAATATTTTATATTCTTGGTTTGGATAAGTCTTCAAGATCTTGTTTGGCCCTTACAATACATCTGAATCCAGACAGGTGCTCAATGGCCCTGTGGATTTCACGGCTAGCATCTGAGAAAATGCAGTTACAGAGCAACCGGGAGAAAAATGGCTCAAAATGTGAACAGACAACCAAAGGAGGAGAAGAAAGCCCATTGACCAAAAAGCACATTTTTAAAAATGTTCAATTAAACTAACAATGTAAGCAGGGAAAAAACGTGCTGCAATTTTCTACAAATACAAATAAGAATCATTATTTTTTTAAAAAATTAAATTATAATTGCCAATAAGAAGTATTCAGTGGGGTAAGACACTCTTAGGCTGGAGAGAGAGTGTAAATGGATACAGTTCATCTGAAATATTTAGCAATATGTATTGAGAGCTTTTTAGAAACTGAATTGTTTTACTTTTAAAATCTAATGAAAAGGGTGTGAACAGATATTTACTTGCAAGAATATTCATTATAGTGTGGCTTATAATATAGAAGTAATGATTTGAGTAAATGACATGTGCTATGAAAGAACATGTTGTTTACAAAGATAGAATGTTATATGAGAATGCTCAGAATACCATATATGAGAAAAACATAAATGATATAATCCTAACATATTTTTGTATGTAAGAAAAAAACTAGAAAACAAATCGATCCAAGTGCTAACAGTGTTTTTATGTAACTATTGCTATTTAGATGGTTTTAATTAACTTATTTTTTTTTTACAGTTTTATACTTTGACCATGTAGTACAGTGTTAATGGAGGAATCAATCTGTGCTACAAAGTAGATGAGTCTTTGTCACAGTATGAAACTCTTCTGATCTGTAATAGGCAAGGTGGTGTGGTAGACACTTTGGGACCTGCAAGGAAATTTAAGTCGAGTTTTTAATATAGTGGTGTGCAAAGGGAAAACAATTAAATAGCACAACAACCAAAGAGCAATCAGAATAGCACTTTATAGTTTCCAAAAGTTTCATTGGCAGGGACTAAAAGTTATACTTCAATATTAATAATACTATCTAACCAGCTGATAATATGAGCAGTCAAACTCAGCAGTTGTTATGTACTCACAAGTGTGCCTCCTAAATTACTTTGGTGGTTGCAGCCCTTGTGTGTTTTACTGTGGGTTAAAGTTATGGTTAAGGTGAATGCAATGGTAAGTAGGGTTTTTTAAAATATTATTTTTCACACTTCTTCTATATTGGACTAACACCTAAAGTGCTTATGTACTTAAGTACTTATGTATCTTTATAGATATGAATGTGCAACTATTCCTTGAGAACTAAGTAGGTATTTGTCTTTTTGTAAATGATCACACCAGTTAAATGAGAAGTTCACATTTGCAAAGAATTTTATCATAATTTTGTGGTTCCCTGTGTTCTGATACCATTCTTTATCTGTAATAGTATGCTAACGAGGCTGAAAAAGCAGAGCAATTAGGTCTTATAAAATTAGATGGAAACTTTGCTTGGAAAGAGAAACATTTTTGGTATTAGTCATTTCTACCATATTTCAATCTGGACAATCTTGATTACAGAGAAAACAGATTCAAAAAGCTTTCCTTTGTGATATCTCTAGGAAATCCTTATGTGTGTGATTGATGTTTTTTGAGACAAAAGGCTTTTTTAGACCACAAAAGCTAAATCTTGAATTAAGAGTAACAGCAGATCCAAATTTAAATATTAGCAATACGATGGTTTCATTTTAGATATTTTCTCTCTACAAAACCATGCAATTTTGTGATACAATTAGTGATGCTTTCTTTTTGAGACTGTAGTAAAATTGCTCATTTAAGTAATGATGCTATTAGGCAACCATCTGTAATAAATTTGTTTTTATAGTCTATTTGAAATCACGTTCTTGAATACCAAAAAGTTACATTAAATAGTAAAACATTACATTTTAAAAAGTAACTAGTCCTGGAATGAAAATTTAAAATTATTTCTGCTGATTAATCAGTGCTAAATAATTGAGATATAAAGACAGAATTTGTTCTAATGGGTACTTGGCAGACCTTGGGCCTAGAATTCATATTTACTCTTGATATAAGGAAATAAATAAGCATGTAATTTCCAAACAGAATAATCTGATTTCTTCTTGATCTTCGGAATAATTGACTATCTGCTTATTGTTTGAAATATCCTTCTGTAGTAAACTGGGAGTGGGGAAACATGGGGAGGGGGCAACAGTATCTATATTTAAATCTGTTTCTCTGTAAGCTTTTATGCCAAACTTTTCAAAACTAAACATTTTTAGAGCCCAACTACCCAATTGCCATCAAATGTTCTTTATTTACAATATTATTACAACTGAGAAGGCTTCAAAAGAGTAGTTTAGGGAACAGGTGTTTATGCCGAGCTAACATTAAGATCTGATTTGAGTTCAGTCAGCATTGTTGGCCTATATTTGAGGGAATCAACCAGCATGTGTAATCAAATTTCCTCAGTCTTGTCTTACAGATCTAAGACTGTACAATGAACTCTGATGAATAAGGGACGGTGCACATAAGTTTAAAATAGTCATATTACAGATGATAAATTAAGGCAGAGCCCAGGTTTTAAGCCTGCTGAATCTCACATATGGGAGGGGAAGAACAAGCAGATGGCTGAGGATACCCTGGGGCTACAAGAGACTGGGTATGCAATGTTCAGGAGGGTGCAGAAGAATTTTTTTTTTTGTAAGAGAAAGAACCATTGTATATTTTGTACTGAGGTAAAATTCACATAACAAAATTGACCATTCATAGTATTCTAATTTTTATTTACATAAAATCAGTAGTAATACCCCCACTTTCATTCCTGACTCTTTATGAGTCTTTTTTTACTTGGTCTGTCTAACTAAAGGTTTGTTAATTTTGTTTATCTTCTGGAAGAACCAACTTAGATTTTTTTTTAATTGTCTCTGCTGTTTTTCTACTCTATATTTCAATTATTTCAGTCTAATATTTATTATTTTCTCCCTTCAGCTTGTTTTGGGTTAAATTTGCTCTTCAATTTTTAGTTCCTCAAAGTAAAAGATAAGGTTATTGACTTAATGTATTTCTTTTTTTCATATAAACATTTGCAGTTATAAATTTACCCCAATCACTGCATTTGCTGCAATTCATAAATTTTGATAGGTTTTCATTTTCATTTATCTCAACTTACCTTCTGTTTTCCCTTTGGTTCCTCCTTAACCTATTCATTGTTTGGGTTTTTTGTTTAATGTTCACTTATTTGTGAATTTTTCAGTGTTTCTTCTGTTACTGATTTCTAACTCAGTTCACTGTGATCAGAGAAGAGACTCTGTATGATTTAAATGTTCTAAAATTTATTGAGACTGGTTTTGTGGTCTAACATATAATCTGTTCTGGGGAATGTTCCATGTGCACTTGACAAGACCATGTACTCTGCTACTATTGAGATAAATACCCTATATTTGTCTGTAAGGTCTAGTTGGTTTATAATGTTGTTCAGGTCCTTTGTTTCCTTATTGTTTGTATATGTAGATATTTAATCCATTATTGAGAACAGGTCCTTGAAGTCTCCAATTTAGATTATTATTGAACTATATTTTTCTCTCATTGATTCTGTTACTATTGGCTTCACATATTATGGGGATCTGAAGTTTAATACATATGTTCGTAATGGTTCATCTTGATGATTGACCCTTTATATAATGGCATTTTGTCTCCTTCAACAAGTTTTATCTTACAGTATATTTTATCTGATATTGATATAGCTGCCCTAGCTCTTCTTTTGTTATTGTTTACTTAGAATATCTTTTGGTACCTTTTTATTTACTACCTATTTGTTTCATTAGATCTAAGGTAACTGTTATAGACAACATATAATTGGATCATCTTTAAAAAAAAAAAACAAAAAACCTTTTCCACCATTTCTACCTTTTAGTTTACATTTAATGTAACTACTCACAAGGAAGGACTTGTTCTATTTTGTGATTTGTTTTTATATATTTTATATCTATTTTGTTTCTCAGTTCCTGCATTGCTGCCTGCTTTGTAGTAAATCAGTAGTTTCTAGTGTATCGTTTTGATTCCCTTCGTTCTTTTACTGTGTATGTTTCGGTTATTTTCTTAGTTGTTGCCCTGGAGATTGCAGTTAATACCCTAAATTTTTAACAGTTTAGTTCAAATTAATACCAACTTTGTTTCAGTCATATCTAAAAACTTTGCTCCTATAAACCTTTATGCCCCTCTTTTATGTTTTTATTGTTGCAAGTTGTGGATTCATTAACACAGATTTATATTTATTGTTTTATGCATCTGTTTTATAAATTGTTTAGGAAAAAGTAATTTTAAATCTAAAATTCATTAATACCGGCTTTTGTATTTATCATTGTAGTTGCTTTTACCAGTGTTTCTCATTTCTTTACATGCATTTGAGTTACGGTCTATTGTCCTTTTATTTCAGCCTAAAGAATTCCCATTATTTCATATAGGGCAATTCTGGTGACAAACTCTCTCCATTTTTGCTAATCTTGGACTGTTTTAGTTTCTTTTTCGATTTTGGAGAATTTTTTTCTATACAGATTTCTTGGTTGCCAGGGTTCTCTTCCCTTCCCTCCCCTCCCCCCCCCCTCAAACACGTCATTCAACTTACCCGCCCCCCCCAAATTCCAGCCTGCCCCAGCCGACCTGTGGCCTCTGATAAGAAATTAACTTTTAATCTTACTGAGGATCTCTTGTACATAATGAGTTGCTTTTCTCTTAATGCTTTCAGTATTTTCTTTAAATAGTTTGATTATACTGTATCTTAGTATGAGTCTCCCTAATTTTATCCTACTTTATCCTTGAGCTTCTTGGATGTTTGGATTCATGTCTGTCATCAAATTTGGAAAGTTTTAGCTATTATTTCTTTAAATATTCTGATTCTTTCTCTTTCTCCTGTCTTTCAGACACTCCCATTACGCATATGTTGGTTTGATGGTATGCAACAGATCTCTTAGGCTCTGTTCATTTTTCTGTATTCCTTTTGCTTTCTGCTTCTCAATTGGCCTTATCTTCAAGTTCCCCGATTTGTTCTTCTGACTGGCCAAACCCCTCCAGTTGTTGAACCACTTTAGTGAATTTTTCTGAAATGAGAAATTTTATTACACTTTATCAGACTTTCTATTTGATCTTTTATTATTTCTGTTTATTCATATTCTGTATTTAGTGAGACATCATTATCTTAGTTGACTTTAGTTCTTTGTCTATAGTGTCTTTTAGCTCTTTGAGGATAAGACAGTTCATTTAAAGACTTTGTCTCTGATGTTCTGTAGCACTGTAGGAGGACTATGGTTAACAATAATATACAGTTTTAAATAGCTAGGAGGAGGATACTAAATGTTGATGGTATAAAGACATTATAAATGTTTGAGGTGGTGGATATGCTAATCATCCTGATCTGATCACTACGTATTATATGCATCATAACATCACTATGTACCCCATAAGCAAATACAATTATGTGTCAATTAAAAAAATTTTTAAATATGTGCATAATTTCTGTGATACAGACAAGATTAAAGTATCAGAATTTATAAAAAATTTTAATAAACTTTATCTCATAGAGTTAGTGCCTGGATGTCTTCAGGTACTGCTTCAATTCGTGTTTTTTTTCCATGCATATGGACCCTATAAAACTTGTTTCTTTGCATGCCTCATATTTTTTTAGAAGTCGAACATTTTGAATATTATATTATGGTAAATACAAAAATTGGATTTTCCATCCTACCCAGGCTGGTTTGTTAAGTGACTTCTCTGAACGAATTTTGTAGTCTGTATTCTTAGTTTTGTGAGGCCATTGAAGTCTCTTCTGTTGATGTAGTAGTCCGCTGGTAATTCAACAGAGATTTTCATATAGATTGTCAAAAATACTTTTTAAAAAATCTTTCTTACATTGTTTGCAGATGAACTGCATATTTGTGTGTTGAGTATGTCTTCGTCGCACAGAAGCCTGTATTCCCTGCTTGTGCAGAGCCTGAGGTCAGCAGGAGATGAGAGCTTGGGCCCTTCTCAGGCCTTTTCTGAGAATGTTCTGGGCTTCTAGATTCCAAGAAATATATTGGTACTTTTCAATGCTCTTATTCCCCAAATCATCTCATTTCCCATTCTTTCTTCCAGGTCTTTTTGATTAGTCTATTGTCTTAACCATTACTTTTTGCCCTAGGTAGGTTTGTAAGCCCTAGGAAAATTACCAGTTGGGTAAAACAAAAGCAAGTCCTTTGAGCCAGTCAGTCTTACAGGGATCCACCAGCCACATCATAAGGTCCACTGCGCTTCTCCAGTACTAGCTACCAGTACTGAGCATGCAGATGCCTTCAAGAACACCACTGAGCTGAGGAATATAAGACAGGACAAAAGGAAGTTAAAATACTGCTCTTTTACTAAGATTATACTGCTCTTTTACTAAGATTCAGCTGTTTTTTTTTTTTTTCTTAAGTATTCACCTCATTTCTGTAAGCCCTAGTTAGTTGCTAGAATTCCAAAAAGTTCACTCTAACAGTTTTTGCTGGTTTGTTGATTGCTTTTATGGACTGATGGACTTTCGGAGTTCCCTACTCCATCATTTTTGATGACATTGTATTTAAATTCCCTATACATTTATATTTACTAACTTATATTGAACCTGAAAACAGGTAGATAACTGCCATTTTCATCACTGAACCTCTGGTATTTAGCAAAATACTGACACATAACAGAAGCTAATGTTTACTCTCACATCCTATATTGTTATCAAAATTCTTCCAAATTCCATTTTACCCTCCTCCTTCCAGTTTCTGGAATCCTATATCAACAGTAAAACTTTTTTCATGCAGGTCATAACCATCAGAAAGATGTTTAACCAATTGGTCAATTAAATCTTGCCTTCTTGCGCTAGATTCTGTGGGGGGCTTAGAAATTAAACATCTTCCAACTTCAGGAAGATTTCTAGGGGTACAGTAAATACCAACTGAGTAATAGTGATAACTGGAAAAAATTTTGTGGCCTGGGGTTATCAGACAAAAATGTAAATCAGATGAGGTTCCTGAGATGAATCCACAAGCATAAGTGGGATTTGAATCATTTTAGATAGATGACATGGTGTTCAAAGGTACAAGCCTCTAGATTAGAGAGAAAAAAGCATATAGGAAAGTAGAGGAAATGTGGCATGTTTGGAAAAGCAGATTCCTGTTGTGCTTTTAAAAGATGATATGGCTCTGAACCAGCTGCTAGATAGTTCTATTTTGGTAAAATATTGTAACTGAAAAAAGTACTCACATAAGAGTCAGAAGAGGAGTTCTGGGGCGATTCTGCTACTCACTGGCTGTTTTGCTTTAGGTAAATGACTCCCCTCACTGGGCCTCAGAATTGCCTTTTACACACTAGTGGGGTCAGAAGAGATAATGCCTAGAGGTCCTTTCAACTCTAGCCATAAGATTTGACTTGTTAACAGTCTTACAGCTCTTCTTACCTTCCTTGTTTTTTTCATCATTCTTCCTTATTCCATCTACCTTCAATTAGAGAAAAAAGGAAGAACAGTGTGAGATCTGAGAACTCATGCAGCTCACGGGGACTGACAAAAAATGCTTGTCAATATATTTAGAACCCAGTTGTGAATTTTCTTTCTTGTAATAGCACTTAATACACTCATAATAACCTTGTTAACACTTCATGTTTGCTAAGTGTCTGAAGCCTATTCCTGTGCCAGTGATGCCAGTCTTTTTAGGTATTTATCTAAAATTCATCCACTGATCAAGAAGTAACTTTAATTTACTTCTGAAAGTGAAATTTTGAGAAACTGATGAAAAGCTTAATGAACATGGGGACTTGTCACCATTAAATGCAGAATGACAGGCAGAAACCTCCAGCACTTTTTGAATTGTTAGCTCTCAGGACTCTTATGTCAATAATTGATTGGCTTTACACTTACAGGAAGTGTCACCTCATGCCTTTTGATACAAGCATTTATTCTCCAGAATTTCTATGAGCACAGTAAGATTAATAGCAATTAGACTCTAAAGAAGAAACTCAGGACATTAGGATTATTACAATTAAGTTAATAAAACAGAAGACGGAATGGCTTCAGGATATATACTTTCATTCGTTTTTATAAACAGAAGAGATGCTGCAAAATCTCATACAAATGCAAATGTTCCGAAAATAGAAAACTATTATTAGAAGACTTACATTCTGTCATCAGCATAATAAAAACTCAAAAATCTACCTGGCAGGCTAGAGCAGTCAGCCTATTGGAAAGGTACCTGCACCAATCTCAGCGCTGCTAGGAAAAATTGTTTAGAGCAGCAGCTCTCAAACTTTACCCGTCATCAAAATTACCGGAAAAGTTTGTTAAAATAGATTGTTGGACCATCCCTCCAGAGTTTTGGAGTCACTAGGTCTGGGTGGGACCCAAGAGTTCTCATTTGTACCAAGTTTCTAGGTAAAATTGATGCCCCTTGTTTGGGAAGCATGGGCATCAATGGCAAGTAACATCTGAATTGAGACATGGAGATACAGGATTTAGAAAAACACTGTGTTTGTATAGGTGGGAGGAAGGATGGTGAGGAAAGCTGAGGGCAAAGGCCTAGATAGAGGATAACTGCATGTCATCCAGAGGGACCTGCGGAACTGTAGGGTGTAGAGAATGGGGAGATGCAGTGCAGAGGTGAGGAGGAACCAATTTTTAGAAGTGTTCTACCATACTAAATTTTGGTGGAGAGCCAGTGATTGTAAACAGGGAAGCAACATGATCAGATGTACAATAGTGAAAGACCATGTTGTCCATCACAGAGTGTGGATTGAAGGTGGGCAAGCTCAGTAAGGAGACTAGTTAGGAAGCTACTATAGGAATGAGTTGGTAGCCAGGAGCTGCATAGTGGCAGTGAGGATGAAGAAAAGTAGAATAATTTGAAAGATGCTTAAGAGGTAGACATTAAATTCTTAATGATTCATTGCTGGAATAAGGGAGAAAAATCAAAGTTTAATTCCTAAGCTTCTGCTTTGTACAGTTAGGCAGGGCTGTAACACAACAGCAAAGGTAGACTGGAGAAAAGCAAAGTGTGTAGAAGGAAGGCGTGGAGAGAGGGGTGATATTGTTTTGGGCCCTGCTGATGTCCCACAGCAGGGATTGAGCTCAAGAGAGTGATCTGAACTAGAGATGTAGAGGTGGGACTTGCTGGCATATAGACGATAACCGGGGCAAGGGAACCAATGGAGTTGCTTAGATGAGATATGTCGTGATAATAGAACATTGCCACATTTAGGAAATCCTTGGAAACACTGCCATTTAAGAGGCAGAGTGAGGAAGAGATGTTTGCAATCGAGACTGAAAAGGAGCTAGCAAAGAAGTGGGAAGAGAGAACTAGGAAGAAAACCAAGAGAATGTGACATAATGGAAGCTGAAGGCTCCAGCCATACCAGAAGCTGGGGAGAGATCATGTAAAATAAGAGGTGAACAGTATCAGTTCTTGGAGGAAGGTCATGGATAACCCAAGTACAAGTTCTTATGGTGAGCTATACAGTTTGCTTTCTCATTTTCTGTACGTTTCTGGTTCAGAGGCAGATGAATATAATGACAATTTCTGGGTTGCCTTTTTTTTTTTTTCATTTCAGAATTTCCATGAATGTATCTGCTATTAAAAATGAAACTGAATGCATGCTATAAATAAGCCTTTTCATATTAAATTTTGGAAGTTTCCTGCAGTCTTCTCATATATGTTGGGCTTTCCTTCAGAAATAGTGAAACCTGAACTGATACTCTCTTGAAGATTTATCTATGAAAAAATAATGGAAAAGTAATCCATATAGGAAGTCCAATGACGTGATTTTTTTTCTACAGTTGTATTTCATACAAATGCATGTCTGTGCATTCTTTTTTATAATTCGGCTTCTAAGTTTATTTTAAGATGATCCTAGAAAAACGCATCTTACTCCATTTTACAAAAACCAATATCCTGAAATTCTTATGTTGAAGTGTAGAGTTGTGTTTATTATGTTTTCTATTATTTGAAAGCCAGTAAAATCAATAATGGGAGACTCGTGAGGGATTTTGCTCTGGTTTTTCTCTTTGAAATGAGATTATAGGGATTTATGACAATCTTGAATTTTCAAGCTATACAATAAATACCCAAAGGGCCATCTGGAAAACATGAACATTTCTGGTAATTTAGAAATGGAATTTCTTTAGTAAAAGATTACTATAACTGGAATCTTAGATTTCCTTTGCAAAAGATCAAACTTAACTGATTAAGAAGTATTTTAAAGGAAACAGTTACCTAACAACTCCACTATTAGCTTTCTATGAGATTTAACATTTCAGTGGGAATTGTGAAACTCTTTAAGTATCAGAAAAAAGTATTTCTCACATTTTGTTCATGTAAAGAATATATAGATCATAACTATTTTTCTCAAAGCACTGTTTCTTAACCTGATGAAAACTCCTTGCCTTAACTTGAAAACTCCCTAGAGTTCCTGGGTATTGGGAACCAGGCTTTCCTTCCTGCCAACCAGTTCCCCCTACCGTCCCTAAAGACAGCTTATGTTTTTCAGCTTTTGATTTCTGTTAATTAGAATGTCTCCTTATATCTTTCCACTTGCCTTCATTTCTACCTATTGATATCCCCCAAAACCCAGGTCAAATACTACCTATCCTATTGGGTTAGTAGACTTGCTAGCCACATCAACATATAATGTTAGCTACTGCATATGATAGCTATTTGCAAACTTACTTCTAGTTATATTGTAAGCTTCTAGGAGACAAAAATTATATCTTATACCTTCCATGTTGCCTAGCATGATGCCTAACATGGTTGTCACTATTTAAATGTTTGTTCATTATATTTATATTTAAAATGTTCACAGTAAGAGCCAAGTTAGAATTTGGAACACCAATTTTCTCTTTTTCTGCCCTTGCCCAACTATGGAAGAAAAATGGGTCAGATTCTCTCTGGAGAATGTAGTCATTCAAAATTTATAATTCATCTAGGTTCAACCAGAAACAAATATGTGTAAATTATGATTACAAGTTTCTCCTACAGGAAATAAGATTGGAACTGGCAAAAATATTTTCCAAAAAAAATTTTTTACTTCTAAGGTAGAATTCTTGACTCTTTTAATCTGTCAGTTACAATGGAAGTCTTCTCATCCAGCATAACTGGACTTGGTATTATATTTGGTCAATTTGTTGAAGTTTTTTAAAGTAGAAAAGCATTTAAAAAGTATATAGATACTGTCATTTAAAACACAAATAATCACTTACCAGTCTTTGAAATAAAGCTTCTTTTTGACAATGGAGTTCTCTCTATAGAACAAATCACCAAAATGTATTGTCTACTGCATCGTGTCAAATTTTTTTGAAGTAATCTGAGTGTAGAAATTTTCTAGCTTTCTGTTTATTGACCAGTCCGTATTTTAAAATTCCTTCACTTTTGCTAAGTTAACATTTTAATGTTTTAGTCTTTCCAAAGCATTCAAGAGACATTTCATAGATATGTCTCCTTTATTTCATAATCATTTTATGAAATATATTTTAATATTTATAATATATGAAACATAAACAATATTAAATAAAAATTTTATATTTATATAATATTAAATAAAATTATACATTATGTAATCATGTATAATTTGAGAATAAATACACCTGTATTTATTAAATAGTAATTAAACCAGTTGGAGCAGAAGCGCTTAGGCATAGGGAAGAATAATAGCATGTTACCTGCCAGTGTTAGCGTGCACTGTGACATGGGTGGCACTTAATACACTGCATATAAGGAATAGAGAGTAGCTGTTAATCTGGGAAACTGACTAGATGGAGAGTGGTTAAGAGATCTTCTGTTACACTCTTGTTACTATATTTATGACATTGTTCCGCAGAAAAATTGAGAAGTAATTTATTAATAATTCAGTAACTTTACCCTCTGTCCTGAAGGACAGTGGGGTTAAAGATATTGGGTGGGGAGGAGTATAAATGAGAATAAGCTAAAAAATAACTTTCTTTAATGGATGTGTTGTGTTAATTCAGGGATAACTGCCAAAGGTCTATGTATGGAGGAAAAATATAGCATAGTACATCTAGGCTATTTCAGGTGTATTGGCTTCATTTCTGGACTTAGAATGATCTTTATAAAAAATTCATATGGCTTAAAATTATTGAAAGAATGAGGTGAAGGAGAGAATAGAACATTGGGAAAATGTATTTATTTTTATGCCTTATGGAAATTGATTACAGATACTCTCACAGTATCATAAGCTAATCATGGCTGTTTGTATCAAATCATAATTTTGTGACATAAAATATCAGAATGGGGGTGGGGAGTTAAAATCAGCCAAGAATATTTTAGAAATGAAATTTAAGAATAGAGAATTCCTATAGTAAGGTTGGATTTTGTCTTCACAAAATATTTAGAGATAGAACAGTTATTAGATATCATCTAACCTAGTAGTTCTCAACTCTGGCTATTCATCTGAGATATATACAGAAAATAACTCTTAAGTTTTAAAAATCACATTTCCTATAAATCATCCCAGGTTTCTTCCTTAATGTACTGACCTTATTTAGTCTACCTAGTGTTTAAATATTCCTCTCATTTTTATTATGACTGCATATTATTTTTGGTAATATAATAAAATGACCAAGAAAGTAGGTAATATGAAATGATTTTCAGGAAATATCTTTAAAAACATTCTACTGTTAAAACAACTGGTTCAAGGAAGTGTTTTGAGTTAGTATAATGCTGTAAAATACAACCACTTACTTTCAAGACTATTTTTTGATCCCTCAGAAACCTTGTGAAAGCAATGTTTGCCTACGGATCTTTCTAAAGTCCCAAGAATTTTCCTTGAAATAATAAGACATGCTCAAAGAAATCCCATTATATATGAACTTACTGACTTAATGGACTCTAATGAAAGATAGTTTATCTTCCAATAGTAAAACAAATAAGATAAAATTAAATAAAAATATGAACAATATTGTTTCTGGATTTTCTCATGTTAAAACTCTGCATAAGCCAGGCACAGCGGCACATGCCTAGAGTCTCAGCTACTTGGAATGCTGAACCAAGAGGATTGCTTGAGCCCAGGAGCTCAAGGATGCAGTACACTATGACTGGGCCTGCAAATAGCCACTGCACTCCAGCATGGGCAACATAGCGAGACTCTGTCTCTAAAAAACAAAACCAAAAACAAAGCACAGCTGATTAAGTGGATTTTGGTGGGTTTACATTTTACCTAGAAAATAAGTTATTTTGGAGTTTTACTTTCTGAGCATTAGGCTTGCCTTCATATTTGAACTTTTACTTTTCTAGGGTTTTGAAGGTATTTCTTTCACGAACGGCTCAACGAATTCCATATATGACTGGAGGACGGGTCATGAGGATGCTGGCAGTAATACTCTTGGTAGTGTTTTGGTTTCTCATTGGCTGGACCTCATCTGTGTGCCAGAATTTGGAGAAACAGATTTCACTTATTGGCCAGGGGCAAACATCCGATCACCTCATCTTCAATATGTGCCTCATTGACCGCTGGGATTACATGACAGCAGTAGGTATGTGGTCACTTGT
Source organism: Sapajus apella (assembly GCF_009761245.1). Lineage (NCBI taxonomy): Eukaryota > Metazoa > Chordata > Mammalia > Primates > Cebidae > Sapajus > Sapajus apella. Next base: position 3,101,235 of record NW_022436993.1, on the reverse strand, counting down.
TTCTTGTGATGGTCTTACCATTTTTCAGTAGCATTAAAACTGACTTCATTAAAAGTCCTGCCAGACTCTTTTATGAAGCCTAAATGTAATTTTGGTAAAATAACATGAAAATGGCAGTAATAGCATGTGAAATACAAACTTTTTCTGGAAGTTTCTATTGTTTTTCAAAGGTATATAGCTTTGTTGAGACAATGTCATAAATCAGAAAGGAGAAATGAAGTGAATAATGGCACCTTCTGTGTATAAACAGCTTACTTTTTTTGATCTTATCAGTTGGTCCCCATTTGACTAACATTAGCTATTCTCTTGATTTATTTCCTTACTTGGGAGAAAAAAGGAAGCATGCTGGTTTTCTCCAATAAAATGTCGGCCCTATAATATATCAGAGTTGGTATGTAGGGTGCTTTTTGTAAAAAGATTAATCAGAAATTTTGCAGAGACAATCTATCTTCCCTATGCTGACCTTAAAAGATAACTTACTTCTAATTCTCTGAGGTTCAGATTACACAAAGACTAAGCCATGTTACTTGAAGGTAGTGCTGTGTGGCTAAGTTTGGAGAACTTAGAAGAGCTGCATCATGGCTTGGGCCCAAAACACAGATTGTTGTTCTGGCAGGCCAGTGTTTTAAAAAAAGAAGGGGGAAAATCCATGGGAATTTTTCTGTTGTTAGTATTAGTCTATTTTAAGCTAAGTCTCTAAAGATATCCAAAAGAAGAATATTTTATTGTTGTTCCCCTCAGTAAGTCAGAGGACAAACCTTAATTATATTTGGCAGGAGTAAAAAAATAGAAACATGAATTTGATTCTCATATTTTGTAATTGTTGGCTAAATATTTACATCCGGTCTTTTGCTGAAAGCTAATAAAATGTGTATTTAGGTTGCAGTTTAAATGGAGAAATATTTTTCTGGGCAAGATATTTTAGGAATCTTATAAACCTGATATCTGCAATAGTGAAGCAATATGGGTATGTAAAGAGAATGGTTATAATGGTAATAGATAAAGCTTATTATATTTTGGATAATATAACTATCAGAAGATAAATCATAGAGCTAAGGTAGGAAGCGATTCTGATCTTGACTTTAGTCTGGATAAGAAAATTAAATTGTATAGATAAAAAATTTCTACTCACCCTAACATTGTTTTATGCTCTCAGTGCAAGTTAACCAAATAGGAAAAATCATTTCCTTGCATTATTATGAAGCAAAAGACACTAGTTTTTATTTTTCTGTTTAACAACAACAGCAACAAAATACATGATGACACAAACAAGCACATAGCATGGCCTATTCACCCAGAATTTTTTTTTTCATGCATTGGAATTCAGATGCATTTGAGACCTTTAACAAAATTATTTTTCACTCCAAAGAGGATCATATTTGTGATTTCTATGTAGGAATATATAGAAATATATAATTGATAGTATCCCATATAAAGTCCTTATTCCTTGATCAGATAGCTTACTATTGATTCACATAGATAAATGAGAATTATTCAAAATTACTGAAAAGCAAAGTGAGGTGGTGAAGATTCTTGGTGCAATAGTGGTTTACTAAAAGACGATAGCGATTTGGACCAGAACTCAGGAATCTTTTATAAAGGATGAGTACTTTAACCATGGATAATATTTCTATTATTGTATAGAGGTTTCAAGAACATTCATTTTATAAGAATAGTGAAGGATGGGCCAGGGGCAGTGGCTTGTGCCTATAAACCTAGCTACTGGGGAGGCGAGGCATGAGAATTGCTTGAACCTGGGAGGTGGAGATTGCAGTGAGCTGGGATTGTCCCACTGCCCTTCAATCTGGGCAACAGAGTGCGACTCAATCTCCAAAAAAAAAAAAAAATAGTCAAAGATGAAAGTGGGTGGAAATTGTATGAAACATGGAGGAAATGCCTACCTAGAAAATAAGATAATGTTGGAATACATTGTGAGTAGTACTGGATGGTTAGTTTGTTGTAGGTTTATTACCTATACTTTAATAATACTGTATGGTTAAGTTTATTGAAAATGTCTTAGGAATTTAGAGAAGCAGAAAAGTGATATAATGAATCAGTAAATTCAATCGAGATGACTACAAGGATATATATTTTTTTTAAGTGAAATGTACCAAACTCACCAAATTCAGGGGTTTGGGAGTTGGAATCATTAGAAGGGAGAAAGAGCAGTTCTCAAAGTGTGGTCCCAGAACCTGCAGCAGCTGCATCGCCTGGGGAATTGTTAGAAGTGCAGATTCTTAGAGCCCACTCTGATTTCCTCAAACACTCCAGGATGGTGGGACCCAGCAATCTGTGTTTCATAAGCATTTCAGGTGATTCTCATGTTACTGCGAAGTATAGAACTGCTGACTCCATGGAAGGAATCAGATGAACTTATGAGAACATAAAAATAACTAATTTCAGTAGTGCCCTGGCCATTCCATTCACCTTTACTGTTCCCCTGATCAACCACTAGAACATTCTTTGCAATGATTATTTCAAATCCTCTTTTCATACCTCCAAACTCTATTTCTTTGTTCTCTTAGTAAATGACTTCTACTTGAAAAAAATAAACAGGAGCCATCCAATAGAAATGTCTTCAAATTCCTACCTTCATATCTATAAGTCCTCCCATATCCACATTTATTCTTATCTTTTCTCCCTCATATTATCTAAGGTAATACCCCAACCTCTGCCAGACTCATCTAACATTTTGCTCCCCTCATCTCCAGTGGCCACTCTCATTTTATATGAACTTTCTGTCATCTAAAACTCCCCTGCCTCCAAAGTCACTCATTGAATACACTGAAGAATTCCATTCTTAGCTTTTGGGGTACAGGTGATTTTGGTTACATGGATGAACTGTGTACTGGTGAAATCTGAAATTTTATTGCACCTGTCACCAAGTAGTGTACATTGGACCCAGTCTGTACTATTTTATCCCTTGCCCCCAATGCCTTCTGAGTCTGCAGTGTCCATTATACCATTCTGTGTACCATTATGTGCCCATAGTTCTCCTCCCACTTATAAATGGGGATGCAGAGTATTTGGTTTTCCATTCCTAAGTTATGAAGAATTCCATTCTGACCACAACCCATTCCTACTTCATTTAACTACTCCCTCTACAACAGCTCTTTAGTAACATAGATTGTTTTCATTGTACTTTACTGTTTCTGAATTTGCTCTCCTTCAGGGAGAAAGCTTACCAGACAGCAGATTTTTCCACTTGCAGGAATGGAACTATGGAAAGAAAATGGGCATTTTTAAAATACATTAATTTTGAATAATACTGGGAAAGAGGACAGAGAGAGTAAGGAGGACACTGAGATACACAGTGCAAGAGAGAATGAAGATTCATGGCCTGAGGGGGCTGCAGAGCATACCGTTCCTTAGGTAATTACCAGGTCTCAGTTAAAGAGCTACAGAGAAGCTAAGAGAAGACATTGATTATAGTGGTAGGATCTAGATCATGGCTTCAGGAATGAGATAGAAATATCAAAACATAAGAGGCAGAAGTTAAACTAATACTCCTAATGGTGTTAGGTGATAACATTAGGGACTCTTAGAAAATCAAGACTCGTGATAAGAGTGCAGGGACCAAGAAGTAAGAGAAAGTTGTTTCTTGTCTTCTGCTAGCTTTTGAATTTGTTTGATCTTATTCCTCTAGTTCTTTTAATCATGACTTTAGGGTGTTGATTTTAGACCTTTCTTCCTTTCTCTTGTGGGCATTCAGTGCTATAAATTTCTCTCTGCACACTGCTTTAAACGTGTCCCAGAGATTCTTCAGTTTCCATGTAGTTGTGAAGTTTTATGAGTTTCTTAATCCTGAGTTCTAATTTGATTGCACTGTGGTCTCAGAGACTGTTATGATTTCCATTCTTTCACATTTGAGGAAGAATGTTGTACTTCTAATTATGTGGTCAGTTTTAGAATAAGTGTGATGTGGTGCTGAGAAGAATGTATATTCTGTGGATTCGGGGTGGAGATTTCTGTAGATGTCTATTGGGTCCACTTGGTCCAGGTCTGAGTTCAAGTCCTGGATATTCCTGTTAATTTTCTGCCTCGTTCCTCCATCTCATATTGACAGTTGGGTGTTAAAGTCTCCCACTAATGTTGTGTGGGAGTCTATGTCTCTTTGTAGGCCATAAAGAACTTGCTTTATGTATCTAGGTGAACTAGAGAATCAAGAACAAACAAATTCAAAAGCAAGCAGAAGACAAGAAATAACTATTATGGGAGCAGCACTGAAGGACATAGAGACACAAAAAACCCTTCAAAACTCAATAAATCCAGGAGCTGATTTTTGAAAAAATCAACTAAATAGATAGAAGGCAAGCCAGAGTAATAAAGAAGAAAAGAGAGAAGAATCAAATAGATGCAATAAAAAATGGTAAACAAGGTATCACCACCGATCCCACAGAAATGCAAACTACCATGAGAGATTACTATAAACACCTCTATGCGTTTCTAGAATAAATGGATAAATTCCTGGACACTTGAACCCACCTAAGACTGAACCAGGAAGAAGCTGAATCCCTGAATAGACAAATAACAAGATATGAAATTGAGGCAGCAATAAGTAGCCTACCAACCAAAAAAAGTCCAGGATCAGACAGGTTCACAGCCAAATTCTACCAGAGGTACCATTCCTTCTGAAAGTATTCCAAACAATACAAAAAGAGGAAATCCTCCCTAACTCATTTTATGAGACCAACATCATCCTGATATGAAAACCTGGCAGAGATACAATTGAAAAAGAAAATTGCAGGCCAATATCCATGATGAACATTGATGCAAAAATCCTCAATAAAATACTGGCAAACCGAATCCAACAGCACATCAAAAAGCTTATCCATCACAATCAAGTCGGTTTCATCCCTGGAATGCAAGGCTGGTTCAACATAAGCAAATGTATAAACATAATCCATCACATAAACAGAACCAAAGACAAAAACCACGATTATCTCAATAGATGCAGAGAAGGCCTTCGACAAAATTCAACAGCTCTTTATGCTAAAAACTCTCAATAAAGTAGGTATTGATGGAATACATCCCAGAATAATAAGAGCTATTTATGACAAACTCACAGGCAATATCATACTGAGTGGGCAAAAACTGGAAGCATTCCCTTATAAAACTAGCACAAGACAAGGACGCCCTCTCTCACCACTCCTATTCAGCATAATATTGGAAGTTCTGGCCAGGGCAATCAGGCAAGAGAAAGAAATAAAGGGTATTCAAATAGGAAAAGACAAAGTCTAATTGTCTCTATTTGCAGACAACATGACTGTATATGTAGAATACCCCATCGTGTCAGCCCAAAATCTCCTTAAGCTATTAAGCAACTTCAGCAAACTGTCAGGACACAAAATCAATGTGCAAAAATCACAAGCATTCCTTTACACCAATGACAGACAGAGAGCCAAGTCATAAGTGAATTCCCATTCATAATTGGTACAAAGAGAATAAAACACCTACAGATACAACTAACAAAGGATGTGAAGGACCTCTTCAAGGAAAACTACAAATCGCTGCTCAAGGAAATAAGACAGGACACAAACAGAAGGAAAAACATTCCATGCTCATGGTTAGAAAGAATAAATTTTGTAAACATGGCCATACTGCCCAAAGTAATTTACAGATTCATTGCTATTCTCATCAGGCTACCATTGACTCTCTTCACAAAACTGGAAAAATCCACCTTAAATTTCATAGGGAACCAAAAGAGAGCCCACATAGCCAAGATAATTCTAAGCAAAAAAGAAAAAAATCAAAGCTGGAGGCATCATGCTACCTGACTTCAAACTATACTACAAGGTTACAGTAATCAAAACAGCATGGTACTGGTACCAAAACAGAGATATAGATCAATAGAACAGAACAGAGACCTCAGAAATAAAGCCACACATGTACCATGTGATCTTTGACCAACCTGACAAAAACAAGCAATGGGGAAAAGGATTCCCTGTTTAATAAATGGTGTTGGGAAAACTGGCTAGTCATATGCAGAAAGCTGGAACTGGATCCCTTCCTTACACCTAATACAAAAATTAACTCCAAATGGATTAAAGTTTTACACATAAGACCTAATACCATAAAAACCCTAGAAGAAAACCTAATCAATGCCATTCAGGACATAGACAGAGACAAGGGCTTCATGACTAAAATACCAAAAGCAATGGCGACAGTGGGATCTAATTTAACTTAAGAACTTCTGCACAGCAAAAGAAACTATCGTAGAGTGAACAAGCCACCAACAGAATGGGAACAAATTTTTGCAATATACCCATCTGACAAAGGGCTAATAACCAGAATCTACAAAGAAGTTGATCAGATTTACAAGGAAAAAACAATCACATCAAAAAGTGGGTGAAGGATATGATCAGACATTTTTCAAAAGAAGACATTTATGCAGCCAACAAACGTATGAAAGAAAGCTCATCAGCACCAGTCATTAGAGAAATGCAAATCAAACCACATTGAGATACCATCTCACACCATTTAGAATGGTGATCACTAAAAAAATCAGGAGACAACAGATGCTGGAGAGGACATGGAGAAATAGGAATGCTTTTACACTATTGATGTGAGTGTAAATTAGTTCAACCACTGTGGAAGACAGTGTGGGGATTCCTCAAGGATCTAGAAATAGAAGTATCATTTGACCCAGTAATCCCATTACTGGTTATATACCCAAACAATTATAAAACATTCTTTTATGAAGACCCCATATTCTCAGCCCAAAATCTCCTTAAGCATATGTATGTTTACTGTGGCACTGTTTACAACAGCAAAGACTTGGAACCAACCCAAATGCCCATGAGTGACAGACTGGATAAAGAAAATGTGGCACATATACACCATGGAATACAATGCAGCCATAAAAAGAGTGAGTTCGTGTCCTTTGCAGGGACATGGATGAAGCTGGAAACCATCACTCTTGGCCAACTGACACAAGAACAGAAAACCAAACACTGCATTTTCTCACTCATAAGTGGGTATTGAACATTGAGAACACATGGACACAGGGAGGGGAACATCACACTCTGGGACCTGTCAGGGGTAGGGGTTAGCAGAGGGATAACATTAGGAGAAATACCTAATGTGGATGTTGAAGGAATGGATGCAGCAAACCACCATGGCACGTGTATACCTATGTAACAATCCTGCACAATCTGTACGTGTACCCCAGAACTTAAAGTATAAAAAAAGGAAAAAAAATACATTTATCTAATAACAGAAGTAGTGATGTAATGGCATTCATCCTTTGACATATGTAATTGGATAGCACTCAACTTCTGATTACACATTTAGAACATACATTGAAGATACTGAAGCAGAACCAGTGACCAAGATAAGTTAGAACAAGTGGGCAGATTCTTACCTTACCTGCAAGAAACAAGACTGCAAAAAAGTAGCTAAGAAATGGCAGTGTCGAGGACATTTAGAATGTCCCTTCCATGGTTAAATCTGTGCATCAAACTTTAATATTGACCCAGGCAAGCACTGAGCTGTTTCTAGTTTCTTCAAGAAGTTAGGTAATGATCATAGAACATTATACAAAGGAATGTAACTGAGAATAAATCTATTTTACTGCCCTGTCTTTTTACCTGGCACAAGAATATATCCGAAAAGCCCTATGTAGGCTTCTATTTATCCTCTATTATCTCCTATTAGTTTTCTGTATCTTTCTGTATCACTGATACAGCCTAACTCTTCTCAACAGCGTTTATATGATCTAATAACCATTCCCTGACAGGAGCCCTGTTATAAATTATGTCCCCCTACCCTCCACCTCTTCATAGTGGTGAAAGTCCACCAATACATGACGAGTCTCATGGTTCTGGAAATTCCTCAGAGCTTGACATTGCTTGTTATATATTTTATTTACCGCATTGGAAAGAAAGACATAAATGAAAATATAAGCAATAATTAAACAGGTATGATAGGCTTGAGTGTAATTCCGTTTAGAAATTTTTAAATATTTGTGTTTTCAGTGAATTCCAGTATTGACTACTCCACTGTTCAAAAGTATTGGTTTCCATGGATTTCACATAAAATATTTCACCTAAAATACAGTCTTTATTCTTATTCATTGTCATGCTCTTCTCCTTTGTTCCTTTCCTTCCTGGTACAGTATTTTTAACACACACACACAAAAAAACAGGCAGTGTGTTCAGTAATTTAATTAGTCATATGCCAATGTTTAGAAGGAACTGAGAAAAATACAACTGTCTCGCTGAGTTATATAAGGGAATTCTAAAATAGCAATTGTTTTTAAGGATTTAAATACTTAATTAGCCTAGAAGACTAGGCTTTATTATGACAGGTCAAATGTGATATAAGCACCATTTAATGAATGTTATAGAAATTAGACTTCCTCTTCATCTGAAAAATTAATGTTCTTTATTTAGGTTAATTACGTACATTTTCTTTTATTCCAATATATCATATGCCTTAATGCACACTGAATTACTTGTTACAATTTTAAACATATATTTTTATTTTTATTTAAAAAATGTTTAGAGACAGGGTATCCGTATTTCACCCAGGCTGGAGTGCCGTGGTGTGATCATAGCTCACTGTAGCCTCAAACTCTTGGACTCACACCATTCTTCTGCCTCACCCTCCCAAGTAGCTGGGACTGCAGGTGCACCACCATGCCCAGCTAATTTTTTAAAAATTGGTTTTAGTAGAGACAGACTTTTGCTGTGTTGACCAGGCTGGTCTCAAACTCCTGGTCTCTAAACAATCCTCCCTCCGGAGCCTCCCAAACTACTGGGATTACAGGCATGAGCCACCATGTGTGACCTCAAACATTATTTTTAATTTTCAATCAAAGGATAAAAGCCTGACCACATTGTCTTGGAGGCTACATCACTAGAAACTACACATGCTTCTCAAAGTACTTGCTTGAGTGTCTTCAGAATGATGGTCCTGGGAGTTATTTTCTTATTCATATACCACCCCTTCGGAAAAGTACTTTACTTTCTTTTTGTCCTTTAGCATCATTCAAATAACTGTGCCTCAAAGAATTAAAACACTTTTACACAAAGGCAGAATATAAATAATAAGTAAATAACCCCCACTGCAGTCTTCATGATAGCCTGCCAGCTAGGACTTCAAAATTATGTGTGAATTTCTAGTGATGCAGTCAGAGTGAAAGCAGATCACCAGTCAAAGACACCAGCTTTCAAAAAAGATCAAACATCGAAAGACACTTTGATAATAGTAGCAAGTGATCCCATATCCAGTGCCCTCCTTAAACAATAATACCTATGCAAATTACAGTGTATTCGTTCATTTTCCTGCTGCTGATAAGGACATACCTGCGACTGGGTTATTAAAATAATAATTTTTAAAAGAGGTTTAGTGGACTCACAGTTCCACGTGGCTGGGGAGGCCTCAGAATCATGGTGGAAGGTGAAAGGCATGGACGCGTTCTACATGGCGGCAGGCAATGAGAGAATGAGAACCAAGTGAAAGGGGTTTCCCTCTCTAAGACCATCAGATCTTGTGAGACTTCTTCACCATGAGAATAGTATGGGGGAAACCGCCCTCATGATTCAATTATCTCCCACCATGTCTCTCCCACAACACATGGGAATTATTAGAGCTACAACTCAAGATGAGATTTGGATGGAGACACAGCCAAGCAATATCAGACAGGGAGAGAAAATGGCAGACACAGCTTGCTCCTCTGACCTGGACCCTGTGCTCTGAGAGGACTTCCGCCTGAGTCTGCCTTTGTGAGCTCATCCTATCCCACTCTCTGTGTGTCCATAAGGTCTGAGGCAGCTCCGTTTTGCCAAAGTTCTGTCGCCCCATGTGAAACTAAAAACTTAAATGTATATGCCAGAGAGTGAGAACAGAATACGCTTTCTACCCTTTTTACCTAAGATGCAATGGAGAATAAGAAAAAAATCTTGGTCCCTGTTCTAGCAATGTGTGAACAGAAGCAGTGAAGAAAAGCCAGCCTGTAAACGTGTGGCCACTCCAACAGTTCTGGCCTCAAAGAGCCCCCAGCTCCTAGGGAGTGGTAGGAGAATGGCGTAATCAAGTCACTATGTGACTTCATGCAGTTGGTATGGTTAATTGTGTTACTCCTCAGTATTCGCAACATTATCTCTGACCCAAGCTTGACATTTCAGCATTCAGACTTGTTACCTCTGCCTTTTTAAAGGAGTCACAAGTTTTACAATAAAACCTTCATGAAGGTAAATAATGTACAGAATACATTTGGCACAGTGACGGGTCCATTCAACGGATGTCAGGTATGAAATCAGATTAATTGTGGAGGCTAAAAGTACTTCTGAGGAGAGTACTTTAATTACCACAGGCTATTCAAGTCTAATTAATGTATCAGCTGAAATACAAACAATTGCTGCCTAGAGAAATACTGGTTTTCTTCAGCAGGATAAAAATATTTCCAAGGGTTAAAATCTCAGCCAAGAATGTAAGTTAAGGAGCATCGGTGAGGAACTAAGAGACTCGGATTCTAGGCTCCAATCTGCTGCTCACAGGGTGTGTGCAGCTGAAGAATGAGGTTCTCTGCAGACATATCCTATACCCCATCCTGATCATCATGGGGCTTCGTGCTTCTACAGAGCTGGGGAGTGAACACACACCCAGCCTCTATTGTCCCAGTTGTGAAATACATTGTAACTTGCGACTTCTTCTGCATGCTTCCCTATCCCGGAGCTGCATCAACTGACTTTAAGGCCAGTAGAATAACAGCAGCTCACCAACCACCTGCTTCCCAGCCACAGAGACACTCAAAAATGTACATGCTCACTACATGGTCTAACAAAGTCACTTCTAACTTAACAATTCTATCAGAAGAAGCATTCTTATTGTTTCAATCAGTGTAACTCACAATTGGCTTTATTTTAGCCAAAGAAAAGGCAGACAAGCCCCCAGAATATAAATATTTATATTCAAACTTCTTTATACCAGCTGAACCCTAAAATTCTGGAATTGAAGGTATTCTCAAGAATTACTGAAGTTGTTTAACACTTACTGATTGCCCACTCTGTCATTAGAAAGAAAACAAAATGAGTTAGCCTGGGTAGAATTGTAAATAATTATTTACGTTGACCATGACTTTTCCAAGTGGATAGGGTATGAGAAAAATAGAAGAGGACATTAAAAAACACACTTCAGAAATTAAACCTAAATGTTTTATCATTTGTGTACTTATTTATGCTGTGTGAAGGTAATTTTTAATGGGGCCAAGCAGGATAAAATGTCATTAATACAAAATGCCTTTGCAGCATGGTAAATCAGAGCACCACAGCATGAGTGGCATTTTTCCTTTCGGTTGTTCTTCTCTCAGCCCTTGTGGGTTGTCTAGGATCATGGAACTGGGGCATCTTTGGTGTCAAAGAATTTATACTAATTCTCATTTCCTTGCTTGGCCCAGCCCTTTGAAAAAAATAACTTGAAATCACTTTCATTATAGTATATTAATTTTTCAAAGGCTATGGTAGTTAACTTTTAAATGGAATGTTATTCCATACAGATTAAAAAGCAAAGACTTCAGTTTCTGAAAGCCCTATTTGGATCTCAAAACTTAAATGCAATCCCCTTTGTAACTATACTCATTTCTCCCATCAAAATCATTTAACACCAGAAATTATTTTCTAAAGAAACACAACACATATTTCAACTCCCACGTAATAACACCGTAAATTTGGTAACATCTGCATATTTTCTTTACTAATTGCAGTGCTAGTCTGAAGTTAATTATATGAAATTGATTTCTTTTTCCCAAGCACAACTTTTATAAATCACATTTCGTGTAATTGGTACTTTGAATAATAAATTGTTTTCCAGCTACAGCATAATGTTTGATATTGCTAATGAAAAGATTTTAATGTTCAGCTGAGCTATTATGAGAAATCTTATTTTGTTTTATATTTTTAAATACAATTCTCCATTGTAGCACACTAATTAACCTGATAACTACTTTTCTTTTTTTGAATCTTCAGTATAGCATTATGTAAAAACCATGCAGTAAATAGCAGGAGATACTGTTTTCATAATGCAGCTACATGTGAATCCTTCAACTACAGCATATTTTTCTGCTTTGGGTACTTAATAATACTTTTGCATCACCATTGTTTTGTGACAAGCACAGCACCACAAACTCAATAGTGCATTAATTTATATTATATATATTTAATAATCTGCATGGTATTTATTAAATCTTACCTACATTGTCCCAGTACTGTTGCTACCACCTATGTGGACAAAGGGAGAAAAAAACTGAAAAACTCAATTCTTGCCCTATTTTAGTTCATAACTAGTTGGGATCGGTGTTGACTAACAAGACCCCATGAACAGTTTTCTTCCAATTTTATATTGAGTGGCATTATTCTCTGCATTGTGTTGTATGGATAAGACTATCAAGATACTAGAGGAAAGAAAATTCATCGTAGGTTAGAATCATTTCAGGAGGCTTTGTGATGATAGAGATAGGACTTGAAATGGACATTGAAAAATTGATTAAGATTTTTCCACTTGAAGTTCTGGCTCCCACTAGAAATGGGAGCAATAGTGTGAGCAAGACCAATAGCTCAGAGGCAAGACCAAGAATTGGAACGGGCCAGGAGCGGGGGTTCACGCCTATAATCCCAGCACTTTGGGAGGCCACGGTGAGTGGATTGCTAGAGGTCAGAAGTTCAAGACAAGCCTGGCCAACATGGCAAAATCCCATATTTACTAAAAATAAAAAAATTAGCTGGGCATGGTGGCTCATGCCTGTAATCTCAGCTGCTCAGATGGCTGAGGCACAAGAATAACTTGAACCCTGGAGGCAGAGGTTGCAGTGAGCCAAGATCATGCCACTGTACTCCAGCCTGAGTGACAGAGCAAGACCCTGTCTCAAAAAAGTAAAAATGAAAAAAGATTTGGAGTGTTCAGAAGACAAAGAGACCTTCTAGGTCTCCTCAAAGAGTTTATGCTGGGGAGTACTGAGGTGTCCTGTTAGATATATATTATGAAGTCAAATTACAGAGGGCTAGGAAAGCCAGGATGAAGTATTTGTGACATTGACGCCTCACAGAAAAAAATATTTCTGAATGGAGATACATTGACGCTTCACAGAAGGCTGACCTGAAGTCCAGAGACCACAGTAGATATCAGGGTCTATAAAACACAAGGAAAAATAAATAAATGATGTCAAGCAATGTGGGCAGCAAACATGAAGTCTGTGCAGCAAGACAGTCTTGAAAGTAAGGCCATGTCAGCTTTAGCAGAAACACCTACAGTCTTCCTCTGGGGCAGGAATTATTTCCAGGGTTGTAAGTAGGTATGCATGAATCTTTTTTTTTTTTTTTTTTTTTTAAGGCAGGTTCTCACTCTGTCACCCAGGCTGGAGTGCTGTGGCATGACCTCAACTCACTGCAACCTCGACTTCCCGGTTTCAAGGGCTTTTCCTGCCTCATCCTCCCAAGTAGCTGGGATCACAGGCACATGCCACCATGCCTGGCTAATTTTTGAATTTTTAGTAGAGACGGGGTTTTACCAAATTTGGCCAGTCTTGAACTACTGACCTCAGGTGATCCACCCACCTCAGCCTCTCAAAGTGCTGGGATTACAGGTGTGAGCCACCATGCCCAGCCTGGTATGCATGAATCTTCTACTGGAGACATGACTGGGTTAACCCAAATGCAGTGGTGCAGTTGTTGACAAGTCCTGATATGGTCAAAATGAAGTTTCAGAAAAATGAACCTGTTACTGTTAGGAAGAATGGGTTAACACAAGGTGAAGCTTACTGAAATGCCAGGGTTTCAGTCTAGGTCCTACTGATCACTGTGCAGACAGCCAGTCACCGAGACAGGTATTACCAGGGAAGAAGGCTTTAATCAGGTACCATAGACAAGAAGATGGGAGATCAGTCTCAAGTCCATCTTCCTGACTAAAATTAGAGGTTTATATAGCAGCGAAGAAATGTAACCATATGTGAAAAACAGTAATTAGGGAGGGTAAAGAAAGGGAAGTTGGTCAACAGTAAGCATGGGGTTGGTTAGGCAGTCATGATGGATGACGTATCTGGTGTCTCCTTGTCCAGATGCAGTGATCTGCTAAGTTTCGGCTCCCTGATACTATCTAGAGATTGTTTTCCTGCAAAAGGAACTTGGATATGACAAATGTAACCTTTTCAAATTTTAAGACTGGGAGGATCAGTTTCTATATTTATGCAAAGAAACCACAAACATCAGTTCTGTGGGACAACTGGACTCATTTCAAAGCTAGGTTTAGATGAGGCCTTGAAAACTAATTTCAACAAATAAGGAGTAAACTGATAGGGGCTTAGGCAAAGATTGTTATTGTGGGCATTGAAAGGAATTAATACAGCTGAGAAATAACTCGAAAAAAGAAATGTAGAAATGAAAGGTCAAGATTTCAAGCCTGGGTAAAGAAAGCAACAGTAGTTTCATGGGCAGAAATACAAGAGTTGGAAAAGAAAATTATAGATGAAAATCTGTTTCCTGATTCCCTTTTCTCAATCCAATAAAACTTGGCTGCAAATATTCACATCATATGGCCAAGGTCCACCATGCTGAATAAGACCACACTGGATCTCATGGAGAGTTTGGAGTGACATTTATTTTTTTCTTTGTCTTCTGGCCACATCAGGGTTTTAGAGTAGCTCCTGAGACATTTGTTTATTTAAGGGACATGGAATAATTAAGGCCCTACCTACTGTTTAAATGCTGATTGAAATATACTGAGACTTTGACAAGGAAAACACCTTGGATTTTGGATGGATGATCCATGTTTTGAGTGGACATCAACATTTCTGTTTACAAGAAAGTTCCATCTGGGTAATGCATTTGATGAAATGTTTTCTCCTAATTAGAGCTTTCCTCTTATTAATTAGACATTGTCTTCCAGAAAGTTCTTGCCACTAAGACAGATAAAATGGGTTGTATGGCTTATCACTCAAAATGAGTTAAAATAGCAATTGTTTGGGAAAAAAAGTCAAATGAGACGTTTAATAATAAAATTAACAATTACTATGTGTCATAAACTATAAATGCTTTATATGCATTATTTGATTTAATTAGCACATAATCCCATGAAATATGTACTTTTATTATCCTCATTTTCCAAATGAAGAAACTGACCAGAGAGGTTAAGTACATTGCCTAAGATTATGCAAAGTTATTTAGGTATAGAGCCAGAGTCAGAACTACATCTAACATGATGCTGAAGTCCTCATTCTTAGCTGCTACACTGTGCTCGTCTCTTCTGGCTTCAGTGATCAAACAAGGTGACTGTGAATTTTACTGAACATTTCCACACTCAACCCACAGAAGACATGATTTCTTTCATGTGTGATAAAACAAGGTTTTATATATAAAATATGCTACTGAATGTTTAGCAACCCATGTTCTCACATAGCTGGCAATGGTATCTTATTGTACTGGGCTCAGTTCAGTTAGGACTTAAATTTCTAGAAGCCGCATATAAACATGTTCTAAACATTTTTTTTTTGCACTGCCTTGGTAACTTTATTGTGAACTGAGTGTTCTATGAGCATCCTAAACTTGAATTGGAGATATGGAAAATTATTTTACAGTGAGTTTAGGAGAAAGCCAGGTATTGCCCAAAAAAAAGGTATAACATTCTGAATGCTATTAAAAGCGATAACAACCACAAAGTGTACCTTGAAAAATACTCCATAACTGAATGAATTTTGAAAATAAATATCTCATTTTTATTTGTATGTAAATAAGACTTTCTAATTCATCTATTTCTAACAAAACTTATGTTTAATAATAGACACAAAATGCATGCTAAAATAGTAGAATTTTTTCTTCACCTATAAAACTAATGAAAAATGGTTTGTTATTTTCACAGCTGAGTTTTTATTCCTCCTGTGGGGTGTTTATCTCTGCTATGCAGTGCGGACAGTCCCATCGGCATTCCACGAGCCCCGCTATATGGCTGTTGCAGTTCACAATGAGCTCATCATCTCTGCTATATTCCATACAATTAGGCAAGTGATCTGTAGAGCTAGTAGATAACTATTTTATTTTTCTGATGTGTTGCATTTTAAATAGCAAAATTAGATAAGATGCATAACAGACTTAGGAAAGATGGCATTTTATAAGTTAATTTCTTTTACAGAGATGGAAAATGAATAGCTTGTGTTTAAAACTGTTGTTCTTAGTTCCTTCAGCTGTGTTGCTTATTACTTTCATCTATTTCGAAGGTTAACTCAATGTTATTGTATTATCTTAAACCACTTATGGAAATGTAATGGAACATTGTTTATAACATGTAACACTTTTCATTCTGAAGGTATAAAGCAATACGTGCATATGTTGTAAAGCAGATATATGTAACTCGTCTATGTTTTCATTCATGTTTAATGGGCTGGTTTATATTTTCAAAATCTCAATATTTGTATAGACAACTTATATGTATGAATTCTGTGGAATTCTAAACACAAAAACTACTTCAGCCTGATGACTAGATTATCATGTGCAATGGGCAGTGTCACTATCACACACTCTAGTAATGAACTTCTGGGATAAGAATGTATAGCCTGGTCCTCTATTTTGTGATCATCCCAGGTTTCTCTCTAGCAGACAAGAACAAAGGAGGAAGACAGTGGCTTATTATGAAGTTAACAAAATGAAACATATGACTTATCTTCTGAAAAGGTGTCACCGATTCATATTTGAAAATGAAAATCTCAGGGCAGAACTAAAAGAATCCTATCATTTAAAAAACAAAAAATGTGTTTCAATTGCTTGACAAATAGGGAAAAGGACACATTTAAGAAAATTAGAAATGTTGAATATTTGTCTCTGCCCTCAATGGAGAGAAGGGATCCCCTTCTTTGGTTTCAGCTCCCTTCTTGGCCTTCAGACTCTCCTGGAGATCAGTGAGAATGGGAGAGGGGATGGGAAGAGGAGGCTGTAGCCCCGGGGAGTTTTGTAGGATGCCTATCTTCTCTGACTTTAGTCAGCAGTCAGAAGATGTGATCTTGCATCTTTAGAAAGAGATGATTCCAGACAGCAGTGGACCTCAGTTACAGCCTGCACTTTTAAAACTTTTAAATAAGAAAAGGAGGCATCTATGGTCTGACAAGTCTGGAGACCCCATCAAGGGGCCAGGAATCTAGAGAATTGGCCTCTTAACTTTGTCTTGCCCTCTCTCAAGAGAGAGGAGAAAAGATGTTAGAAGAGGAAGAAAATAGAAGAACGGAAATATAAGATTATAAGTAAGCAAAGGAATAAATGCTTTTTCAGCTAGTCAGACTGGAGTTTCAGGACCTAAGAGGGGATGCCCTCAGTCAACAATTTCTTGAGCACCAGAGAACACGTCCTCCTGATACCCCAGCTCCAATAGCCTTGACATTTTCCCCAAACTGTCTTCCAAGAAAAGCTACTTTCTTGTTTGTTTCCAGAATATCAAGCAGGCATATTTCAAGATATAACAAACATGCTTTTATACAATCAGTTACAGGTTAAATGTTAACATATCAACTTAAGTTAAAAAATCAGCTAAAGAATTATAAACCAGTAAGAAGGCTTCTTAGAAATGAGTCTAAATGTCTTCTATCGTCAAAATGTGATTATGTAGTGCAGAAGATTGTCCGCTTTAGCCCTATAATAAGCTGCTAGATTTTTTTTTTTAGAAACAAATCAATTGTCTTAAGTACTTAAATCTGTTTACAGATTTTAAAAGTACCTAAATATCCTTCTATATCTTAAAATTTACTCTGTTCAGTTTTCATCATTAAATTTCTTTTCTCAATAGATTTCAAATTCTAAGCTGGCCCAGGTTCTTTCAGGAGTAGGCATGGTAAATTATTCTGAAATGAATTTTCAAAAAGTTTAATAATAAGGCAATAGATGGTTGTTACGGAAAAATCCTAAAATGATAAAGAATAAAGTAAACTCCCTAATCAAGCCACCTAAAGATAAGTACCGTTAACATCATAGTATATCATTTTTAGATGTTTATGTCTGTTTGTAAATTTATGACAAATTGTACTTTATAGTCTCCTTTTCAGAGTGTCACAATGCAAGTTAGCATGTTGAGAAGTCGTGCTTCAAGAAAACCTACTTAGTTTTATTTAACCAGCATTTTGCACACTTAATTGACCATGGAAACCCCCTAAACTTCACTTGACATTTGATAACAGCATCCGCACTTTTTATTACTGATTTAAGGTGACAGAAGATATATATTACTGATTGAAAGCAACTTGACTACTTGGCTTTACATTTTTCCTACACAGCCCCAAGCAACCCATTGGCTCCGCCAGAAGAATCATATAAACATGAACTTTGTTCTTGTAGACACACACACCGATTGATTGCTCCACGTTGAACCTAGTAAATTTGGTGTTGAGTACATATGATGTACTCACAAGATCAATTTTCTTCCACACAACTATGTGGACCCCTGTTACTTTTGGAAAGGGAGAACTTCCATTAGTAGCAGTGTGACACAGAAAGACTAACAAGCTTGATGAGCTTTGATTTTTTTAGCAAGCTTAAATAAACCTGAAGAGGCCCTATGTTTTAAGTTCCAAATTTGACCTACTGTATCTTTTGGCCTAGATTAGATTGGATCAGACTGTGGTATATTGACTTTAAAGAATCATAGCATATATTAGCTCTCTCAGAAATTTAATTTATATGGCTATAAAGGATGAAGGGATGGATTTATAGTTTAACACAGTAAATCTGCAGAACACTGATTTGGGGGAATTGATAGGGAGCAAGTTATAGGCAATAATAAATCAAGTATGTACAATGTCTTGTTTACACATGGACTGAATTTATACATGCGATGGTTCAAATATATATAAAGTCCAAGAATAAGCAATAGCATAATTTAAATCAGCTATATCCATCTTGTTAATTTTATCCTTGAATATAAAATAAGGCTCCCAACATTGAAAAATATATTCTCTATCAATATAGCATGTGTCCTTTCTTATATGCTTAAAATATAAAATGGTGTGTGTATATATATATAGATATACATATATAAATTAAAAACTATGACTATACATTATATACAGATTTACCTTCATTCATATACCAAATTGTCAGATTGCACAAAAATAATAGTGAAGAATTAAGTCTAAAAGGATAAATAATGCAGAGGTGTTCTTCCCTGCCTGTTTTAATCCCTTATTTTTAGTGCTAAGCATAAAGCAAACCTTCGGGAAAGTACAAGACTTTTAAAAATGTGTTTCTTTTTAACCTCAGTTTTCAAATATTTTATGCTGCTGGCTTTCAGACCTATTTTTTAAAAGATGAAATACCCTTGAAAAAAAATAAAGCTTTAAAATTACTGCAAAACCCAGTTTTTCTCAAGATATTTCTACTCAGAATTGCAACCTTAAAAACCTGGCAGTTATTTAAAACTGACTAATTTCAGAGTGTTGTCTGTATATTTCACAGTTGGTAGTTTTATTTTGAAGATTCACTATTTTCATTTAAATTATATGCAAGCATTTTTTTATTCTAGATATTGTCATGCTAGTTTAAAGTTTATTTGATTTGCACTTAAGATGGAATTCTTAGTACATGAGGATCCTTTTATGAATTCATCTCCTTTCCTATAACTTTCTACTCCAATACTGGACTGACCCCCAACAGACTGGGATTATATCATTTTTCCAGAGTGTTATATCCCTTATATGCCTCAGAGAATGTTACTGAGTTAATGATCCTATTTCACTGCTAAAAAAAAAAAAAAAAAAAACTGACCCAGGAAAACAGACTATGTCAAAAATCTGTTTTGACAAACTTTTGTCAAAACTGGTTCAGTTTTGCAGTCATATTCAAGGTATGTATAAGGTCACTTTTCTCACAAAGAAGTTAGAGAAGACGGTTAATCAGAAAGCCCTTTTTAATGAAACGTGAGCTATTGCGATGAGTGCTCTGCACTTTATGCATGTTACAAGCCTATTTGGTTTGCATCTCTAGACACAAGGGAAAATAATTCTCCATTTTGGGTAACTCCTGAGCTTTCATTTTAGCTTGATATCCTTAGGGGAGCAGCATGAAGTGAAAATGAGAAAGAAATCCTCTTGATGACATTATTTTAAACATAAAAATGACAATTTACTTAGAAAATTTGTCATGAATATGGTAGAATGAAGATAGAAAAATTAGTTTCTTCCTACTTTAGCTATTAATATATGTTTGTTTTGTGATTATAATATGAGCATTTTCTTAGGATATTAACTTTGCAAACTTGATGAGGTATATCATTAAAACAAAATTGTAATCCTCTGATTTCAAGTGGTAAAATATCATATTTTGCTTTCATGGATAAACAATAGATAAGACCTTTATAAAAGCAACCCCTGGTTTCTGCATAAGGATAAATCCTTAAAATGTGAACTCCGGTTTGTACATGTACCTATTAATTTATGAAAGCATTCCCCAATTACTAGAGTAGACCTTAGTACTGAATTTCTCCTCACCATTTTTCCTGCAGAGGCATCCTGGAATACAACTTTATAAATTTCTTAATAAGATTTTTAAATGCTGCATTTTAAATTATTTCAGACTACTTGATAATTTAGAACAATTTATTTTAAAGGGTACATTTTATAAACCATTAGTATGTTTCATCAGATTGTTTTATCCATTAAATTGTTTTATCATTTCATCCTTGTATCACTCACAAAGATAGATAATTGCCCACCTTTTATTCTTAATTCTAACTAATGTTTTAAAAATCTAAGAATATTGGAACTCATAATTTGCCTACAAATTTGGATTATACATTTGTAGCTCACTCCTCTTTTGAATTTACATATGTTTACCACTTTGATTTTTAGAGACCACTCTACATACAAAATAATCATCTTGGGAATTATTATGCTGCCTTCTTGTTATTGTTAATCTAAAATAATAAATAATAAAAGGTTCATATCTTATGCATCAAATTAAACTTAGACTTTATTATTCTAAGATGAAAATATATGCCATAGAAATAGCAATGCAATTTCATTTTTCTTTAATACAATAAGGAAAATAGTTTCCAAGTAATTCTGCTATTTTTAAGTAGAATCTTAATCTTGGATTGTTAATGAATTCTCATTTCAGATTTGTTCTGGCCTCAAGACTTCAATCTGATTGGATGTTGATGCTCTATTTTGCACATACTCATTTGACTGTGACAGTCACCATTGGGTTGCTTTTGATTCCAAAGGTATTCTTCTAATACTACTTTTTTGCAAGACTTATTTTAAATGAACATGGAGTTGTTTATCCTATAGGCAAAGGGACATATGGAAATTTGCTTAATATTTAAAAGAGTTTTAAAACTTCCTCGTCAGGAAACTGGGTGTCTGCTTTCTTTTTGGATTTTGGAAACTTCTTAAGCTTTACTTATTATACGATCATTGTAGCTGTAACATCAAGATCACTTTTTAAAGAAACTCTCCTATTCTAAGAATCCTCTTTTTTGGATTCATATTCAGAGAAATCATGTGTTTGAAACATTCAAATAATTTTTATGTAAATAGAAATAAACTATGATATATAGAGTAATCCCCATAATGATAGATTTGACAAAGATACATCCAGGCAGCACTATGAAATGAGGAGGAATGAGCCAGGACTCAGAATGCAGGGATTCTAGACTCATGCTCTACCAGAAACTGGCTGTTTGTTATGACACCAGCCAGGACTTGTGATTTTTTTTTTTAATGATACAATAGTAAGGCTACCTGGAATAAAATAAAATAATATTGGAGTTTTTCTATGAGGGTAATGTGTTATACAAATTATAGCATTGTCATAATTTTCCTGTTTTATGCATACAGAAACACAATGTTAGAACACTGTGTATCTTATCAGTGCCCCACGATATAACGTTAGCACAGCTGAAACCAGAATTGTGATTCCTTGTCTTTCACTCCAGGCTTTTCCTCAATTCTCACAGTTAACCAAAACATTGAGATTCAGCCTGACTGAAAAGGCCAAACAGTTGTAAACAGAACAAGATACCTATTTTATTCTCTACTTGAGTTACATCAACTAGACACAATTTTCTATAAATTATCTTAACTATTTTAATACTTTGCAAAATACAATTACACTTTCATTAGCTAGATGGAGGTATACTGAGATTTATTTATTTGTTACTGAGTTCCAAAGAGAATTGAAAACATATGTTCATACAAAACACTTGTGCATGAATGTTCGTAACAGTGTTATTCATAATATCCAAAAGCAGAAACAATCCAAATGTTTTTCAACTGATAAATGTATAAACATGTGGCATATCCATACAATAGAAATCTTATTTGTCAATAAAGAGGAATGAAGTTCTGGCACATGTTACAACAATAAGAAGTGCAAAAGCCAGACACAAAACGCCACACATTGCATAATTCTATTTATGTGAAATGTTCAGAATGGACAAATCTACAGAGATAGAAAGTAGATTAGTGTTTGTCACAGGCTGGGGGAATGATGAACAGACGTGATTGCTTTTAATGGATTCAAGATTTCTTTTTGAGATGAATATTCCAAAGCTATTCTGGAATTAAATAGTGGTGATGGTTGTACAACTTCACAAGTATACCAACAAGAACTGACATGTATACTTTAAAGTTATACATTTTATAGTATGTGTGAATTATATCTCAATAAAAAGAGAATTTAAAAATATTATAGAGGGGCATTTCTAGGCATTGTTATATATCCTTAAAATAAGAGAAATGAACAGATAAAAACCTCTATTCTCATGGAACTTATATTCCAGAGAAGGGGAAGGGAAAACAGATAAATAAGTATTTAAAGTAGTATTTTAGATAGAGATAAGTGCTATGGAAAAATAATAAAGCAGGAAATGGACAACATATGACAAATGACTTTAATTCTCAAACCCATAATTGTCTCCAAGACTTTGGGCAAGAAAAAAAACTTCATTCTTACAAATGACCTCCAGGAGGTGTAACCAGTAGTGTATGGTATTTTGGAGGGCATGAAGTCTATTATATTCACAATGTATGGCCTTTAGTTCATGGCATCTGTCAGTCTCACAAACATATGTAGAAGAGTAAAAGAAAGATTCATTTTATCAGGAAGGTTGAAGCAGGAGGATGGCTTCAGCCCAGGAGTTTCAGGCTGCTGTGTGCTATGACCAGGCCTGTGAATAGCCACCGCTCTCTTGGCTGAGCAACAGAGTGAGACCCTGCCTCTCTATGTATATAACTATGCAATCTCTTACAGTGAGCTAACATCTACAGCTCATACTGAGTTTCTGTTTCAGTTTTCACATTCAAGCAATAACCCACGAGATGATATCGCTACAGAAGCATATGAGGATGAGCTAGACATGGGCCGATCTGGATCCTATCTAAACAGCAGTATCAATTCAGCTTGGAGTGAGCACAGCTTGGATCCAGAGGACATTCGGGTAATGCCAGTCATCTTTCTTCCTATTTCAGATTGGTCTCATTTACACCAGCAGGCATGTGTGGGTTGGGGTGTGTGTGCGCAGGTGTGTCTCAGAAAGAGGAAATGTGTTTGTGTATGAACTGAAGATGTCAAACGCAGAGTTAATCCAGTTCTAAAATAGATGAATCATAGTATAAATTAGAATTCACAGGCCATTTCAACTTTTATAGTAGCCTGGCCAGCCTTAGTAGTCTTGACTGACTTAATAGTATTCATAGTGATGAACTGATTACATGTGTTCCATAATACATGTTTATGACATCTTGCTTATGGAAAGGTAGGATCGATCCCTGGAGCAGAGAGGAGAGCCTGGATTATTTAAAATAATCTATGACAACATATCAGCATCTAAAAAAAGAAGATGCTTCAATGGACTGTTGCCCTCTAAGCCTCATCTAATATCACATGTAACTTTATCAGTGGCTACCATGATGCTTCCAATCCTACTCAGGGATATGGTTCACCTGTAAACAGTATGCTGTGTTTTGTTCTGGTCCGGGCTTAGTCTGGTCCATACAAGCACTTTGAATGTGCAAAGTGTTTGCTCCTTGATACAAGGTTAGAATACATGGGTTTATGTCTTAAGGTCCACACTTTGTGAGAAACAAAAGAATCAGAAAGTACAAATGAGGAGAAACTTGACAAGTACAGATGTCAGGTAAAGCTGTAGGGCAGGTGCCCTCACAAGCCCAAGTTTACTGAATTCCGGTACCATGTAGTGATCTTCTGTGACTGAAAAACTCAATTCTTCTTTGAATTTGCTTTTGTTCTGGCAGGATGAACTGAAAAAACTCTATGCCCAACTGGAAATATATAAAAGAAAGAAGATGATCACAAACAACCCCCACCTCCAGAAAAAGCGGTGCTCGAAGAAGGGCCTCGGTCGTTCCATCATGAGACGCATTACGGAGATCCCAGAGACGGTCAGCAGGCAGTGCTCTAAAGAGGACAAGGAGGGCACCGACCATGGCACAGCCAAAGGCACTGCCCTCATCAAGAAGAACCCCCCAGAGTCTTCAGGGAACACAGGGAAATCCAAGGAGGAGACCCTGAAAAACCGAGTCTTCTCACTCAAGAAATCCCACAGCACTTATGATCACGTGAGAGACCAAACGGAAGAGTCCAATAGCCTACCCACAGAAAGCCAAGAAGAGGAGGCAACAGAAAATTCCACGCTGGAATCCCTGTCAGGTAAAAAACTAACACAAAAACTAAAGGAAGACAGTGAGGCTGAGTCCACAGAGTCGGTGCCGTTGGTGTGCAAGTCAGCAAGCGCTCACAACCTCAGCTCAGAGAAGAAGCCTGGGCACCCACGCACATCGATGCTACAGAAGTCTCTCAGTGTCATAGCAAGCGCCAAGGAGAAGACTCTTGGATTAGCTGGGAAAACCCAAACAGCAGGTGTGGAAGAACGCGCTAAAGCCCAGAAACCTCTGCCAAAAGATAAAGACACCAACAGAAACCACTCAAATTCTGATAACACAGAGACTAAAGATTCTGCCCCCCAAAACTCAAATCATGTGGAGGAGCCGAGAAAGCCTCAGAAATCTGGGATTATGAAACAACAAAGGGTCAACCCCACCACTGCCAATTCTGACCTGAACCCAGGCACCACCCAGATGAAGGACAACTTTGACATTGGGGAGGTGTGCCCTTGGGAGATTTATGACCTGACCCCTGGTCCTGTGCCTTCAGAATCAAAAGTTCAAAAACACGTATCTATTGTGGCTTCTGAAATGGAGAAAAACCCAACTTTTTCCTTAAAGGAGAAATCTCACCATAAGCCTAAGGCAGCTGAAGTTTGTCAGCAATCCAACCAGAAGCACATAGATAAGGCTCAAATATCCCTTTGGGAAAGCCAAGGCCAGTCCATTTTGGAAGAAGAGAAGCATTTGATTTCCAAGACTCCAGTTCTCCCAGAGAGGTCAAAAGAGGAGAATGGAGGTCAGCGTCATGCAGCCAGTGTGTGTGCTGGGCACAGTGAAGCACTGCCCCCCAAAGCTGTAGCATCAAAAACAGAAAATGAAAATGTAAACCAAATACGACACCAGGAAAAAAAGACATCTTCTTCTGAGGAAAATGTCCGTGGCTCCTATAATTCAAGTCATAACTTCCAGCAACCTTTAATATCACGAGCAGAGGTGTGTCCTTGGGAGTTTGAGACCCCAGCTCAACCAAATGCTGGAAGAAGTGTAGGTTTACCTGCCCCTTCTGCTCTAAGTGCAAATAAGATAGCAGGGCCTCGGAAAGAAGAGGTCTGGGATACTTTTAAAGTGTAGCATCCCCAGGAAGAAGAGGAAAAGGAAGGAACCCCGGGTTGGATATGAGAAGATGTAAGAATTTAAAATTCCCAAGGAGTATTTGTCAATCAAGGAAAACATGACAGATGGTGCGGTGAAGTCAAAGGCATGGGCAGAAGAGGACTTGGGGGCAAGAACAACGTTATAATGGAGAAGTCAGACTTTGGCCAAGAAAGTCCTTCCCCTGGTAACACCGGGAAAATCTTTCCACTTCAGCATGTTTAAGGAAAACAGCCCACAATGTCTGCCCTCATCAGTATGTAGCCATGGTACTTTGAAGATCCTAAGCCAGGCAAAGCAGGAGGCACAGAAGATGTACCAGATTTGCAAAGAAGGAAAAGGTAGAGACGTATATAACTGAAATTCTAAGTAGCTGACCAAGAAGAACTTATTTACCTATTTAACCTTGATAGTACTGCTAACTTAATGCATCCCAAAAATACCTTTTATATTAATGATTGCTCTCATTTTCTTATAAATGTATGTTTCAGTACATTGTTGTGTCTCATATTCAAGCATTCCAGATTGTATAATTTTTGCAAATAACTTTAGTATTATGTGACACAACACATTTATGCAATCTGCAGCTACTCACTTGTTATTGCATCTTACAGAATACCTGCTATCTATCAACTTTAGTTGATTCTTGAAGTACAGTAAGCTTTCTCTGGCTTGGGAAGCCATAACTGTTATGATAAAAACTTTTAGCTTTGGCTGTGGTTTATAAATTGTGACTTTGGATTTGACTCTATTATTTCACATCGTAGTTTGTTATACTGTCTTAATCAGGGTTTTTTATACAAGTTGAGTTAATTGTTTTGCCCTTCTTGTTAGGACTCAGAGCTTTATTAATATTGGAGATTAAGTGGTCCTACTCAGTCATATGTGTCAATAAGTTAAGGACAACTTATCCATTGTTTATTCAAAGTCAGACATAGATAATACCTTCATTCCAATTAATTGTCCCTTTTAACTCTTTCAGTATTTCATACTTAGCAGCATTTCCTAAGGAAGAAGCTAAGAATGAGAATGACATGAGATGACATGAGAATTATAGCAGTACTACAGACCCAGGAAGTTTGCCTTTCAAAAAAAAAAAAAAGAAGGAGGAGGAGGAAAGGTAGCTTCTGATAGCACTTTCAAGGGATTATTTTTTTAAAGAGAAAGATTATGGTAGCATCAAGATCATTGTATGGATATATTTTTATTATGCATACTAAAAATACAGTATTTTAAAATGTCTTAAACTATTTATTCTCATAAACTCTTATTCATTGCTTCAGCTAGAGGTAGAATTTTCTGGGCTCAAATCCCAAAGAGGTTTTATAACCTTATTTATTCAAAGCCTATAAGGTGGTATGGAATCTTCAGTCTCCCAATCACTGGAAAATGTCTAAGTCCTGCAAATTGCCATTATGAGCCACGTGCTCCAAATACAACATGTAAGGTCTATTTGCAAGGCAAAACAGCCCCCAAAGCATATTTTGTAAAACTTATTGCATTCCACGCTGATCTCTTGGCATGGGAATCCTAAGCTGCCAACTTAGCTCTACTGATATGATCATGAAATGAGATTCCAAAGCTGAGTTTCATTTCATTTAAACAAAAATCACTTAGAAATAGAACTGAGACTTCCCTTTTTCTCCCTGTGAACTCTGAGTGTCAACTGCTTATTTGGCCAGGACACTCCCAGCACAAGTAACTCTTTTTTATGTCACAAGCAGCAAGGAAGACATGCTAGGGTGATAAAAGATGGGGAAACAGAATCAGAGGGTGTATATAGGGCTGTTCTTAGAGAATATTATTTTCAGTGGAAGGTAAAAACAGAATTCTCCATATCCATCATCAAATTTTTCTCAGTGATTTTTTTATTCAGGAGTAAATAACAAGCACTCCACTGTTCTGCAAAGCTGTGCACAAATCTTCCTCACCCATTTGCTGGCTTTACGCATTACTCAGGTTGGTGGGATCGGTTTGAGAAGATATAGAAATTCTATTTTTGTGTCTTTCCACCATTTCTTTTATCCCTTCCTTTTCAATGAAGGCCTATATGCTTGGTGACCTCCTTTAAGGAATCTTTGTGAATTGGGTTGGAAGTTCCTAGACCCACACACTCATTTCATTTATGTCTAAAATCTGTTCGCACTTGATTCGTTTTTTGAGAAATAGGCGGTCAAGCATCAGTGACTTTCTATTGCACTTCAGGATTGATCCTGCTAGAGATGTGACTTAAAAAGACTTGCCAAATTATACCTTAGCGACATTCTATAGTTCATAGATTATTCTCCACCAGCATAAATCAGTGAGAGTGCTTAGAGTCTTTCTGAGAGTTTTATTGCCATTATCAACAAGAGAAGTAGAAATTTACAAGTCAGGAGGTTATTTTTCCAGATTGATAACCATAGAAAGGGAATAAACACTTTTAAGGTCGCAAACATTTGCTAGGTTGTCCTTCTCAATGCATGTGCAGGCTGCATCCTGTCCTTGTTTTTAAGCCAGGGTTTATAAATAAGTAGATTTATACCAATCTTAATAGAACTGTATATTTTATGCAAGAATTAACTGCTTTATGACATGAAGTATAACTCAACCCATTGTAAACTTTGGTGGCAATATGGATTCGAAACTCGACAGTTCTCTTGTATTTGCTTTCTAGGTTTCTGCATGCAAGTTATGACAGGTAGGACTGAGAAAACACTGCCTTTTGACTTCTAGCATTTAGCAACCGAGAGTCATAGAGTCAATAAAGCTGTTAAGTCTCTTCACTTAATCTGTGGTTCTCCTAAAACTATTATCTGAAACCTACAGCATCCCACCATGAAATATTTGGTAAATTTATGTTGTGACGTGTTGCAGCATGTAAATAATTATAACTTCTCTGCAATAAAACATTTATATGAAAGTGATTTGTGGGGATTTGTGTGTTTATCTATTGAAAATTGAGTTTATTTAATCTAACCAACTTAAAAAGAAATTCCATATATTTGTTCAGCTCTGGTATCCTCGTGCACATGCCTATCTGTAGGAATAGGTGATCAGCCAAATGTGGCCTCAAACACACAGGTAATCATTCCGAGCCAGTCAAATCTATTAGTAGTTTCGATTTCAGAAGGCTCTGCCCAAATGGGAACTAACAGCTGCCTTTTTGTCTGTTTACTCCATATGCAGTACCAGTAAATCTGCTAAGCAGTGATTATATAAAGATAACCCCTTCAAGAGTATTCAGGCCCATGAGAGTATCCAGTCACTGGCATAATAATAGGCAGATGAGCACAACTAAGGTTAGAAGTCAGGGAAGTCTCTCTAGAGAGTTCAGATTCACCAGGTTTAAATTCTGCAAAGGCAATAAAGAGGTATCAAAGGGAAACTGTAAGGCTAGAGAAGTAACTGAGCACAGACATCTATGCCACACTTCAGGTTAACTGCAGCTTCATCCTGGAGCACCGAAAGCTATCAGGAAGCTTTTAAAAGTGGCATAATGAAGTCAAAAATTAGATCATTTTGGAAGCAGCCCTGACATGGGAAGAAACTAGAGGCAGCTAAAAAGATTAGCGTGAGAGACATCATGAGGGAAGACGAGTCCCTAAACAGGAGATGGAAAGACCCGTGTTTATTTCATCAAAATCACATCTCCAGTTGGGTTTACTGTTTTGTTATGTGAAATGAAAAAAATCAGCTAACTTAGATAACTATCAAATATTAATTATTTTTCCAAGTTTATTGACATTTTGGCTAATTTCAAAAGCTTTGAAAGCCTTCTCTGAAAACTGGTAGACCTCGAATCATCTGTTCATGAGAAAAGTTGAAGAACAGGATCCCAGGTTCATGCTGTGGGAAAACATTGGTACTCAACTGGGCTGAGAAAGAAAGCACTTGGTGCGTGTTGCAGTGTTGAAGTTTCTACCAGCTCAGAAGAGCTCTAGAAAGACAACCATGTCTGACAAGAAGGAAGGGGAGGAATCTGGTCCCCCACTTATCCCTGTATCCCTCTTTCTTTGGATGAAGCATAGCAACAAACTGTTCTCATCTTCTCACACATTGCCACTTACAGAATTTTCAATTATTGCTGGACTTGCCTAGTTGTACTGCCTGGCTATATTATTTTTTCATATGTATTCATTCTTCTAAATTTAGAATATTTCTGCTAAAAAAATACCTAAGCGAAATCAGAAATAGACTTTATCACATAAAAACTAATACTGTAAATCCCTTGTCCTAAAACAATGCAAGTTAGTTAATAATTTCTTATTTCAGCATATTCCATCTTTTCCCTCAAAGAGCTGTAAAGACAGCAACCAAATCTTTCTAACTTGGGTTGTTTTCTCTTTAAACATTTTGATTCTTATAAAGTACAAGGGAAAAGTTCAAGCATCTTGTGTGTTCTAATTCAGTGTTAACTGTCTAGAAGGCAGATAATGAAATGTACAAATTAGTTTTTAATTTCCTTCTCTTTCCCTGTGATGTGAAAATTGCCAGAAATAAAACTGATCAAATGAACATGGAAAATAAGGGATAAATATAGGAAGAGGCCTGTGCTGCACAGTAGTCACAATCCTAGAAAGAAAAATCAGTTAAATATGCAAATAGACGGTCTATGCCAGTTCTTGTAGAACATACTCCAATTTCCATTCAATCAGTCATAGAAAAGAAAACAAATACCCTCTTTTGTGCACACAAGGGAAAGACTCATGCAGTTTTTTTCTCCAGAAATACCAAGAGGTTTGATTCTTCCATGCCTTTTGTGTTTGCTCATTGGTCCAACTCAAATTCCCTCCCCTTCTTCTTCTCCCTGTCAGTATGCCATGTACACTTTTTTAATGCAGAGTGATCATATATTTTATTGGCCAAAGAAAACCTTTGAGAAAAGGGCAGTACTAAACTATACACCTGGCTGGGCACTGTAGCTCACGTCTGTAATCCCAACACTTTGGGAGGCCAAGGTATGAGGACTGCTTGAGGCCAAGAGTTCAAGACCAAACTAAGCAACACAGCAAGACCCATCTCTACAAAACAACAACAACAACATTAGTCAGGTGTGGTGGCACATGCCTATAATCCCAGCTACTCAGACGGCTGAGGAAGGAGGATCCCTTGAGCCCAGGAGGTTGAGGATGCAATGAGCCATGATCATGCCTCTGTACTCCAGCCTGGGTGACAGAGCAAGACCCTGTCTTAAAAAAAAATAAATTATACCTGGATAACAGTGTAAATAAACTGGGACTATCCCTGGTCACCCAGTATATTTGTTTTCCCTATTTCAGGGAGCAGCACGAATGCCCCTGTTACCTCCATGAAACTTTTCCTAATGCCCCAAGTCAGAATGAATGCCTTCTTCTCAGCTTGCCTTAGGAATTTGCTTAAGTCTCTTACTGCACTGACTTGCAATTTAGTTACATACTCCGCTGAGTCATCTGCTAAATTAAGAGCTCTATTCATCTATATATCCCCAATCTCAAGCAGTGTGCTTTGCCCTGAGTTCAATAAATATTTGCCAAACTGGAATTTTTGATTACTAGTCACTGCTTAAAATACACTTGAAGAGAAAGAGAAATTCAGAAGGGGGTGAGAACTTGCTGCAGCATTTCTAAAATGTAGATTAATATTGGTCTTCCATATAAATTCTGGCAGTTTCTGGGAACCCACAGAGTATGACTGAACCACATTAGTTCTAAGTCTCCAGCTATGTAACGTAAGTATTAATTTGCCACTATAAGGAAAGAGAAGCCTAAGGTTCCGGCCATGGCCCAGTTTGTTAGAGCTATAAAAGATATTTCTGTGTATCACAAAAAGTAAGAAATATTGCATTAGGCTGTAGGAACTTCAGCTGGCTTTTAGTTATTTGAACTCTTTCTGAAAAATAAAGCTTGGCTGAGTCTATATAAAACATCCACATAAAAATAGACTCTGATGCTTGACTTTTAGATGCTTCTGAGAAATGAGATACTGTGAACAAACTATTTGGAAATTTAGTTGACTTGAGAATTTCTTATCCATATGTTTCATGTTATATAGAAGTTGTCATAATATGCTTGCATATAACCATAAGTGTTTCATGTGTCAACAGAAATATATTTACATGTAAATACATACACACATATCACTTGTTGGAAATTGGGAAAATATATAAAAAGCATCTAAATTTGCCACATAGTACAGATACTAAAAGATCATGGAAAATATTTTTTTCTTTTTACATCTTAAAGACTAATAGCAATAAGCACATATGGTGAATAATTTACAAATTTGTCCCCCTGCCTTTTACAATACTCTCTGCTTATAGTAAGTTGAGGAACTTAGAGTTATTATTGCAGTCCTTCGACAAAATTTGATGTTGGAACCATGTAAATAAATAGGTATTAAACCAGAGTCAAGGGGTGGCCAATAGGGGGACTACTTTCTGACGCATGAGAAAACTGGAAATAAAGTCGTTTAAGAGCACCTAGGGACAAACTTAGTTTGGGGACCACTTGAATGAAAGGGTCAGCAGGTTGACGATCCTGTAACCATTTGCCGGAACATGGGAAAGCTAGAAAGGCAGACATTCAAATATATAATAGACACTCCTCCTCTTTACAGCCCCCAATAAAGAAGCAAAGGAGTCATCCATTTTCTCCACTCTGATGGTATCCCACCTGTGCAGTCACCTGCCACTGTACATCTCCTCCAGTGGTGAGGGACTCAGGAGGCATGGAAAAGCCAAGGCGAAGCATATCTCTTGACTTGCTTTGTGTACCCACTTACTTTCATTAAATTTCTGCGTCTTTGACTAAATGTGAAAACATGGGCCATGCGCAATGGCTCATGCCTGTAATCCCAGCACTTTGGGAGGCCGAGGCAGGCAGATCACCTGAGGTCAGGAGTTGGAGACCCCCCTGGCCAACATGGTGAAACCCCATCTCTACTAAAACTACAAAAAATTAGCCAGGTCTGGTGGTGGGCACCCATAATCCCAGCTACTCAGAGTGCTGAGGCAGGAGAATTACTTGAACCTGGGAGACAGAGGTTGCAGTGAGCCAAGATCACACCATTGCACTTCAGCCTGGGCAACAAGAGCAAAACTCTGTCTCAAAAAAAAAAAAAAAAAACATATAATAGAAAGCATGAATTAAAAACACACAGAAACAAAAATCTAAAACACATTGTAAAAAAACTGTATGTGTAAATTTGGAGATATTTGATAGATGTTTTATAACACATACAAATAGTGGTAAATACTACTGATAAAGAACAGTAGGGTCCAGGTGCTGTAGCTGACACCCGTAATCCCAGCACTGTGGAAGGTGGAGGCAGGAGGATTGCTTGAGCTCAGGAGTTCGTGACCAGCCTGGGCAAGATGGTGAAACCTTGTCTCTACAAACAAAAATAAACAAAACAAAACAAAAAAAATTCATAAATTACTCAGGTGTGGTGGCTTGCCCCTGAAGTCCCAGCTACTCAAGAGGCTGAGGTTGGAGAATTACTTAAACCTGGAAGGTTGAGGCTGCAGTGAGCTATGATTGCACCACTGCACCCCAGCCTAGGTGACAGAGTGAGACCCTGTCTCAAAAAGTAAAGAAAAAATAATGAAAACAGAGGATTTAAAAAAAGAAATCAGGAGTACAAGACCTTGTTTTGAAATTTGGTTCTACCATCAGATATGTCTGGTTTGGAAAAGTCTCTAATTTTCTGTGTTTACATTTCTTCACCTGAAGAAGGAAAGTTTTGAATGAGATGGCATCTCAGGATCTTTCTCATTCTGTGATTAAGAGTGTGTGTGTGTGTGTGTGTGTGTGTGTGTGTGTGTGTGTGTGTGTGTGTGT
>NW_022436993.1:2955573-3067682 GCF_009761245.1 Sapajus apella | reverse complement strand
TGTGTGTGTGTGTGTGTGTGTGTGTGTGTGTGTGTGTGTGTGTGTGTCAGAGTGAGTATGTGCTTGCATATGCTTGTCTGTAAAATTTCACTTTGAATTAAATTGCTTTGCTAGAATGGATATAGTCATGAAACTTCTTAAATGTCTAGTCCAACATTTGGCAATTTTAAAATCAGCTAGAGGAAGAAGACACTTACATGAAAGAGAGAAGTGTGATTTTTAAAAAACCTCCAATCCCCTTTGAATTTTGATATATATTATACTAAGATATACAGTTATATGCAGTTCTAGGGGGAAAAAGTCATAGGAAATTGGCTTGAAAAAGCAAAATGAAGCTAGAGGGAAGTCCTGAATGAGAAGAGGCTGGAAAGCGGTTTGCTTTCTGGGTCCTGTTTTCTTGCTCTGTCTCACTATGATTCAGTCTTTGCTGGGAATGGATAGTTCTGCTACTTTGAGCAGAAGTGGATCTTAGTGTCCTTCACATAACATAAGAAGCTGGGCCAAAATATTTTTGTAAGACCAAGTTTTAAATGAAATTCTTTACTATCCTAAAGGTTAACAGAATCGAACATAATAAATACGTAGTAAAGTTTCTGGATGATTAATCCAGGAAGAGTCAATTTGATATGACAAATATCTATCCTTCCAAAGTGACCCCAGGAATACAAACCATATTTTTCCCTAGGGATCCGTTTAATGCCAATTTGGAGAATAGACTATTATCACTCGACAGAAATAGCATAAGAAATACAAATAATACTCTACATTTTGCTTTCTTCACATAACTGTTTGAAACTTTAATTGATTTAAACATGAAATTGATGTAGTTTTTCTGAGATTTGGCTCATTTCACATATATTTATTACATTCCATGTCTTATCCTTGGGGAGAGTTGTTCTTTATACATTAAAGGAGCAACTTTTTCCCTAAGTCCAAAAATCACACACATGCAACATAATCCCCTTGCATTCTGCTCCTACAGTGGTTATTCCCTGCTGTTTAATAAAGCTGTATTTAACTTAAGAAATGATTGTTATTCTTTGATCACAAAGAATAGGTAAAATACTAGGAACAGAGCAGACATGCCTCTCCCAAAAGCCTGCGTTATGGAAGCAATGAGTTTAGTTCTCAATAAAGAATAAGAAAATACCATTTCAGGCAGTAAATTTAACCTTCAGAATAAAATTTTTATTTCATTTTGAAATTCCTTTTTAATTTCCAATAGAAATTCATGAAACTCAAGCTGCTGGCCTATTTGGCCTGCGACCAGAACATACTGAACAGCAGTCATAGCATGGGCCTCATTTTTATTTATGTATTTTTATTTTTATTATACTTTAAATTCTGGCATCCATGGGCAGAACATGCAGGTTTGTTACATATGTGTACATGTGCCATGGTGGTTTGCTGCACTCATCAACCCATGATCTACATTAGGTGTTTATCATAATGCTATTCCTCCCCTTGCCCTCTTACCTGCCGATAGGCCCCAGAATGTGATGTTCCCCTCCCTGTAAGACCTGAAACCATAAAAACCCTAGAAGAAAACCTAGGTAATACTATTCAGGACATAGGCATGGGCAAAGACGTCATGACTAAAACACAAAAAGCTATTGCAACAAAAGCCAAAATAGACAAATGGGATCTAATTAAACTAAAGAGCTTCTGCACAGCGAAAGAAACTATCATCAGAGTGAAAAGGCAACCTACAGAACAGGAGAAAATTTTGCAATCTATCCACCTGACAAAGGGCTGATATCTAGAATCAACAAAGAACTTAAACAAATTTACAAGAAAAAAATAATCCCATCAAAAAGCAGGCAAAGTATATGAACAGACACATTTCAAAAGAAGACACAGATGTGGCCAACAAACAAATATATATATGTGCATGCAAGCTCTTCACAACTGATCATTATAGAAATGAAGATCAAAACCACAATGAGATACTATCTCATGCCAGTTAGAATGGCGATGATTAAGAAGTCAGGAAACAACAGATGCTGGAGAGGATGTGGAGAAATAGGAATGCTTTTACACTGTTGGTGGGAGTGTAAATTAGTTCAACCATTGTGGAAGACAGTGTGACGATTCCTCAAGGATCTAAAAGTATTTTTTTTAATGTTTATTTTTTATTTTTGTGGGCGTATAGTGGGTGTATACATTTATGGTTTACATGAGATATTTTGATACAGGCATGCAATGAATAAACATATCAAAGTATATGGGGTATCCATCACCTGAAGCATTTATTATTTCTCTTTCAAATAATACAATTATGCTCTTTTAGTTATTTTTAAATGTACTTTTTTTTTAATATAGTCACCCTTTTATGCTAGGAAATGGTAGGTCTTATTAATTCTAATTGTTTCTTGTACCCATTAAGCATCCTCACTCCCCTCCCCTTCCCCTCACCATCCTTTCCCAGCCATTCATCTACTCTCTGTCTTCATGAGTTCAATGGTGTTAACTTTTAGCTCCCACAAATAAGTGAGAATATGCAAAGCTTCTCTTTCTGTGCCTGGCTTATTTCACTTAACATAATAACCTCCAGCTCCATCCATGTTGTTGCAAAGGACAGGACTTTACTATTTTTGATGGCTGAATAGTACTCCTTTGTTGATATGTATCACAGTTTTTTTAAATCTATTCCTCTGTCGATGGATGCTCTCTTTCATCCTTCTTTGTGACTGAAGTACATCCTTTAGTATTTCTTGTAGGACAGGTCTGGTGTTGGTGAAATCCCTCAGCTTTAGTTTGTCTGGAAAAGTCTTCATTTGTCCTTCATGTTTGAAGAATATTTTTATCAGATGTACAATTATAGGCTAGAAGGTTCTTTTTTTTTCCTTCAGAGCTTTAGGTATGTTATACCACTTTCTCCTGTCCTGTAAGGTTTCCACTGAAAAGTCTGCTGCCAGACGTATTGGATCACCATTGCATGTTATTTGTCTCTTTTCCCTTGTTCCTTTTGGGATCCTTTCTTGATCCTCGACCTTTGGGAGTTTGACTATTAAATGCCTTGAAGTAGTCTTGAGTTAAACGTGCTTGGGTTTTATAACTTCCTCATACTTGGATATTAATATCTTCCTCTAAGTTAGAGAAGTTCTCTGATATCATCCCTTTGAATGAACTTGCTACACCATATTTTTCTTTACCTCCTCTTTAAGGCCAGTAATGACTCTTAGATTTGCCCTTTGGAGGCTATTTTCTAGATCTTACAGGTGTGCTTTATTGTTTTTCATTCAGTCTTCTGTCTCCTCTGTGTATTTTTAAACAACCTGTCTTCAAGCTAATTCTTCTGTTTGGTCAGTTTTGCTATTACGAGCCTCTTATGAATTCTTCAGCATGTCACTTGCATTTTTCAACTGTAGAATTTCTGCCTGATTTTAATTATTTCCATTCATTTGTTACATTTATTTGATAAAATTCTGAATTATTTTTCTGTGTTTTGTAGAATTTCTGCCTGATTTTAATTATTTCCATTCATTACATTTATTTGATAAAATTCTGAATTATTTTTCTGTGTTATTTTGAATTTATTTAAGTATCCTCAAAACAGATGTTTTGAATTTTCTGTCTGAAAGGTCATATATTTCAGTTTCTTTAGGATCAGTCTCTGGTGCCTTATTTAGTTCATTTGGTGATATATTTTCCTGAATTGTCTTGATGCTTGTTGATGATCTTCAGTGAGTAGGCATTGAAGAGTTGGGAATTTATTGTAGTCTTCCGAGTCTGAGCTTGTTTGTACCCATCCCTCTTAGAAGGCTTTCCAGGTATTTGAAAGGACTTGGGTGTTGTGATCTAACTCATATCGGCATTAGGGGCCACTCCAAGCCTAGTAATGCTGTACTTTTTGCAGATTTATAGTAGTACCACCCTCATAGCCTGGAATAAGATCCAAAAGAATTCTCTGGATTACCAGGGTTCAGGAAGTTCTCTGTTGTTATTCCTTTGAATAAACTTTCCGCCTGTATTTCTTTCTCTACCTCCTCTTTAAGGCCAATAACGCTTAGATGTGCCCTTATGAGGCTTGTTCTCTTCCCTTACTTTCAAACAAATGCTCTCTCTCTCTCTCTCTCTCTCTCTCTCTCTCTCTCTCTCTCTCTCATGCTGCTAAGTCTGGAATTCACTTTTCAAGGCAGTGAGCTCTCCTCTGTCCTAAGACAGATCCAGAAATGTTGTCCATGAGCCAAGCAGTGACCTGAAGAGTCTGCTTAGTGCTCTACCCCACTGTGGTCAAAGTGGTACCTAAGGTGCAAGATTAAGTCTTTACTATTCCCTCTGCTATTCTCAAGCAGATGGAGTCCCTCACTGTAGCCACCCCAACTGAGAATGTGCTGGATCTCACTTGAAGCCAGCACATCTCAGAGTCTCACCTAAGGCCCATGGTATACTATCTGAGTGCTGCTGCTCGTTATTCAGGGCTCAACGGCTCTTCAGTTGGCAGGTGATGGATCCTGCCAGTGCTAGGTCCATCTGTCAACGGCACCAGGGTCCCTTCTGGCCAAGGGTGTGTCTAGAAACACTGTTTGGGAGCTAGAGCCTGGAATGGGGGCCTCATGACTTTGCCCTGTGCCCTATCCTACTGTGGTTGTAATAATATTCAAGATGCAAGACCAAAGTCCTTTTTACTCTTCCCTCTCCTCTCCTCAGGTGGAAGGAAAGGATCTCTTTTGGAGGCACAAGCTATGTTGTCTGGGGTTGGAGAAGGGGTGGTATAAGCCTCCCCCACATGCTGTCTCAGTAGGCCAAGTACACCCAAAGTCTGCTAGCTCCAAGCCCAGTTCAGTACTTAACTTGTGATACTTGTGGCCTAGGCTGCCTTTCCAGTTTATTTCAAGCTCCAGAGCACTTCAGCCTGTGGTAGCAAGGCTTGCCAGAACTCAAGTTCTGACCACTGGGATAGGTGACTCCTCTCTGACTAGGGCTGGTCTGAATTCTTCCTTTATGGGTCGGTGTCAGCTGAGTTCAGCCTGGTTTTGCCTTCTGCTTTGCTGAGGCAGTACTGAGGTCAATGCAAAGTGTCACAATTGTTGCACCCCCTCCAAACACAGATTTCTACTCACCACATGTCTGCTGTGGGGGAATGGGGGAGGAATGGCATCAGCAGCTCAATTCAAGACAGATCTGTCATTCACTCTTCAGTGCTTTTTTTAGTGATGTGAATTTAAAACCAGGTACTATAAGTGCTTACCAATTTTTTATTCTTACGACGGTGTTTTCTGTATCTAGATAGTTGTTGAATTTGATGTTCCTGTGGAAGGAATGGTTGGTAGGGCCTTCTATTCCACCATCTTTCTCCACCACTCTTCTGGCATAAATTTTATTTTATTTACTTTTTTTTTTTTGGAGATGGAATTTAACTCTGTTATTCAGGCTAGAGTACAGTGGCAAGATCTTGGCTTACTGCAACTTCTACCTCCTAGATTCAAGTAATTATCCTGCCTCAGCCTCTCAAGTAGCTGGGATTACAGATGCCCACCACCACACCTGGTTAACTTTGTATTTTTAATAGAGATGGGGTTTCACCATGCTGGCCAAGCTGATATTGAAATCCTGATCTCAAGTGACATCAGTGCCTGCCTTAGTTTCCCAAAGCTCTGAGATTATAGGCATGAGCCCCCATGCCTGGCCTTCTGGCATAAATTTTAAAGAGACTCTGAGATATATGAGGTTGGTCCCAATTGAGTCTTCCAATATGCAATTTGCAAAGGGACAGGGCTTATGTCTAAGTAGCGCATGCTTTTTCTGGAATGAGATATCTGTAAAGATAGCATAGCAGACAGTAGAAGTATAGCTAATGGCAGGAATGGAAGGAGGGCAGGCCAAATACTAGGCTAAAACTTAATGTTAAAAAAAATATGAACGAACCCAACGTGAGCCTATGTGCTGTCTACCATAGTCCAGGAGGCCGGTAAACATTCAGTCTATCTCAGACAACGGTTTGATGTTGCCAAATGTGATATGAGCTGTGCTGCCTTCCACCAGAGGGAACAGTACCTGCATTCCTAGTTGTAAGCAGCTGGGGCAATTTTAGTAACACAAATCTCTAATTTCAGCCTTGAATGATAGCCTCCATCAACATGGAGAAACATATTATAAAATGAAAAATTAATGAAGGCCTCTTAATTTTGAATGATTTGAGGTTTAAAATTATATTTCCTATTTTGCCATGTGACTACATTGGCAAGGATTAGTGGTTATGCCCATTATTATTTTTCACTTCTTGGTAATTTAATCCTGGGTATTCAGCTGGACATAGAGTGCCCTGGAATAAACTCTAAATTTCACACTCTGTTTCTAATAGGTATAGCCAGTGACTAAGTCAACTGATCTATATCAACCAGTAAATGACTGGTTAATAAGAGGTAAGCAGAAATGAGACTTCCAAGTGGTGTCCTAAAAAGGCGAGGGAGGGATTTTTGTGTCTCTGTCTCCTTCAGTTCTGCTTTGATCTTAGTTATTTCTTGCCTTCTGCTAGATTTTGAATTTGTTTGATCTTGCTCCTCTAGTTCTTTTAATCGTGATGTTGGGGTGTCGATTTTATATCTTTCCTTGCTTCTCATGGGGGCATTTAGTACTATAAATTTCCCTCTACACACTGCTCTAAATGTGTCCCAGAGATTCTGGTACGTTGTGTCTTTATTCTCATTGGTTTTGAAGAACATCTTCATTTCTGCCTTCGTATTTATCCAGCAGTCATTCAAGAGCAGGTTGTTTAATTTCCATGTAGTTGTATGGTTTTGAGTGAGTTTCTTAATTCTGAGTTCTAATTTGATGGCACTGTAGTCTGAGAGAACATTATGATTTCCATTATTTTGCATTTGCTAAGGAGTGTTTTACTTCCAATTATGTGGTCAATTTTAGAATAAGTGAGATGTGGTATTGAAAAGAATGTATATTCTGTGGTTTGGGGGTGGAGACTTCTGTAAATGTCTATTAGGTTTGCTTGGTCCAGATCTGGGCTCAAGTCCTGGATATCCTTAATTTTCTGTCTCATTGACCTGTCTAGTATTAACAGTGGGGTGTTAAGGTCTCCCACTTTTATTGTGTGGGAGTCTAAGACTCTTTGTAGGTCATTAAGAACTTGCTTTATGTATCTGGGTGCTCCTGTATTGGATCCATACGTATTTAGGATAGTTAGCTCTTCTTGTTGCATTGATCCCTTTACTCTTATGTAATGCCCTTCTTTATCTCTTTTGATCTTTGTTGGTTTAAAGTCTGTTTTATCAGAGACTAGGATTGCAACCCCTGCTGTTTTGTTTTTTTTTTTCTCTCTCTCCATTTGCTTAGTAAATCTTCCTCCATCCCTTTATTTTGAGCCTGTGTATGTCTTTGAAAGTGAGATGGGTCTCCTGAAAAAAAGCACACTGACTGATGGGTCTTGACTTTTTATCCAATTTGTCAGCCTTTCTTTTGATTGGGGCATTTAGCCCATTTAAATTTAAGGTTAATATTGTTATGTGTGAATTTGATCCTGCCATTATGATGCTAGCTGGTTGTTTTCGCCGTTAGTTGATGCAGTTTCTTCATAGTGTTGATGGTGTTTACAGTATGATATGTTTCGGCAGTGGCTCATACTGGTTGTTCCTTTCCATGTCTAGTGCTTTCTTCAGGAGCTCTTATAGGGCAGGCCTGCTGGACAAAATCTGTCAGCATTTTCTTGCCTGTGAAGGATTTTATTTCTCCTTTGCTTATGAAGCTTAGTTTGGCTGGATATAAAATTCTGGGTTGAAAATAATTTTCTTTTAGGATGTTGAACATTGGCCTCCACTCTCTTCTGACTTGCAGGGTTTCTGCCATGAAATCTGCTGTGAGTCTGATGGGCTTCCCTTTGTGGGTAACCCGACCTTTGTCTCTGGCTATCCTTAGCATTTTTTCCTTTATTTCAACCCCAGTGAATCTAACAATCATGTACCTTGGGGTTTCTCTTCTCAAGGAATACCTTTGCGGTGTTCTTAGTATTTCCAATATTTGAATGTTGGCCTACCTTGCTAGGTTGGGGAAGTTCTCCTGGAAAATATCCTGAAGGAATTAATTCAACCATCGTGGAAGACAGTGGCAATTCCTCAAGGACCTAGAACTAGAAATACCATTTGACCCAGCAATCCCATTACTAGGTATATACCCAAAGGATTATAAATCATTATAAATCATATTATAAAGACACATGCACGTGTATGTTTATTGCAGTACTGTTCACAATAGCAAAGACTTGGAACCAACCCAAATGCCCATCAATGATAAAATGGATAAAGAAAATGTGGCACATACACACCATGGAATACTATGCAGCCATAAAAAAGGATGAGTTCATGTTCTTTGCAGGGACATGGATGAAACTGGAAATCATCATTCTCAGCAAACTAACACAAGAACAGAAAACCAAACACCACATGTTCTCACTCATAAGTGGATATCGAACAATGAGAACACATGGACACAGAGAAGGAAACATCACACACCA
Organism: Sapajus apella; assembly: GCF_009761245.1. Taxonomy (NCBI): domain Eukaryota; kingdom Metazoa; phylum Chordata; class Mammalia; order Primates; family Cebidae; genus Sapajus; species Sapajus apella. The sequence goes on along the minus strand of NW_022436993.1, from coordinate 3,059,215 downwards.
GGGCCTGGGGGATGGGGGGCTACGAGAGGAAGAGCAGGAGCAGGGCGGGACTTGGGAAAGGATAACATTAGGAAAAATACCTAATGTAGATGATGGGGCAATGGATGCAGCAAACCATCACCATGGTGTGTGTATACCTATGTAACAAACCTGCATGATCTGCACATGTACCCCAGAACTTAAAGTAAAATAAATAAATAAATAAATAAAATCTTTGAGAAAGACAAAAAAAAAAAAGTGAGGGAACATGCCTCTTATTCTGTCTTTTTTGTTCTTCACAACTTGATGTCTAATAGCCATCTTGGACCCTGAGGCAAAATCTGCATATTTTGCAGGAAACAAAGTAGAAGAATCCTGGACACTTTATTATTATTATGCCACCCCTGAACTATCCTGGAGATTTTGAATCCATGAGAGAAAAATGAGCTTTTATTTTTTTAAAGCCATTCCCTTTACTTTGCCACCTGAATTGGAATTTAATCCTAATTAATGCATGTACATATACAGTATTTACTGGGCCTTCAGCCACAAATCCTTTCTTTTAGAACTTGGACTTCAACACCTTGCCCCAGTGGGTGTCAAGAAAAATATAAATAGAGGTTGGCATATTTAGTGGCAAAATATTTAGTAAAACAATTGCTTGCAGTAAACTCTCTAATGAACTTGTGACTTTAGACAAAAACTGTGTAAACAGAATGTTGCAATTATGAGTTAGTAAGTCACTGGCTGAATTTGACTAGGTTAAATACTCCTATAATTGCCCAATGAGTTTTTCTTGCCTACTGTACAGATAAAGCCAATGCACTGAAACAGTAGGCTTGCAGGATAGAAAGAGTCTAATTATCACAAGACAGCTAAGCAGAAAAACAGGGGACATTTCTCAAATCCACCTCTCAGGGACCCCAGGGAAGATGGCCAAATAGGAACAACAACAGTGTGCATTTCCCAGCGAGACAGATGCAAAAGGCAGGTGATCTCTACATTTCCAACTAAGGTACCTGGTTCATCTCAATGGGACTGGTTGGACAGTGGGTGCAGCCCAAGGAGGGCCAGCTGAAGCAGGGTGGGGCATTGCCTCACCCAGGAAGTGCAAGCCGCTGGGGAACTCCCTTTCCTAGCCAAGGGAAGCCATTAGGGACTGTTCCCTGCACTCTGGCCCAGATACTGTGCCTTTCCCATAGTCTTCATGACCCACAGACCAGGAGATTCTCTCCAGTACCTACACAACAATGAGGGTCCTAGGTTTCCAGCACAAAACTGGGCAACCATATGGGTAGAAACCAAGCTAACCGCCGAAGATTTTTTTTCATACCCTGGTGGAGCCTGGAACAACAGCAAGACAAAACTGTGCACTTCCCTGGAAAGGGGGCTGAAGCCAGGGAGACAAGTGGTCTGGCTCAGTGGGTCCCACATCCACGGAGAGCAGCAAGCTAAGATCCACTGGCTTGAAATTCTTGCAGCCAGCGCAGCAGTCTGAGCCAAACCTGTAACATTTAAGCTTGATGGGGGGATGGGTGTCTGCCATTGCTGAGGCTCAACTAGGCTGTTTTAACTGCACAGTGTAAGCAAAGCTGCCAGCAAGCAAAGTCTGGAGTGAAACTCCAGCAAACTTCAGCAGACCTGCAGCAGAGGGGCCTGTTAGAAGGAAAACTAAAAAACAGAAATAAATACTTTCAACATCAACAAAAAGGATGTCCACACAGAGACCCCAACCAAAGATCACCAGCCTGAATGACCAAAGGTGGTTAAATCCATGAAGATGGAAAGCAACCACCACAAAAAGGCTGAAAACTCCAAAAACTAGAATGCCTTTTCTCCTTTAAGGGATCACAGTTCCTTTCCAGCAAGGAATAAAAAATGGATGAAGAATCAGTTTGATGAGTTAACAGACACAGTCTTCAGAAAGTGGGTAATACAAACTTCTTCGAGCTAAAGAAGCATGTTCTAACCCAATGCAAGGAAGCTAAGAACCTTGAGGAAAGGTTAGATGAAATGCTAACGAGAATAACCAGTTTAGAGAATAACAAAGAAGCTGATGGAGCTGAAAAACACAGTATGGGAACTTTGTCAAGCATACACAAGTTTCAATAGTCGAATTAACGAAATGGAAGAAAGGCTATCAGAGATTGAAGATCAACTCAATGAAATAAAGTGAGAAGACAGGATTATAGAAAAAAAGAGTAAAAAGAAATTAACAAAGCCTCCAAGAATGGGATTATATGAAAAGACCAAATTTACATTTGATTGGTGTGCCTGAAAGTGAAGTGGGAAATGGAACCAAGTTGGAAAACACTCTTCAGGGCATTATTCAGGAGAACCAACCTAGCGAGGCAGGCCAACATTCAAATTCAGGAAATACAAAGAACACCACAAAGATATTCCTCAAGAAGAGCAACCCCAAGACACATGATCGTCAGATTTACCAAGGTTGAAAAATGCTAAGGGCAGCCAGAGAGGAAGGTTGGGTTATCCACAATGGAAAGCCCATCAGACTAACAGCAGATTTCTTAGAAGAAACTCTACAAGCCAGAAGAGAGTGGGGGCCAATATTCAGCATCCTAAAAGAAAATAATTTTTAACCCAGAATTTTATAGCCAGCCAAACTAAGCTTCATAAGTGAAAGAGAAATAAAATCTTTTACAGCCAAGAAAACGCTGGCAGATTTTGTCACCACCAGGCCTGCCCTACAAGATCTTCTAAAGGAAGCAGTAAACATGGAAAGGAACAACCAGTACCAGCCACTGCAAAAACACACCAAATTATAAAGACCATCAACACTAGGAAGAAACTGCATCAACTAACAGTCAAAAGAAGCAGCTAGCATCATAATGGCAGGATCAAATTCACACATAATATTAACCTTAAATTTAAATGGACTAAATACCCCAATTAAAAGAAACAGACTGGTAAATTGGATAAAGAATCAAGACACATCGGAGTGCCATACTCAGGAGACCCATCTCACATGCAAAGACACAAAGAGGCTCAAAATAAAGGGATGGAGGAAGATTTATCAAGCACATGGAAAGTTAAAAAAAAAAAAAGTAGGGATTGTAATTCTAGTGTCTGATACAACAGACTTTAAACCAACAAAGATCAAAACAGACAAATATAGTATTACATAATGGTAAAGGAATCAATGCAACAAGAAGATCTAACTATCATAAATACATATGCACCCACTGCAGGAGCACCCAGATTCATAAATCAAGTTCTTAGAGATCTACAGAGAGACTTAAACTCCCACACAATAATAGTGGGAGACTTTAACACCCCACTATCAATATTAGACAGATCAACAAGACAGAAAATTAAAAAGGATATCCAGGACTTGAACTCAGTCTGGTCCAAGTGGACCTAGTAGACACCTACAGAACCCTCTACCCCAAATTAACAGAATTACATTCTTACACATCACACTTACTCTAAAACTGACCACATAATTGGAAGTATAAATGCAAAATAACAGAAATCATAATAAACAGTCTCTCAGACCATAGTGCAATCAAATTAAAACTCAGGATTAAGAAACTCACTCAAAACTGCACAACTACATGGAAACTGAGCAACCTACTCCTGAACGACTACTGGATAAATAACGATATGAAGGCAGAAATAAAGATGTTAGTTGAAACCAGTGAGAATGAAAACACAATGTACCAGAATCTTTCAGACACATTCAAAGCACTATGTAGAGTGAAATTTATAGCACTAAATGCCAAAAAGAGAAAGCAGGAAAGGTTTAAAATTGACTCCTAATGTCAAAATGAAAAGAACTAGAGAAGCAAGAACAAATAAATTCAAAACCCAGCAGAAGACAAGAAATAACCAAGATCAGAGCAGAAGTGAAGGAGATAGAGACACACAAAAAAAAGCTTCAAAAAAAAAATCAATGAATCCTGGAGCTGGTTTTTTGAAAAGATCAACAAAATAGGGAATGATCCCAAGATAGCTGAATAAGAGGCAGCTCTGGAAAGCAGCTCCCAGCGAGAAAGATGCAGAAGTCGAGTGGTCCCCACAATCCCTAATGATATACCAAGTTCATTTTGTGAGTCTGGTTGGACAGTGAGTATAAACCAAATAGAGAAGTTGGGGCAAGGCAGGGCACTGCCCCACCCAGGGGGTCCCAGCAACTGACAGGAGGACCAGGAGATCTCACCCTCTGGGACTTCAGTTCAGATAGAGCACTCCACCTGGGCCCTCTACAACACAGAGAACAGGAGATCTTTGCCAGGCTAAAGAGCCTCAGCAAGCTGCCTGAACAGGGCAGAACAGCAACTTTGGTGGCGCCGGGGCTGTCAGCATAGATCTAGGTGGAAGCAGTGGCTGACACAAAAGCCAGAAAGCCGGCTGGACAGAGCCACCTCCCCCCAAGAAAGAAGGGGAACTGAAAACAGGGAAACAGCAGGACAGGTCTCCGACCCCCGCCCCGGCCCCCGCACAAAGCCCAGCAGGCTAAAAAACTCTCACTCTAGAGTTTCACACCCACAACATCAGTTAGAGAGCAACCAGGAAGGATTGAGCTCAGTGGGGTGAAGGAAAGCTGCCATTGCAGAAGCCGGCCTAATTTTCCTGAGTAAATAAAAGATGCAGTAGCTCCACTGAATTGGTGGCAGCCCAGAGGCACCTCTGCAGGCAGAGAAAGGAAAGGCTGCCTCCCCAAGCAGCTACCTGAGATCAACACTATATAAATCCAAGGAGATGGGAAGAATCCAGCACAAGAAGAATGGAACCATCAAAAACCAGAATGCCTCTCCCCCACCACGAGATCGCAACTCCTCATCAGCAAGGGAAGAAAGCTGGATGGAGAACGAATTTGACAAATCGACAGAAGCAGGCTTCAGAGAAGCAAAATTCTCTGAGTTAAAGGAACATATTCTATCCCAATGCAAAGAAACTAAAAACCTTGGAAAAAGGATAGATGAAATACTAACTAGAATTACCAGCTAAGAGATTCTGGTTTTGAGAATCTCTAAGCTGGTTATTCTAGTTAGCAAACACAACTTTCAATAGCCAAATAGATCAAGCAGAAGAAAGGATATCAGAGATTGAAGATCAACTCAATTAAATAAAATGAAAAGGCAAGAAAAGAGAACAAAGAGTGAAAAGAAATGAACAAAGCCTTCAAGAAATATGAAATTATGTGAAAAGACCTAATCTATGCTTGTTTGGTGTACGAGAAGATGATGAGGAGAATGAATCCAAGCTGGAAAACACTCTTTAGTATACTATCCAGGAGAACTTCCCCAGCCTAGGAAGACAGGCCAACATTCAAACACAGGAAATACAGAGAACACCACAACAATACTCCTCTTGAAGAGAAACCTTAAGGCACATAATTGTCAGATTCACCAGGGTTGAAACAAAGGAAAAAATACTAAGGGTAGTCAGAGAGAAAGGTCAGGTCACCCACAAAGGGAAGCACATCAGACTCACAGTGGATCTCTCCACAGAAACCCTACAAGCCAGAAGAGAGTGGGGACCAATATTCAACATCCTTAAAGAAAAGAACTTTCAATCCAGAATTTCATTTCCAGCCAAACTAAGATTTGTAAGTGGTGGAGAAATAAAATCCTTTATGGACAAGCAATTACTGAGAGATTTTGACACTACCAGACCTGCCCTACAAGAGCTTGTAAAGGAAGCACCAAACACAGAAAGGAAAAACAAGTAAAAGCCAATGCAAAAAAGAACCAAATGGTAAAGACCAATGATGCAAAGAAGAAATTAAGCCAACCAAAGGGCAAAACAACCAATCAATAATAAAATGGCAGGATCAAATTCACACATAACAATATTAACATTAAATGTAAATGGACTAAATGCCCCAATCAAAAGACACAGACTGGCAAATTGGATAAAAAGCCAAGAACAATTGGTATGCTGTATTCAGGGGACCCATCTCACATGCAAAGACATACACAGATTCAAAATAAAGGGATGGAAGATTTACCAAGCAAATGGAGAGCAAAAAAAAAAAAGCAGTGGTGGCAATCCTAGTCTCTGATAAAACAGACTTTAAACAAAAATCAAAAGAGACAAAGAAGGGCATTACGTAACAGTAAAAGGATCAACACAACAAGAAGAGCTAACTATTCTAAATATAGATATGCACCCAATACAGGAGCACCCAGATACATACAGCAAGTCATAATGACCTACAAAGAGACTTAGACTCTCCCACAATAATAGAGGGAGACTTTAACACTCCACTATCAATATTAGACAGATCAACAAGACAGAAAATCAACAAGGAAATCCAGGACTTGAAAGTATATCTGGACCAAGCAAACTTAATAGGCATTTACAGAATTCTCAACTCCAAATCCAAAGAATATGCATTATTCTCAGCACCACATCCCACTTACTCTAAAATCGACCACATAATTGGAAATAAATCACTCCTCAGCAAATGCAAGAGAACGGAAATCATAACAGTCTCTCAGGCCACAGTGCACAAATCAGAACTCAGGATTAAGGAACTAACTCAAAACCACACAATTTCATGGAAAATGAACAACTGGCTCCTGAATGTCAACTGGATGAACAACGAAATGAAGGCAGAAATAAAGATGCTCTTCGAAACCAATGAGAATGAAGATACAACATACCAGAATCTCTGGGACACATTTAAAGCAGCATCTAGAGGGAAATTTATAGCAATAAATGCCGACATGAGAAGCAAGGAAAGGTCTAAAATCAACTTCCTATCATCAAAATTGAAAGAGTTAGAGGAGCAAGATCAAAAAACTCAAAAGCTAGCACAAGACAAGAAATAACTAAGATTAGAGCAGAACTGAAGGAGACAGAGACACAAAAATCCCTCCAAAAATCAAATCCAGGAGCTGGTTTTTTAAAAAACATCAACAAAATAGATGGACTGCTAGCCAGACTAATAAAAAAGAAAAGAGAGAAGAATCAAATAGATGCAATAAAAAACGATAAAGGGGACATCACCACCAATTCCACAAAAATACAAACTACCATCAGAGATTACTACAAACAACTCTATGCACATAAACCAGTAAATCTGGAAGAAATGGATAAATTCCTGGACACTTGCATTCTCCCAAGACTAAACCAGGAAGAAGTTGAAACCCTGAATAGACCAATAACAAGAGCTGAAGTTGAGGTAGTAATTAATAGCCTACCAACTAAAAAAAGCCCAGGTTCAGACGGGTTTACAGAAAAATTCTACCAGACATACAAGGAGGAGCTGGTACTATTCCTTCTGAAACTATTCCAAACAATACAAAAAGAGTGAATACTTTCCAACTCATTTGATGAGACCAAAATCATCCTAATACCAAAACTGGGCAGAGACGAAACAAAAAAAAGAAAACTTCAAGCCAATATCCGTGATGAACATTGATGCAAATATCTTCAATAAAATACTGGCAAACAGAATGCAACAGCACATTACAAAGTTTATTCATCATGATCAGGTAGGCTTCATCCCAGGGATGTAAGGCTGGTTCAACATACATAAGTCTACAAACGTAATCCATCACATAAACAGAAGCAAAGATAAAAACCACATGATTATCTCAATTGATGTAGAGAAGGCCTTTGACAAAATTCAACAGGCCTTTATGCTAAAAACCCTGAATAAACTAGGTATCAATGGAACACATCACAAAATAATAAAAGCTATTTATGACAAACCCACAGCCAATATCATACTGAATGGGCAAATACTAAAAGCATTCCCTTTGAAATCTGGCACTAGACAAGGATGCCCTCTCTCACCACTCCTATTCAATATAGTACTGCAAGTTCTAGCCAGGACAATCAGGCAAGAAAAAGAAATAAAGGGTATTCAATCAGGAAAAGAGGAAGCCAAATTGTCTCTATTTGCAGATGACATGATTGTATATTTAGAAGACCCCATCATCTCAGCCCCAAATCTCCTGAAACTGATAAGCAACTTCAGCAAAGTCTCAGGATACAAAATCAACGTGCAGAAATCACAAGCATTTCTATATATCAATAACAGACAAAAAGGGAGCCAAATCAAAAGTGAACTCCCATTCACAATTGCTACAAAGAGAATAAAAAACCTAGGAATACAACTAACAAAGGATGTAAAGGACCTCTTCAAGAACCACAAACCGCTGCTCAATGAAATAAGAGAGGACACAAACAGATGGAAAAACATTCCATGCTCACGGTTGGGAACAATCAACATCATGAAAATGGCCATAGTGCCCAAAGTAATTTATAGATTTAACACTATCCCCATCAAGCTACGAATGACCTTCTTCACAGAACTAGAAAAACCACTTTAAACTTCATAAGGAACCAAAAGAGAGCCCATATAGCCAAAACAATCCTAAGCAAAAACAACAAAGCTGGAGGCATTATGCTAACTGAATTCAAACTTACTACAAGGCCACAGTAATCAAAACATCATGGTACTGGTACCAAAACAGAGACATAGACCAATGGAACAGAACAGAGGCCTCAGAAGCAACCCCACACATCTACAATCATTTGATCTTTGAAAACCTGAGAAAAAGAAGCAATGGGGAAAGGATTCCCTATTTACTAAATGGTGTTGGGAAAACTGGCTAGCAATGTGCAGAAAGCAGAAACTGGACCCCTTCCTGACACCTTACACTAAAATTAACTCCAGATGGATTAAAGATCTAAACATAAGACCTAACACCATAAATACCCTAGAAGAAAACCTAGGCAAAACCATTCAGGATATAGGCATAGGCAAGGACGTCATGGCTAAAACACCAAAAGCAATGGCAACAAAAGCTAAAATAGACAAATGGGATCTAATTAAACTCCAGAGCTTCTGTACAGCAAAGGAAACATTCATTAGAGGGAACCAGCAACCAATAGAATGGGAAGAAAATTTTGCAATCTACCCATCTGACAAAGGGATAATATCCAGAATCTACAAAGAACTAAAACAGATTTACAAGAAAAAAAACAAACTCATCCAAAAGTGGGTGAAGGATATGAACAGACGCTTTACAAAAGAAGTTATCTATGAGGCCAACAAACATATGAAAAAATGCCCATCATCACTGGTCACTGAAGAAGTGCACATCAAAACCACATTGAGATACCATCTCGCACCAGGTAGAATGGCGATCATTAAAAAATCTGGAGACAACAGATGCTGGAGAGGATGTGGAGAAATAGAACACTTTTACACTGTTGGTGGGAGTGCAAATTGGTACAATGACTGTGGAAGACAGTGTGGCGATTCCTCAAGGACCTAGAAATAGAAATACCATTTGACCCAGCAATCCCATTACTGGGTATATACCCAAAGAATTATAAATTGTTATAAATACACATGCACATGTATGTTCACTGTGGCACTGTTTACAATAGCAAAGACCTAGAACCAACCCAAATGTCCATCAATGATAGACTGGATAAAGAAAATGTGGCACATGTACACCATGGGATACTATGCAGCCATAAATAAAGATGAGTTCATGTCCTTCATAGGAACATGGATGAATCTGGAAATCATCGCTCTTAGCAAACTGACACAAGGATAGAAAACCAAACACTGCATGTTATCACTCATAGGCAGGTGTTGAACAATTAGAACACATGGACACAGGGAGTGGAGCATCAAACACTGATCAGTTGCAGGGGGGTTAGGGGAGGGACAGCAGAGGGTGGGGAGGGATAATGATGGGAGAAATATCAGATACAGGTGATGGGAGGATGAAGGCAGCAAACTACCTTGCCATGTATGTACCTATGCAACAATCCTGCATGATCTGCACATGTACCCCAGAACCTAAAGTACAATAAAAAAAAAGAAAAAAAAAGATCAACAAAATAGATAGACTACTTGCCAGACAAATTAAGAAGAAAAGAGAGAAGAATCAAATAAATGCAATAAAAAATGATAAAAACTGTATCACCACTGATCTAATAGAAATAGAAACTACTATCAGAGAATACTATAAATACCTCTATGCAAATAAAATAGAAAATCTACAAGAAATGGATAAATTCCTGGACAATTACATGCACCCAAGACTAAAACAGGAAGAAGTCGAATCCCTGAATAGACCAATAACAAGATCTGAAGTTGAGGAGCAATAAATAGCCTACCAATCACAAAAATACCAGGACCAGATGGTTTCACAGCTGAATTCCACCAAAGAGGAGCTGGTATCATTCCTTCTGAAACTATTCCAAGCAATAGAAAAGGAGGGAATCCTCCTTAACTCATTTTATGAGACCAACATCTTCCTGGCCAAAACCTGGTAGAGACACAACCAAAAAAGAAAATTTCAGGCCAATATCCATGATGAACATTGATGTGGAACTCCTCAATAAATAAGATACTGACAAACCGAATCCAATAGTTCATCAAGAAGCTCAACCATCATGATCAAGTTGGCTTCATCCCTGGTATGCAAGGCTGGCTCAACATATGCAAATCTATAAATATAAAGCATCATATAAACAGAACCAAAGACAAAAACCACATGATTACCTCAATAGATGCAGAGAAGGCCTTCAACAAAATTCAACACTTCACAACTGCTACAAAGAGAATTAAATACCTAGAAATACAACTTGCAAGGGATGTGAAGGACCTCTTCAAGGAGAACTACAAACCACTGCTCAAGGAAATAAGAGTGGGCACAAGCAAATGGAAAAGCATTTCATGCTCATGGTTGGGAAGAATCAACATCATGAAAATGGCCATATTGCCCAAAGTAATTTATAGATTCAATGCCATCCCCATCAAGCTACCACTGACTTTCTTCACAGAATTGGAAAAAAACATCTTAAATGTCATACAGTACCATAAAACAGCCTGCATAACCAAGACAATTCTAAGCCAAAAAATAAAGCTGGAGGCATCATGCTACCTGACTTCAACTATACTACAAGACTACAGTAATCAAAACAGCATAGTACTAGTACCAAAACAGAGATATAGACTAATGGAACAGAACAGAGTCTTCAGAAATAACACCACACACTTACAACCATCTGATCTTTGACAAACTTGACAAAAACAAGCAATGGCAAAAGGATTCCCTATTTAATAAATGGTGTTGGGAAAACTGGCTAACTATATACAGAAAGATGAAACTGGATCCCTTCCTTACATGTTATACAAAAATTAACTCAAGATGGATTAAATATTTAAACATAAGACCTAAAACCATAAAACCCCTAGAAGAAAACCTAGATAATATCATTCAGGAAATAAGCATGGGCAAAGTCTTCATGACTAAAACACTGAAAGCAATGGCAACAAAAGCCAAAATAGACAAATGGGATCTAATTAAACTAAAGAGCTTCTGCACAGCAGAAGAAACTATCATCAGGGTGAACAGACAACCTACAGAATGGGGGAACATTTTTGCAGTCAACTCATCTGACAAATGGCTAACATCCAGAATCTATAAAGAACTTATACAAATTTATGAGAAAAAAAAAAAAACCTCATCAAAAAGTGGGCAAAGGATATGAACAGACACTTCTCAAAAGAAGACATTTATGCAGCCAAGAAACATATGAAAAACATCTCATCATTACTGGCCATTAGAGAAATGCAAATCAAAACCACATTGAGATATCATCTCATGCCAGTTAGAATGGTGATCATTTAAAAGTCGGGAAACAACAGATGCTGGAGAGGATGTGAAGAAATAGGAACACTTCTAAACTGTTGGTGGGAGTGTCAATTAGTTTAACCATTGTGGTAGACAGTGTGGCAATTCCTCAAGGATCTAGAAATAGAAATACCATTTGTAATCCCATTACTGGATATATACCCAAAGAATTACAAACCATTCTATTGTAAAGACACATGCACATATATGTTTATTGCAACACTTCTCACAATAGTAAGGACTTGGAACCAACCCAAATGCCCATCAATGATAGATTGGATAAAGAAAATGAAGCACATATACACCATGGAATACTATGCAGCCATAAAAAAGGATGAGTTCATGTCCTCTGCAGAGACATGGTGAAGCTGGAAACTATCATTCTCAGCAGACTAACACAAGAACAGAAAATCAAACACCACATGTTCCCACTCATAAGTCAGAGTTGAACAATGAAAACACATGGTCATAGGGAGGGGAACATCACACACGAGGGCCTGTCAGTGGTGGGGGCTAGGGAAGAGTGAGCATTAGGAGAAATACCTTATGTAGATGACAAGGTAATTAATGCAGTCAATCACCACGGCACGTGTATACCTATATAACAAATCTGCATGTTCTGCACATGTACCCCAGAAAGGGTTCAATAAAAATTAAAAATAAAAAATAAAAATCCACCTCTCTGAGAATTGGGAGGCTAGGGTTTCTAAGGATTGTTTTGTAGGCAGGGGACTAAGAAATGAGAAATGCTGACTGAATGAGTTGGGGATGAAATCACAGGGGTGATGAAAATTGTCTTTGTGGGTACCCTTTTTCTTAAATAAAATGGGTCTCTAAAGATAGAACAGGAGACAGTAGAAATAAAGCTAATGGCAGGAAAGGAAGAAGGGCAGGCCAAATACTAGGCCAAAAGTTAATGTTAACAGAAATATGAATGGACCCAATTTGAGCCTATGTGTAGTCTACCACAATCCAGGAGGCTAGTAAGCATTCAGTCTATCTCAGACAGTAGTTTGATGTTACCGATTGTGATGTGAGCTATGCCGCCTTCCACCAGAGGGAACAGTCCTGCATTCCTAGTTGCAAGCAGCTGGGGCAATTTTAGTAACACAAAGTTCTAATTTTAGCCCCAGATGTTTCTGGGTGGGGGTCACCAGTCCAAGGGGCATCAGTTTTTCCACCAGAATACAAAATGTGAAAAATATCTCAAACACCAGTCTTAGATTTTACAATAGTGACGTTGGAGAAGTTTCAGTTCTTGCGACCATCAGCTATGGGATTTCTGAGCAGTAAGAAAGTTAGTAGATAATGACTAGTTATCATTGAACTATGCATAGGTCTTAGCACACTGCGGGCTTCTCTCATAATTCTAATCTTGCTTTCATTGGTTTTACAAAGGCAGTTTCCGTCCCTAAACAAGGAAGGATAATTAGAGGAAGGGTTATTACTATTGTTGCTTTAAGGTTAACTAGAAATTAAATTCTTCCCATAGTTAGCTTGGCCTATGCCCAGGAATGGGCAAGGGCTATTGGCTTGTGAGGTGAGAGGCAAGATGGAGCCAGTTATGTTAGATTTCTCTTACTGTCATCATTTTTGCAAGGGCAGTTTTACTACCAAGAAAGAGATAAGCTCAGAAAAGAATTGGCTGCTTTGTAAGTAGAATTAAAAGGGATATAGACTATCCAGAAATTCTGAAAATTGTAGGCTGGGATGTGTAATGATTTCTCAACTGAAACTGATGAAAGTTCAAACCTAAAAATTTTTGAGCCAAAAAAACCAATTCAGTCTCAGCTTTGGGTCAAGATCTAAGACTAAACTGAGTTGGCCCCAATAAATCCCTTCAAAATGGTTTATGAAAAAGTAAATAAGGGCATGTCTCTCTCACCAAAGCCTGATAAGATCAATGTACCAGTCAGTTACTTTTGAGCAAAAAGGCCATCTCAAAAAAAATTGCATGCATGCTTATTGGCACATGGTGATGATAGACATAATATGAATGAAGAGCTAGATTAAAAAAAAAATTGCAGGATAAAAGCAGAGTAATTGTATAATTCATCAACCAAACTCTAACTGGAGCATTCTTAGACAGAAAGGGGCATTATTCATTATACTGAGACAATAGCCATCAACTAGGGCTTCTGGACAAACTAGAATATATAATTATTCTAATAAAAAGAGAATCAGTTGCCTTGAGATGTAAAATTACCTTTAGGCACCTAGTTTTGATAGGTAGTAGGAAACCTGCCCCACCTCCAAAGAGTCACATATCCTCCAAAGTCACATTCAGATGTGGCCAAGAAAATTATGGAAATGGAAGAACTGCCCAGACAATGCAGACAAAGACCACAAAATACATTTTACTGGAAAGCTACTTCTGGGAAATGAACCAGTTTCCATTCAAGAGATATCGTCTTCCAGGATAGGAAGGTGCTCTTAATATCTGCCCAATGGGAATGCTTACATGTTGTTAGTAGGAATGTAAATTAGCACAAACTGTCCAGAAAAAAGTATGGAGATTTCTCAAAGAACTAGAAATATAACTTCCCTTTGATCTAGCAACCCTCCAACTGTGCATCTCCCCAAAGGAAATACATTATTTTACTGAAAAGTCATCTGCACGCCTATGTTTATTGCAGCACTATTCTTAATAGCAAAGTCACAGAATCAACCTAAGTGTCCATCAAGGGATGACTGGATTAAAAATGTGGTTCATATATGCATACCACAGACTACTACTCAGCCATAAAACAAAAGAACGGAATCATGTTTTTTCCGGCAACATGGATCCAACTGGAGGTCCTTATCCTGAGTAAATTATTCAGGAACAAAAAGTAAGAAACTGCATGTTCTCACTTGTGAGCGAGAGCTAAGCTGTGGGTAAACCTGAACATAAAGATGAAATCATAGACACTGGAGACTCCAAAAGATGGGATGGTGAGGGAGGGGATGAGGAATGAAATACGACCTACTGGGTGCAGTGTGCACTAGCTGGATAATGGGACACGTTGCAAGTCCAGACCACCACTACATAATATCTACATGTAATATATCCATGCTTGTACCCCTAAATCCATAAAAATAAAAAAATATTTTAAAATCTGCCCACTGGTTTTTTATAGCTTCCCCACCTACCCCACATTCTTCCCTCTTGAGGATAGCCATACTTACCGTGGCCATCCTTATCTACCCTACTGTTGTTTCTTGGGTACACAGGGACCAGAGGGGGCAATAATTTGTCTTTTAGTTCAGAGAACCCCAGATCAAGAAAAGCTTTATCTGGACCTGATGGCTGTCATGAGGAATTGAGCTTGATTCAATTCCTCAGTAGAACTCTTACAGCATCTTCTTTGGAGGAGAGGTGAGAGAGTATATTTTGCGTAATGAAGTCAGAAAGCAAGAGGCTGGACCATTGCGGACAGCATTCTTGTTCCTGCTCATTGGTAGCTTGCCTTGTGAGAGGAAGATACATCTGTTTTTGCCCAGGGGCACATGATTTGTGGGCCCTCCTAGGGAGGAAAATATTCCCTTCCCCATGGGTTTCAGGCTTGGCCACATTCAAGCAGTGTTCAGAGTCTTCATGTGGTTCTGGCTTAGCTGTTCTCTCTCTGCCACAATAACAGCATGTTCTAAATTGAGATTTTTCCTTTGGCCTAGATTTCAGAATAAAAAAAGGCACATGGAGCACAGCCAAGCAGAGCCAGCAAAAGCACAGCAGTTCCACAGCCAACATGTAACAGGAGAAAAAGATAAGACTTGACTTTGTGAGCCAGTAATAATGTAGAGTTGTTTGTTACCACAGCACAACCCAGGAAAAGCTGACTGATACTGCAAGTCTTGTCAACAGATTGGCCACACTGCAGCCTAAACTCCACCATCTTAGCCTTACTTCGGGCCTGTCAACCATGTAGGTGTGTGAGGGGAAGACAATGCCATAAATGGGATAATTATTGAGGATATCAATGGCTTTTGATAGAATTGGAAACCATCCTTTTCGTGAGGAGTCTTTCTTTCAGGGTCTGTATCCTAATTCCATTCTACCTGCTGCTTGAGGGTAATAAATGACTGAACTGTTCATTTTATTTATTTAATCATATGTATGTATATATTTATTTATTTTGAGACAGGGTCTTGCTCTGTTGCCCAGGCTGGAGTGCAGTGGTGTGATAAAGCTCAGGGCAGCCTCAATCTCCTGGACTCAAGAGATCCTTCTACCTCAGCCTCCCAAGTAGCTGGTTCTACAGGAACACTCCATCATGTCTGGCTAATAGTTGTGTTTTTTGTAGAGACGAAATTTTGGCCATGTTGCTGGTCTCAAACTCCTGGCTCAGGCGATCTGTCCGTCTCAGCCTACTGAAGTGCTGGGATTACAGGCATGAGCCACCATTCCTAACCCATTTTATTTTATTTTATATAGGTAAATTGAGTGTCATGGATGTTTGGTGTGTGAATTACTTTGCCCTCCAGTTAATAAGCATAGTACTCGATAGGCAGTATTTCGATCCTCACCCCCTCTCTCCCTCCACCCTCAAGTAGCCTGGTGTCTGCTGTTCCCTTTCTTTGTGTCCATGTATTCTCAATATTTAGCTACCACTTATAAGTGAGAGCATGCAATATTTGTTTTTCTGTTCCTGTGGTTAGCTCACTTAGAATAATGGCCTCTACCTCCATCAATGTTGCTGCAAAGGACATGATCGTATTCTGTTTTATGGCTGCGTAATATGGTCCATCTTAAATTTAGATTTTGTGCCTACTCTTAGAATGTACCAGCTGTTTCAGGCTGTATGGGGATCAGCAATACTATAGATCTTTCTGAGTAGACCTCCTAATTGTGGCCTGTGGGTACAGAAAACATTCTAATATTATAAGGGCACTTCAGAAAGAGCAGAATTACAAACTGAAGAAATCTGTCACTCATGATGATGTTTATGTTACTAAAAAATCCACATTGTTGCACTTTGAAGGATAGAATTGAATTTTTTTACTTTCTTTAACCAATGTACCTGAGTGGCCACCGTCTCTTGAAACTGAGATTGCAGAAGACAGTGAACTGGAAAGTAACAGCAAGTAAGTAATTTTGAAGCCTAGGTTTCCGTGCTTCTATATGTTTTATCCCCTAGGTCAAAGATAGTTACTGCATTTTTTAAGTGTTTTTAGGATATTAAACAGAAGTACATTATTCAGTGTCTAGTACCATTTATTCAGTATCTAGTACCATTTAGCAAGTCACGCTTTCTTGATTTTTTTAAGTTTGCCTTTAAGCTACATCTGACAGACGTTTTTATTCCATTATTCTTTTTAGCATTATAATATCTGCAGTTTTCACATGTGGGAAGTCTATCAGCCTCAGAGTTCAGAAACAGCCCCAGATCTGGAAATGGATTAGGACTTGACAATGACTTAGTCAAAACGGCTGGGAACACTAAAAATACTGAAAGCACAGAAGGCTCAGTGAAAAAGAAAAGGCCTGAGGTGACCAGATGGTGCTGATAAAGTCTAGTCCCAGTAACGACAAACTGAGAAGTATCATTAAAAGAGCGATGAAAGGAAAAATAAGAGGCAGTGAGAAAGAAGAAAAACAGTTAATAGGAACAACTGAAACTGTGGCTTGCACAAATCATAGCTGAGATTAGTAGTAACAGGGTCAGCAAAGTGCATTCTGTGGACTGCAGCACCAAGCGCCCTCAATACACAAGACCCTCTGGGTTCCTAGAGTAGAGAGACTAAAAAGAAACCAGAAACCTTGACAAACTCATGAAGGTCACGATGCAATGGCACAATAACCGTACGTATAGTCAAACGCTCAGCACACTTTGCTGTACTTTAAGACATACACCCATTGTCTCCCTGGTGAAGAAAATGTGGACTTTAACCACCAAACTGACACCGTGATCACTATAAAAAGTGTCGTGATCACTCAAAGAAAATGTATTCGCTTCTGTTGAGGAATTTACAATCCAGCAAGCATGAAACAAATTCAGCAGAGATGTAGTTTATAAAAAATGAATCCAAGTTGTTTTAATATTGTAAATCAAATCCCATGGGCCAGCGGTTCTCAGGCAGGAAAATAGGATCTGGAGGCAGGGAACACAAGGCTAATTAACACTCCAGCTATGACAGGAAATATCCTCTCCAAGACTTTGTAACTTTACTTCACTCCTTTACATACGGTGTACCCCGAGTAACCAGTGGGATCCTCTAAAGGGTAAACTCCCCAAAATTTTGGAACAGGGTCTTTGAGCTCCTGTGCCCAGCCTGCTCCCACACAGCGGAGTGTACTTCCATTTTCAATAAATTCCTTCATTCCTTCCTTGCTTTCTTTGTGCATTTTGTCCAATTCCTTGTTCAAGACTCCAAGAACCTGGACACCCTCCACTGTTAACAGTTCTAGAGGAATAATTAAAGCAGTTTTCTAGAAAATGTCCTTTATAAGGTAGAAAATCCCAATTTCAATCCCTAATAACTTTACATTTTTCATTTTCATTTAGAATATTTGGTTTAACAGGCTTTCAGGCCAACTTATAATTAAGAATGAACAACTTTACAAACTGAAGCAGAATTACCCTATACTTAGATGCACAGAAAAAAAAAACGTATAGTTTTCTATCTGCTGTCATTGTCCTGATCTTCTTTACAGACCTCCACCCCTCTGGGAGACAGGGACAACTTTGATTCACCAGTTACTAGTTTGTTTTAGTTTCTGTTTTGAGGCAGGGTTTCCCTCTGTCAGCCAGGCAGGAGTGCAACAATGTAATCAGGTTCACTGCAGCCTCAACCTCCTGGGCTCAAGCAATCCTCCTGCCTCATTTAAAAGTTTATTTGTAGAGCTGAGGTCTCACCATGTTTCCCAGACTGGTCTCAAGTTCCTGGGCTCAAGCAATCCTCCAGCTTTGGGCTCCCAAAGTGTGAAGATTACAGACATGAGCCACGGCAGTAGCCTATTTTCGTTTCTTCTAATTTAAGTAGTTTCCTTTCTGTTTATAAACATTCAGTCTTTTCACTCTTTTTCAACACCTTTGGCACGATGAAATTTATGAAAATGATGTCATATTCCACCCTTCCTTTTCTTTCCCTCCTACACTTCTGCCTTAGGGTGTAGGAGGAGTTTTGGGGCTCTCACCATGGTGGAAACCAGAGTCCTTGGGTCTATTTGGTATGCCCTGGGGCTTTGGGTTCATTGCTCCAAATGATGGGATTGGTTTGCTCACTGGTCTAGTGACTGCTGCTGAGTAGTCTCCGGATCTGTGTTGCTGTCATCCCTGGAGCTTGCACTCCCAGGAACTTGCCCCCTATTTAGAAATTCCTAGCTCTGTAGCCTTTGGGTCCTGGCCCTAGAGCTCTGCAGTCCAGGGGTGAGCTTAGCACCTCCACATCTCATAACCAGGGCATGGAGAGTTCTCTGGTACTCTTGCATACCAAATATAGGCCCTAGGGATCAACCATCTGTGGACTGCTCCCACCTTCACGCCATCACCCCAGGACTGTTGGAACCATCTCTATGTAGAGTTTCTCCCAATGGCTGGCAGCCTCCTCTGCTCCCCACGCCAGGAGAATTATGCCATGAACCTAAATATGCTTGGTCTCTCTCATGCCTCTCTGGGTTTTCTAAAGCCACTCCTCCACACCAGATGGTCAAGCACAGAAGCTGGAATGGATAGAGGGACGAGAGCCCCTGTACCTGACCTCTGTGTTCTTCATCTCTCTCCTTTGTCTCTCCCACAATTCCACCAGGCCAAAAAGGTCAGTTTCCCCCTCTTCCACACGAAAAAAGTATCCTCTCCACCTCCAAAAAATAAACTCTCTCATCCAAGTCTGCCAGGCCTGTATCAATTTACAAACTCCTCTTCCTTTTTTTTTCTTTTTTTGAAATGGAGTTTCACTCTC
This sequence comes from Sapajus apella, assembly GCF_009761245.1. Lineage (NCBI taxonomy): Eukaryota > Metazoa > Chordata > Mammalia > Primates > Cebidae > Sapajus > Sapajus apella. Next base: position 3,039,716 of record NW_022436993.1, on the reverse strand, counting down.
ATTGCCCAGGCTGGAGTGCAATAGCATGATCTCAGCTCACTGTAAACTCTGTCTCCCAGGTTCAAGCAATTCTTCTGCCTCAGCGTCCCAAGTACCTGGGATTACAGGCATGCACCACCACGCCTGGCTAATTTTGTATTTTTAGTAGAGCGGAGGTTTCTCCATGTTGGTCAGGCTGGTCTCGAAATCCTGACCTCAGGTGATCCACCCATCTCGGCCTCCCAAAGTGCTGGGATTACAGGCGCAAGCCACTGCACCCGGCCGAGAAACTCCTCTTCCTTTGTATAAAGCTATGCATGCAACTTTTATCTTATATATATACATTACATACATATTTAGGTAGAGTCTCTGCCACCCAGGCTGGAGTGCAGTGGCACAATCTTGGCTCACTGCGATGTCTGCTTCCAAGCAAGTCTCACAACTCAGCCTCCTGAGGAGCTGGGATTACAGGTGCACACCACCACACCTAGATAATTTTTGTATTTTTAGTAGAGACGAGATTTTGCCATATTGGCCAAGCTGGTCTCAAACTCCTCACCTCAAGTAATCTACCTGCCTCAGCCTCCCAAAGTGCACTGCTTCCAGCCGCAACTGACACTTTTTTGTTGCACAATCTTATTTGGTATGACAGAAATTCAGCGTTAGCTTTTTCTCTTTAGATCCTAGCTGCACATTCCTTATCCAGACACCCCCCGCCCCCGCCGATTTTATGCAGATAGCTGTATTAGACCTGCTGGGAGGATGGTAATTTTCAAAGCACAGAAAAGAAATATGTATTCATTTGGAAAAAAGCAAAACTCCATGACCTAAATATTGAAAGTTTGTTACCTAAGTATGTTACCTAGGATCTAAAGAGAAATTAAAATTATGAAGAATGCAGCGAGTTTTGGGTACACGATTTAGAGCCAGGAATTAGCAATGCTTGTTTGGGTGTTACTGAAAAGGAAGTAACTCTGGAGTCAAAGTGCTTGGAAATCCTCCGGTGATTTCCAGCTCTTCCCACTGCTATGCTATCCCAGGGCTTCTCCCTCCATCCCTTTCCCTGACACCATCCCCATAACCTTTTGTGGAGAATGACTCTTCATGACACATTCAGGCCTTTGCTAATTTTTCCCTACATGTTTTTTTTCAGGAGATGACATTGCTGTCTCCTCACTGCTGCTCCGTTGCCTGGCTTTCCTCTTAAGTATTAGTAATTTCTCCTTGTGTCTTGGCATAAATGAATCGTGTCCACAGAACCGAATTCTTGTATGGCTGCCATACTTCAGTCTCTTAGCACTTGCACGCACGCGCACATGCGTGCGCACACACACACACACACACACACACCCTCAATTCCCAACAATGTTCAATTAATTCCTTGTAGTTTATCAACCATGATTATGCACAAAATAATACATTTTTTCAAGAATTTCTCTTGCCTTAGTTTGGGTATTTAGCCATTTTGTCCTAGTTCCCCTAAGATAATAAGCATTTTTATTAATAAAGTACAAAAAATGCATCATAAACCATGAGACCAAGAGCTTTGTTCAGAGAGATGCCAGTGGTTTAATTAAAGTCAGATTTTAACCCACCTAGGACTCCTTTTTCCTTCTCACCTTCTTTTTGTAACAGGGTTTTACTCTATCACCCAGGCTGGAGTGCAGCGGTGCAATCACAGTTCACTGCAGCCTTGGACTCCCAGCTCAAGGGATCCTCCCTCCTCAGCCTCCCAAATGAATGCACCAGCACACCCAGCTAATTTTTGTTTTAAGTGCAGAAATGGGGTTTTGCCATGTTGTCCAAACTGGTCTTCAACTCCTTGGCTCAAGCAGTCCACCCCTCTCGGCCTAAGTGCTGAAGTTACAGGCATAAGCCACTATGCCTGACCTCCTCTCCACCTTAACAGCTTCTAGAATTCTGAATACAGTGGACAGTATACAGGCTTTGATGTGAGAGTCTAGACCTGAGATAAAATCACAGAACTACAAAATTGCCATGTTATATCTCACACAACCTCTTCACTAAACTCATCATAATAAAACTGACAAACATTTATAGGTACTGACTAGTGAGTCAGGTGCTGTCCTAAGCACCTTACATGCATTAACACACTTAAATTCTCAATAACCCTTGAGATAGGTAAATTTATATCTCCATTTCCCAGAGGAGGAACCAGAAGCCCAGAGAGGTTAAGTCAATTGTCCTCAGCCTTTAACTAAATTCCATCTCTGTTCCTCCTCTCCCTCTTGTGGAGAGTAGCAATAACATCCCTAATCCCAACCCCCAAATCCCCAAACACACAACTGAACGGTATAAAGACAGCGTCCTGACCACTCTAAGCATCAGTACTCTCCTCTGAGATTTGCAGAAATCTCAATCTGCAAAGCTCCTGCCCCACTACAAAGTTTTCTTAGCTCTGAGCTTTCATTTATTTATTTATTTATTTATCCAAAAATGTGAGTGCTTAAATCCTTATGTTCCTTACCCCTTCAGAAAGCAGTTGGGTGGAGTAGACAGAGTAATGAGCCCCTTCCCCAGAGATGTCTGCATACGCATCCTCCAAGTCTGTGAATAAGTTAGATTTGGCAAAGGAGAATTAAAGTTTCCAATCAGCTGACTGTAAAGTAGTGAGTGAGTAGCCTAGATTACCCAGGTGGATCCAATATAATCCCAACTACACTTAACAGTAAAGAGGAGGTTAGAGTGACTCAGAGTAAGAAGGATTCCACCTGTCGTTGCTGGCTTTGAAGATGACCAGGAGTCAAGGAACACAGGGTTTCTCTAGAAGCTGGAAAGAGCAGGAAAACAATTCCACCCCAGAGCCCCAGACAGGAGCACAGCGCTTCCAACACTTCAGTTCCAGGCTAGTGAGACCCATGTTGGACTCTACCCTACTGAACTTTAGGATAATGTGTCTGTATTGTTTGAAGCCATTCAGTGTGTGATAATCTGTTACAGCAGGCATAGAAGACAAATACACTGGGTGACACAGGAAAAATTCCTTAATCTCTCTGCAATTCTACTTTCTCATTAGAAAAGAGAGTTTGTTCTGACCCTGGCCGCTGGCCTTAAACTGAACCCTGACCATAACCTTAACTCTATTTAGATTCAAACTCTACAGCTAAGTAACAAACCAGTTAGTACAAGAAAAAATGCACTCATACAGATTTCTTTGCTCATAAGCTTTCCTTACATTATGGACCCCATGTGAGATCCAATGGTCAAATGAAGATAAGGAGTGTAGCAGATGACTTACCCTCAGAAAACTTCAGCTCCCTTCTGCTTCTTCCACTGGACCCTGCCACGCTGATTTCAAATCCCATCTGATTCACCCCTGTGAGAACAAAAGCACTAACAATGCTCACACCTGACATATAGCAAATCTTATTGAAGTAGAAATGCAAGCTAACTGGAATGAAGTCATGAACAGTTAAAAGAAATGAATCTCACTTGTCCAGAGTTTATTTGCCTGTTACAAGCTTCACTTTGTGCAGGTCAGTACATCAACTTGCCCACAGGGCCTTTCACTATTTTTTCCAGAAACAAAAAAAGAAACAAAAGAGAGGCAAAGAAAAAGCAAAACAGTTACTGGGATAATTTGAAGTCGCCTAGAGAGTGGTGACAAGTAAAATTAAATTAGAAAGCTGTTAAGAATTTGTCCAGAGGGGTCATGCTGTTAAAAATAAGTGGGTCATAATTAAATGATTATTCTGTGATTTCTTGGTATATTTTATTTCTCTCCTTTGCTTTCAACCCCAATTCTTAGTTTCCTCTCAGTGGAGGAATTAACCTGTACATGAAAGGCAGTTGGGAAAAAAATTCAACTTTCTCCCATCTGAAATAGTTTCATATTTTATATGAATGCCAGCCAAATCCTAAATCAAAAAGGAGAGAATTCTAGATCATCCGTATTATCAAGAAGTCATAGGGGTTGCTGATAGCAGAGAGGTTGGAGGGAGGAGTTTGGTCTCAGGATCCAGAGAGGACAAATATAATGCTATAGGCGATCACGCTTCAAGCCAACTCGATACATGAAAGTCTAGATTTCCTTAATATAATTCACATATTATTTGTTCACTTTGCAGAATAATTTAAGCAGTGATTCTTGAATATGGGTCACTCTTCTAATGCATATTTTTTGAAAAAAACTTCTTGAAAAATTCGATTAATCACTTGATTCTCTAAGCCCAGAAATAAAGCCGCACACCTACAACCATCTGATCTTCAACAAAACCACAAAAGCAAGCAATGTGGAAAAGACTCCCCATTCATTTAATGAGATAACTGGCTAGCGAGATGCAGAAGCTTGAAACTGCACTCCACGCTTGGCGATAGAGTGAATGAGACTCCGTCTAAAAACATGTAACAAAAAACAAATACAGAAACAGCAGCTCTAGGGTACAACCACTCCATGAAGTGGCTGAAGACAGAGTGCCCAAGGAAGGAACAAACTTGGGAAAGGCTCCACTGCGTGGCTGAGACTTACCTTGTTGGAGACGATGGATCCATGAACCACTGGAGGAGAAATTTGCTAAGATGCCACAGGCCAGGATGGGATGGCAGAAAACCGCCCACGGTGGGTGCTGCTGGAGCTTCCTCCTTGGGCTGCAGTATCCCTAGCCCCACTGGCAGGAAAGCTGCCTGGTCACGAGGAAACCACCTGCTGGCAGCCCTGGGTATGTCGAAAGAGCAAGAAAACGCGCCGGAAAGGGAAAGTCAAGCCCTGCCCTCTTTTACTCTCTCTCCCACTCTCAGGTCTGTCAGGGATTAATGGCACTGGCCGAGGAGACATAGTCCAGAGTCCATCTCCAGTGTGACAAAGAGGAACAAGGAAGGGTGGATTTGGAGATGAGGCACTGATATCTGTTGCCCAGGCTGGGGTGCAATGGCGGGATCTCGGCTCACAGCTACCACCGCCTCCTGGGTGCAAGCAATTCTCCTGCCTCAACCTCCCGAGTAGCTGGGATTACAGGCGCCCACCACCAGGCCCAGCTAATTTTTGTATTTTCAGTAGAGATGGGGTTTCACCTTGTTTGTCAGGCTGGTCTCCAACTCCTAATCTCAAGCAATCCACTTGCTTCAGCCCCCCAAAGTGCTAGGATTACAGGTGTGAACCACCACGCCGGCCCTAGTTATTAAAAGAAGTGTGATAACCTGGGTTCCTGCTTGGCTCAGCAGGTTCGTTTAAGACCTGAGGAGATGTCTGCAGCATGCTCTGTTACAGCTCTGTGCCTATTACTGAACAAAGGGAGACTTAGTGTAAATATTGGCCACAGGAGCATATAAACCCAATTTGAATGTTTTAAAATTTAATTAACCATTATTATGGATTGCATGACTGAATTCACCAACTGATTCGGTCAAAATAATCAAACTGGTTGCTATTGCAATTTGATTTAAATCCCTAATCATGCAATCCTGTAATGAATTAGTTGAGAGACACTGGGAAATACTTTCCAGTATAATATTTAAGAATTTTATCAACCAGGGTCTCAAAGGACTTAATTTAGGTATGAATCTTTTTTTTCCTCTTTCTACCGCTGAAATATGGTGAATCTATGTTTGATTAATTAAAGCTGCACACAGTGATCTATCCACATGACCAAAAGAGGCTTCAGAAGTAGGACATGTGCTAGAGGTGCCCCATTTAACTCCAGGAATGGGGCTACTCCTCCTCTCTGTACTGTAAGCTTATTTTCCTGAACTAAACTACTGAATCTACTATGGAACCAGCTCTATGCATAGTGTGGAGAAATGTTTTTTATCAAATAAACAGTCTGGCCAGAACATATGATTATGAGAACACTACAAAGAGCTAAGAAAGGAGCCTCAATTATGTGGCACAAACATTAGCCACAAGAGATACTCAGAGACAGGGACCATCCGTGGGTCTGTGTGCACTTGAATACCTGGGCAGGGCTTATGGAGAAGGTAGCATTGACTTTGACTAATATTTTTTGGGTTTCATCTGTGTTTGTATTGGGGGAAGTGGTGCATTGTGTACTTGTGGCAGGCCAGGTCTCACTTGGGCAGGCCTCCATAACAACGTTTCGGCACTGACTGAGTGGTTAAGTTAGATATGAAAAGCAGATAGAGCCAGTACCCTTCTACAAAGGCTGAAATGTATTAAAAACCCATCAAGAGTTTTGCCTAGGCCTTTCCTGGACCTTGAAGTATGACAAGATAATGAGGGAATTCTTAACAGGACCCGTTTAGGATTAAAGAAGTTTTACTGGGACTCTAAAGAAACTCCCCAGACCTCCACAAACAATTTTATTGGGGGTCTGAAGGGAGACCTCTGTGATTTAGCAGGAGACAGGATAAGGGTAATCACCCCAGCACCTGTACCCACTTAGATTAAGTAAATGTACTGAGGCTCCAAAGCAATGTCTTCAGGACTCAGATATTAATTATAGATTAGAAGAAGTTAATCACTTATGTCTTTAGATAAATGCACTTACACATAGACATATAGCTTAGAAGGAATATAAGCTCTGGAAACTTTGTAATTTTGAGTTTGTCCGGTTATATTTTTCAGGCCTTCTCCTTGAACGCGGTTACAGAAATGAACTCCCTTCTTTCCCAGTTCACCTGCATCTTGTTATTGGGCCATGAGAATCAGCAGCCCGACCCTCAGTTTGGCCCGGGAACATACTGGCAGTGGGAAGATATGAAGCAATAATATAAATCCTGGATTCCAGTTCTAGCTCATCTACTCCATAGTCCTGAGACTCTAAGCAAAGCACTCACTAAACCCCAATCAGGTTATTCCTGAAGTGAGAACGATAATGGATGATTCATCCACACAAAATGAGACTGCATAAGCAGTAAAGTTCCATCAGCCTTTATGATTATTAGGAAGGTAGACTTAACGAGACTATGTTATTAGAAAGAAGATCTCTTTTCCCGGGCAAACCTGATCATGGTCACCTTGAAAATTGTACTCAAATGAGTTTGAAAGGCAGATCGCCTTCAGCTGCATAATTCCCTCAGCATAAAGGCAATAGCAAATGAAACAACATTCCAGGTTCACATACTTATATGTGTTTGTTCTTTATTTTAATCTACAGAACGTGGTGATTCTTTTAAAGCTGCAAGCAATCATGCCAAGTGTCCAGGTTTTTTAGGCATATGACAGCTGAGAGTCCAGGATGAGTTGAAGGCTCTATTTTTAGATTTTAGTCAAAGGATAAAAATCAGACCTTCCTGTGGGAATCATCTATTCTGAGTCATGCAACACCATTGGGCCAGAATAAAACAGCTCCACAACCCAAAGCATTCATCACCTGTGAAATAAGAAACAGAAGCAGTTTGCAAGATTCCTCTTTCTGCAACCTTGGAGCTTTAATGGCATTCTGTGAGATGAGCATAGTGCCCTTCCTCAATGCAAATGGACCAACCTGCAGACTTAGCTGTTCAATGGGAAAAGAGGGAGGAGCCTTTACAAATTCAGTGTGAATCAGAAATTAAAGGTTATTTAGGCTGGGTGCAGTGGCTCATGCCTATAATCCCAGGACTGTGGGAGGCTAAGTCTTGAGGATCATTTGAGGCCAGGAATTAGAGACCAGCCTGTGCAACATAGTGAGACCTCATCTCTACAAAAAATAAAGAAAAAATGTAAAAAGATCATTTAAATTTAAGCCAAGGAGGAAAGCAACTGGTCACTCTAAATATTATTCAATAAATTGTTTGATAATGATTAAGCTTTCTGCCCAACTTGGACTAATGAGTCTATGTTTCTATGCTCAAGAATCAAACACATTAACATTTGGTTATTCCACGAATGTACAGGATGTGATCACAGACACAATATTCAATATGGCTAGATATTACAGACTCATATTCAGAAATGTAGATGTCATCTGATTTAAACTCCTTCATTTTTAAAGTGAAGTAACTGAGACCCAAGGAATTTAAACAACTTGCTCCAGAGTTAATTAACAAGTTAGCAAGTTAGTGGCAGAGCAGGATCTAGAAGACACAGCAGAAACATTCGAAGTCGATAAATGGTTAAGGTTCTGATTTTCTAATCAGAGGAAAGAGTAGATTCCAAAATCTACAGACGAATATAATAAAGGAATCATAGATTCACACCTGGAAGGCATGATGAAGATCATCTATTCTGACCCACTCGTTTTTGAGATGAGCTAGACTGAGATGCTTGCCTAGCAGCTGGTTAATGACAGAGCACAGCTAGAATCTGGGTCTCCTGATCTTTGCCTGGGGATCTTTTCACTTCACTAGCATTGAGATTCTTCTCAGGCAAAATTCTAGAATAGATTATTAAACAGATGGCTTGGGAGCATTTAAAAAGAAAGCAATCATTAGCGGCCAGCATGGGTTCGGTTGGAACGAGTAAGTCAAGCCAGGCTAATCTCATTTCCTTTCTGATGCAGTGACAAACAAATGTACACATCATTATAGTATGCTAAAATGAGGGATAGTCTAACAGAAGTGAGGTGAGCTATATTTACCAGCTTAAGGCCATAGCCCATCTTTCTTGGTCCATATTTTTCTTCTCTTTGTTTCTCTGGCCTGTGTTCTTTTCCGAACTCTATAATCCTCTACCTCCCTACCTAGGTCTGGGGCCATCCAGTGAGAATCCACATTCCTCCTTTTATAACCTGTGTATAGCTGGAATCCTTTAGCTTTTTCCAAACTGAAGATAAAGAATTTGCATAATTGTAGAATTTGTTTTGATTGTGAATACTAGATTTTGAGAAGACACATAGAGTATCCTTAGCGGGAAGACAATGAGAGCTTTAGATTCACCTGGTGATTTTTCTATTGCTGTTGGAGAGGTACTGTGTATCCACAAATACCAAAAGTCCAAGGGAAAAAGGAAGATACCACTTCAGGGGGTATGTGCAGAGATGAGCATCTCTCAATTAGCAATAAAATCAAATTATCAGTCTCTTCCACTGGTTATCATGGTATGTATTATTATGGAAGTGAGTAGATGAACTTTAAGGAGATTTTGAAAATTATGCAATGGGAGAAGGTGTTTTAACCTATTAATACATAAATCTTTGTCAAATCTTTACCTGGAGTTGAGCTTACTTAATAACATTGCCTATTATCAGGATGCCAGAGGGCAACATGAAGTCACCAAAGCTTCCTAGACTAAGGAAGGTAAACCAGGATGTTCATAAAATACATAGCATATCTTGACCTCTGTAAGACATTGACAAAGGCTTTCATGGTCTCCTCATTGAGCATTGTGGCCAGATTTCAGGATACAGCATGTCTTGATTGATGGCTCTAGAGTTCTCTAGAAGTTGATCATGGTGCACTGTTCTTGGCTTTTTAGTGTTCAATTGATGACCTAAATGAAAACATACACTATTTGCTGATCAAACTAATACTCCCAAATTTAGGCTTGACTTAAATTTTTAACAGTTAGTGCTCTGCAAAGATGGTATAGTCCCGGGAGAGAGTCAGTTCCCATTGTTGGAGGTCTTAAAAGAGAGGCTGAATGAGGCTTGGCAGAGACACAGCCAAGGAGACTTAATGTATCTATGAGACCATGAGCTGAAAGAGACTTTTAACTTTTTTTCCTATTGTGTGATTCAATTATTATAAAATACAAGACCATGAAAAGTCTGAAATGCAAATGCATATCACTTATTAATGGTTAAGAAAAATAATGTTTGTTTCTTTGTTTATTATCCTTCCTTGGTTTTGCCTGTCCAAGGTGACACATGCCATATGTGTTCAATATGCTCAAAACCTGGATGAATAACTCAGAGACTAGCTGACATTGGGGCGAGCCTCTAGGTTAAAAAGGTAAGAATGAGTCACAAATAAATGCCAAAATTATATTTGCATGACAATGCTTGGATTAAAAAAATAGCCCAGAGGAAAAATGGCCTGTTTATTCTGATAGTTTAGAGAAAATATAACTTATAAGGGCAGAAACTGAGCCTAAAACATACTTCCATTTTATTTTAAAGAACTCATAATGAGATGTTTTCTGGTATTTTTTAAAATGGAAACCTCCCTGGTCCTTTCAGACAAATATAGAGCAAGAAGAGCTGTCTCTCTATAGATTTTAAAAAGGGGCCCGTGTATGCATGTCTCTGTGGAAGCTGATAAGCACACACCTGTGTGGGTTCTCAGATGATCAGAATCCTTCCTGCCAGAATCAGTCTCAACCACTCAGAAATTATTTAACACCTGCAATCCTTCCCCATTTTCCAGTCTGCAAAATAATGCAAGCAAACAAACATAAAAGACATTGTCCCTATAATTCGTCATCTCCCTAGTTCATAACAGAAGACATGCATCTAAATCACAGGTGGGCATACATCATGGCAGGCATCAAGGATGAGGAATTGGAAGAGCTGCGTTCTGTCCAGGCTCCATGCTTTTATAGTGGTGAATCCTTATCTGAGTCCCACATTCTTCATGAAATCCCATTTGTAGAGAAAGGATTCTTGAAGGCTGAGGTACTTGAGGTAAAACCTGAAGGATGAGAAGGATTCAGCCATACAAAGAAGTTTTCAGGCAGACACATCAGCAGGTGCAAGGATCCTCAAGGAAGACAGTTTTGGGTTATGCTCAAGGAACTTAGAGGAGGCTGATGTGGCCATGAGTGAGACAAAGAGAAGGATGGGCTGGAGAAGAAGGAGCCAGAGCCGGCAGGGCCTTCATGCCACAGTAAGGAGGTTGTTTTTTTCCCAAGTCCTTTAGAAAGCAACAAAGGATTTAAGCAAGCAGAAATATGTCAGGAGATATAATTTTTAAAGCTTTCTCAAGCTGTTATATTGGAGAAGAGGTTGTCATAGCATCAGGCAGTATAATAAGTAGGACAGCCAGCTCAGTGGCAATTGAAGTTGTCCAAGCAAGAATAATAAAGATTTCAACTAGAAGGCTAGAAGACGAAGATTGAGGTACATAGAGGTGGAGCTGAGACGTTGTTGTTGTAATGGCTGAGATGTTGTTGTATGGATAATCCAATGATATATAAATGTGTTTGAGAAAGTCAGAAACTCTATACAAACACAAGGCATTGCTATTAATATAGCAAAATGCATGGTTCAGGATATAAAAGTCTACTCTTTGTAGACACATGTGCTAAACTTGCTCCTGAACATAAGGTAGGAAGCATCAAATATATACATTTATCTATCAGGCAACTGGTAGGTCCTGTCTGAGGGCAATCCAGGAAATCATCAGCAATACTGACTACTCCAATTACTTCTCACTGTAGCTCATCCACCATGGCCAGGCTAGAGTTGCTCCTTCTGAGCCAGAGCTGTCCTTGTATTCTTGGGCAGCATCTTGAATTCACCAGTCCATGCTGATTCCATGACTAGTTTCCAGGAAAAGCATTCCCATCGCCCACACAGTAGACTACCTAGGACGTTCTTTGTGTTTTTTTGTTTTTTGAGATAAGAACTTGCTCTGTCACCGAGACTAGATAGCTCACTGCAGCACTGAAGTCCTTGGCTCAAGTGATTCTCCCACCTAGTCTCCTGAATAGTTGGGACTAGAGGCATGCAACACCACAGCCGGTTAATTTTTAATTTTTTTTCTTATTTTTAGAGGTGAGGTCTTGGTATGTTCCCCAGGCTGGTCTCAAACTCCTGGATTCCAGTGATCCTCCCACCTTGATCTCTCAAAGTGCTGGGATTTCAAGTGTGAGCCACCACATCCGGCCTACTTAAAGATATTTTTGACAGCCTTCCCACTTTTACAGGGCATTGAGACTTGCAAAAGATGCATCCATAAAGCCAAAAGAGCCATGTAATTTCGGAAGCCCCAAATCAAACCGTTTATGTGACATTGCGCAGAAAAAATTAAATGGTTCATTATCTGAATTTTTTTAAATCTTTCAGCTGTATGATGGGTTTTATTTAGACACAGCCAAAATTACTGCTCTATAAAGAGCTTAGGGCTACCCTGACTCTGAAAGATCTATATAAAACTCAGTTCTATTTCCAAGGCTGCTGTAGATCCAAAATAAGTAATCAGCAGTCTGTACATTTATTTATATATACATACTGTACCTTCTCTAACTGAAAATATTTCACACAACAGATTGAATTCAATATGTTTTCCCTGAAGATGCTATTCTGAAGAACAAAGTGCTATTACCTAAAATTTAAAAAGATATTAATTGCAGTGTTTTTATAGCCTCCACATCATCTCCAATGATGATTCTCTTAACCTTTCCAATTACAAAAATTATCCAAGGAAGTATCTTAGTTTAATTAGAAAATATGTGGTCAGATCTTTTTTTTTTTTGGCAGATTTCATTCACAACTCAGAAATTAATGTCTAAGAAAAGTATCTTTGGCATATTTCAGGTATACTCGATCAGTAAAGATATTGATCTTTCTAGATATTGTAAATCAGAAAATAGATACTAGCATAAGACGGACAATGTAGAATGCCTTTCAAATTGCATAGATACTTTTTTCTGTTAAATCAGGAGAGACTTTAAAATGATACTCCTTTAAAAAATTTTAATTATATAAATAACACATTTTCAATGCAGAGAAATGGAAGATATAGATGGAGAATGGTCTTACCTATATCCTTCCAGATATTTCCCTCTGGATAGACTTATGTATATTCTGTTATAATAATTCCTGCTCCTCAAAAACAATACAAACAGTAAAAATCAGCTTTTACTAGCCTTATCAACTTTTGCACAGATTCTAATTTATATTATATAGAAATCTATGTGCATTCATTTCAGTTTTGACTTTTAAAATCTAAATTGATGCTATTAAAATAGTACTATAAGTTTCCACGTTAAACAGCAGCAGTTTCAGAATAATTCAAAACTTGATTCAGGCATACTGCTAATAAAAAACATGTACTATTTTTTTCATTAAAATAAGTAGCTTTCTACTACTGCATCCTTCAAAGAGAAGAATATTCTGCCAGTTTGGCTACAAGCTCTTCACGTATAGACAGTTACTCCTTAGCAAACTCCTCATTCATCCTGGAGTTCTTGAAAATAGTCACCAAACATAGAAGAAGACTCATTTTCACGTTCCTTTGGTTATTTAAATTTTGAATCTTCTCCACATTGAATGCCAAAATCAATATGCTGTAATACAATGTTCATAATTTCTTCATTTGACTGATGATGAGGTAAGAAGAGAGCTATGCTGCAGTCATCAGTCCACATACAGCTTTAGTTACTTTTTTGAATTTTTTTGCTTCTTAAGTCACTTGTAGAATCATCGAATAAGGAATTCATGTCTGGATCTAGAAACTCTCAGTTTCCTTTTTAGCTTTTTTACTCTGCAGATCCATTTTCATCACGATGTTAACGTGTGGAATTTCTAGAGAGAGCATGGCACTCAGGGCTGCCAAGATGCCAGAAATACACTCAAACGACTCCACCATGAACTGAGAATCAACAAGAAAAACTCCATAAATTCAGAACCCCCACTGCTCAAGCTGCAGGACCAGCTGCTTTGTCACAGGCAGGTGAGTGCACAACTCAGTTCAAGCTGGACAATCAAAGCTCGCAAGGATATTACCATTATTAACGGGATTGTAATTGTCCTAGTCCTTTTGAAAGCAATTAAGCAATATGAATCAAAAACAACACAAAGGTTCATACCTTTTATATACCTTGATTTTCAGTTGATGAAATTATACACTAACAAAATATTCCAAAAATATGGAAAAATTAAATGCATGAGGGAGCATCTCAGATCATTATTCATAAGAGTAAAATATTGGAAAAAACCTACAATGCCAACAATAGGAAAGTAAATGATGAAATTGAGTCGTATCCACTCAAATATTGTAAAGCCTTTTTAAAGTTATTGTTATAAAGACTGTGCAATGGCACGAATAATGCTAATGACATGATATTAAATAGTGACTCAAGCTTTATAATTATACTAATGACTTCAATAAAATCTAAAAAGCGAATGCTCACTATTAGTAAAACTGACTGTCTAAACTAGATTTCAGTTTTTAATCAAGAGAGTAGCAGATAGGATATATGTGTGATATGGTCTGGATCTGGAAGTTAAAGGAGTTAAAGACTGAGAGGGCCTGGAGGAGAAGCCAAGAATAGGAGCACTGAAGAGTGGCAGTATAGTAACCTTGAGGCTCTAGAGAGAAAACTCTTCATGTCCATTGAGGAACTTGGAATCTGCTGAATGGAGTCTAGAAGTCACTCTCTAATCTCCACCTTCTATGCATTTTGTGTGGGTTAGCAAGTATAATGGAAGTTTAACCCCCAGTGAAAATCTGCTTTGTGCATTCTTCTAGACTCTATCTGTGTTTCTAGCCCAGGAAGATAGTCATGGTACTGGGGTAAAACATTGTGAAAACAACCAAGGCCAAGTGTTGACTGACCCAGCCATTATCTACCACAGTGTAGATGCCTCCACTTTACATTTGTTTGAAAATTCCTATATAAAGAAACTAAGAAAACAAAGCACGAGTCTTGGTAATTTCATAGTTGTGTGTCTATGATACCTTCATATCCAGTTGAAAAATGGTTAATATATCATAAATGATTCCATGCTGGGCACAGTAGCTCACACCCGTAATCCCAGCACTTTGGGAGGCTGAGGTGGGAGGATTACTTGAAGCCAGGTGTTTGAGATTAGCCTGGGCCTTAGAGGGTGACCCTGTCTCTACAAAATTTTTTTAAAAGCTGGGCATGGTGGTACACACCTGGAGTCCCAGCTGTCAGGGGGCTAAGGCAGGAGAATCACCGGAGCCCAGGAGTTGGAGGCTGCAGCGAGCTATGATTGTGCTACTACACTGCAGCCTGGGAAAGAAAGAGAGAGAGATAGAGAAAGAGAGAGAGAGAGAGACAGAGACAGAGAAAGAGAGAAAGAGTGAAAATGATGTAGCAGAATTTTCCCTGCCAAATCCACCAGTTAATGGTAATAACCTATTATTACATCTTGAAAGTGATCTTGGGATCATTTCCTTCTGAAATGGACTTCCTTCCATTCCACCTTCCATCCCTGTGTACTTTTATTTCCCAAGACTCTTATGACAATATTCCACTATAAATATGCCATTGTTGGGGAGAAAAAAACTTTCAACTCAGACTCTTTCTGAAACACCGGCGTTTGTCTGCCCAGCCCTCCAAGAACCATGATTTGTAGGTAAAAGCTACCCTGAGGCTCACATGAGATCACGATTTATCTCCACAGTTTTCATGTTATGTTATTATCCTGATATTGCCTTAAGACTCTTGAAATTAACACTTAAAAAGACTCACCTTTCTAGTATCTAAAGGAAGTCGGTCTGTTATTCCTTTGTTTGCACCCTAAGACTGTAGGAAGCTTTCTGTGATACAAAAGAATTAAAGAGAGAAAGAAGTGGATCAGGTCAGAGCAAAAACAATGGTAAAATAATAATAAGAAGTTGTCACTGGGGTAGGAAGAGCATGCACAATGCATTTTTTAATGTCCTGAAAAACTGAGCTGTTCATTTGTTTCATGGCTCTCCAGCTTCCACAGCAAAAATGGAGAACTGATAATTATCACTGTATTTATTCTTTATGGTTGCCCAGGGGGAACATTTTAAAGGGGGACATTAATGGAATAAGGTTACCTTTCCATCCCTCACATCTGATTACTCATAGACTTTTCTATTTGAAGACGGATTAAGGAAAATTTTCCTGCAAACAAATGTTGACGGTCAAATGAATTGATGAACATGCACACCTGCCAGGTACCCAGCGTCCTCAAGTGCCTATAGGATGTTAACTCCAGTAGCCTGTGTGACCATGTAAAATAAAAATAAAGTTACTGGGAGTTCAGGGTTGATAATATCTCTGCTTTGTATATTTCTGCAGAAGTCAGACTCTTTCAAAATATGGGAACAGTGAGTTAAAATAAACTGTCTTATTGGCAGAACAGAGTGTGATCATGAGATACCATTCAGCTTTTATGCTGATTCATCAGCTCACAGGGAAACAGGCTTGCAAGATAGCATCCCAGGACCACTCAACATTCAGAGGTATGTGTTCCCATCCTGCTATTTTTAAGGTAAAATGAGATTTTCATAGAATAAGGATACAGCTGGCAAATAGCAAAGCTAAAATTACATATAATTTTAGCCTACAAATTACTAGCCTACAAATAAGAATAGTTTGGCTAATTACTCCTAAGTCATGGGGTGTTTGTCTTTGTTTTTTACTATTTGATTTGCTTTACAACTTGACTGAGGCATAATTGATGTAAATCAACTGTCCATATTTAAAGTGTATTATTGATGAGTTTTGACATAATATACTTCCATGAAACCATCTTCAGTCAAGATAATGAAACTTTACATCACTCTCACAACTTTCTCTTACCTCTTTCACACTCTAATTATTGTTTTAAACCTGCCTGTTTCTATTTTATAGCAAACAATTTGGTTTTGAATCAAGTTCATTGTGACACAATGAATATTTATCATTTGCTCTTTTAAACTGTGGTTGATGATTCCTTGACTTTTGTAGGTATCACAAAAGGGATTTACTTTTTTATTTTTTTTTCCATTTATTTATTTTATTGCATTTTAGGTTTTGGGGTACATGTGAAGAACATGCAAGATTGTTGCATAGGTACCATCATTCTCAGCAAACTGACAGAAGAGCAGAAGATCAAACACTGCATGTTCTCACTCATAGGTGGGTGTTGAACAATGAGAACACATGGACACAGGGAGGGGAGCACTACACACTGGGGTCAGTTGGGGGGCAATAGGGGAGGGATGATGGGG
The DNA here is from genome assembly GCF_009761245.1 of Sapajus apella. Lineage (NCBI taxonomy): Eukaryota > Metazoa > Chordata > Mammalia > Primates > Cebidae > Sapajus > Sapajus apella. The sequence continues at coordinate 3,023,024 of NW_022436993.1, read as the reverse complement.
GGTGGGGAGTTGGGGAGAGATAGCAAGGGGAGAGATGCCAGATGTAGGTGATGGGGAGGAAGGCAGCAAATCATACTGCCTTTTATGCAGAAAACTTAGGTTCAGCAAATGAATCTATATTTACAAATTTATGGTCGGGTGAAACGGTAGGGAGAACTGGCCAGTCTCTCTCAGGACAGGAGCAGAACATTTAATATGAAGTGGAGGTGATGGTGATGGAGGGTGGTACCACTTCAGTATAAGGAAACTGCAAAAAAAAAATTAAAAAAAAAAAAAAACAAATTACTAGATTACTATGGCAGGGGTTGATTCATGATTACATCATGAAAGGGGCCAAAAGTTTATAACATGCTAGAGGCTGGTGAAGAATTAAAGAAAAAAAAAAAGAGGGAAGAATGAAAGGGGGTAAGGGAAGAAGAGGAAAAGGGAAGGAATGAATAAAGAAGATATTAAGAGTAATGGGAAAAGGGCAAACAGAGAACACTGCAGTAGGTCTTTGAGCTAAAAGACATAGAGTGACTTTTGTGGTAAAGAAACCAAAGACGGTCCTGAAATGGGTATCCAAAAAACGTGGGCAGCCTGTAGTGCTGTGGCTGGATAAAGAGCATCAGGGACAGGGAAGCTGTAATAAGATTCCACCACCATCTCTGCCCATCACCAGGGCTGGAGGCAGAGAAAAACCTCCCCTACTCAGGAAAAAGGAGCTATTTTTGTCAAGTTAAATGAGCCTGAACCCGCAGACCTGAATTGGCTGATGAATATTGTTAATTGGTGCGGTTTCTTCAGTGCAGGGAAGAGTTTCCAATCAGACCAGCAATTCATCCTCCACATGAAGGCAATTTATTAATAAAAATGAACTGAAGTTTCCGAATTCTTGATAATGATGAGCTCACGGTCCTTTGCCTGCTTTCCCTTCCCTAGAAACGATGCCCTACAGCAATGATGCCTCAGTGATATCTCCTCCAGCCCATTCCATATGTGGCAACATTTCAAGTGTTTTTTTTTTTTCCATTAGGAATTTCTACATTTAGTTGTCAAATCAAGCTGTTCTAATTGCCTAATTGTGATTCTCCTTTCATCAACAGACTTTTTGAAGAGTTTCTGATTCAAAGTAACCAGGAAAGTCTGCTAAGTGCAGCTTAATTCTGAAAAGTAAAGGGGAAAATAAAACAAAATAGAGAGGTGAAACAGTCTCCCTTTAAAAAAATCAACTTTATTTATTTCACAGTTTAATAAATTTGACAAACGTATCCTCCTATGTAACCACAACCACATTAAGACGTGAAGAATTGACATCACCTCAAAGAGTTCTGGATTCCTTTGCAGTAACCACTATCCCCAGCCCTGGTCATAGACAGCCACTGGTCGCCTTTCTGTCATTGATTAGCATTGCCTTTTCTAGAATTTTAAATAAATGAAGTTATATGATGGCTTTTTAAAAAGTCAGCTGAATGTTTTTGAGATTCAATCTGTGTTGTTGTATGCACATCATTAGTCCATGCTTTTCATGGCTGAGTAGTATTCTATTATATAAATGTATTCCAATATGTGTATCCATGGGGATCTCGGTTGTTTATGTTTTAGCCCATTAAAAATAAGACTGCTATTGGTATAAGTGTCCATGCATTTGTGTGGACATATGTTATCATTTCTCTTGGGTAAATGCCTGGGGGTGGGATTGCTGTGTCATATAGCAAGTGTATTTTTATCTTTAAAAGAAACCACCAGTTGTTTTCCAAACTGGCTCTACCACTTTATATTTCCATCAGTAATACCTGAGATTTCTAGTTGCTCCAAACCAGAGCCACCGAAATGGGTATACAGTGGTATCTGATTGTGGTTTTAATCACATTTTCCTAATGACTAGTAATGTTAAGTATTTTTTTGTGTGTTTTTTTTGCCATTCATGAAGTTCTTTGATGAAATGTTTGCTAAAAGCTCATGCCCATTTTTAAAAATAGGGACATTTTGTAACTGTCCAACTGATTCTCCTTGCCTGTTGCCCAGATAAAGGTGATTTATCAAGGAGTCTGTCCTTTGCATGCCCAGGTAAAGGAATCGCAATAGAGAGGGCTTAATTCACACAGAGCCAGCTGAATGGGAGACTGGAGTTTTATTACTCAAATCAGTCTCCATGAAAATTTTGAGCCGGTGGCGAGTTGGGGAGAGATAGCATGGGGAGAAATGCCAGATATAGGTGATGGGGAGGAAGGCAGCACATCACACCGCCATGTGTGTGCTTATGCAACAATCTTGCATGTTCTTCACATGTACCCCAAAACCTAAAATGCAATTTAAAAAATCTATAAAATTAAGACCAAAAAAAAGCATAATTTGGCAGGCAGGAGGCCAGGGAGTAGAGAGTGCTAATTGGTTAGGTCAGAGATGAAATCATAAGAGATTGAAGTGGGTTTTTCTTGCTGTCTTCTGTTCCTGGGTGGGATCACAGGACTAGCAGAGCCGGATTACTGGTCTGGGTGCTAGCTGGTGCATCAGAATGCAGGGTCTGGAAAATATCTCAGGCACCAATCTTAGGTGATGTTATCCCTAGGAGCAATTGGGGAGGTTCAGAATCTTGTGGCCTCTGGCTATCTGACTCCTAAACCATAATTTCTAATCTTGTGGCTAATATATTACTCTTACAAAGGCAGTCTGGTCCCCAGGCAAGATGGGAATTTGTTTTAAGAAAGGGTTATTATCTTTGTTTCAATGTTAAACTATAAACTAAGTTCCTTCCAAAGTTAGTTCAGCCTATTACCAGAAATGAACAAGGGCAGCTTGGAGATTAGAAGCTAGATGGAATCAGGTTAGAGTTCTTTCACTATCATAATTTTCTCACTGTTACAATTTTTGCAAAGGTAGTTTCAATTTATCTTTTTATTGAGTTGTAAGAGTTCTTTATATTTTATTCATTTATTTTTTTGGAATCAGGGTCTGTCACCCAGGCTAGAGTACAGTGGTGCAATGATGTCTCACTGCAGCCTCAAACTCCTGAGATCAAGTGATGCTCCCACCTCAGCCTCCAGAAGTATTAGGGTTACAGGCATGAGACATGGTGCTCAATATATTCTTTGGTGTGTTTCATATAACTAAATTTTAAAATTTTGATGAAGTCCAGTTTCTCCATTTTTTGCAGTTTGTCCTTTGTGTGGTCTGAAAAGCTTTGCTTCTCCCATAATTATGAAGATTACTGCCTAAGTTTTATTTGAGAAGTTTTATGGTTTCAGCTTTTAAACTTAGACCTATACTCCATCCTGAGTAAATTTTTCCATGTGACATGAGGAACCCATTGAGGTTCTTTTAATTAATCAATGTCTATTCAATGATGTGGGCACTGTTTATAGGAAAGACCATCCTAACTGGATTACCTTGCTGTCTTTATAAACAATGAGTTGACGGCAAATGTGGTCTACCTGTCTATCTGTATGCAAATACTGCATTATCTTGATTACTGTTTGTATTAATCAGTTCTAATTAGTCAGTTGGCTGCTATAAAGAAATACTTGAGACTGGCAATTTATAAAGGAAAAAGAGGTTTAATTGGCTCATGACTCTTCAGGAGGTACAGGAACCATAAAGGCTTCTGCTACTGGAGAGGCCCCAGGAGATTAAAAATCATGACAGAAGGCAAAGGGGAGGCAGGCTTATCTTACATGGCCAGAGCAGGAGCAAGAAGGAAGGAGGGGAGGTGCCACACACTTTTAAACAACCAGATCTCCTAAGATCTTACTCACTACACAGTACCAAGTGGGGTTGGTGCTAAATTATTCATGAGAACTTCTCCCCAAGATCCAATCACCTCCCACCAGGCCCCATGTCAACACTGGGGATTACTATTCAACATAAGATTTGGTGGGACACAGATCCAAACCATATCACAGTTACTTACAGGAAGTCTTGAAATCAGATGGTTATATCTTGAATTTTCATTTTTTTACCTCAAAATTATTTTTATGTTCTATGTTCTTAGCATTTCTGTATAAATTTTAGAGTCCATTTGCCAGTTTCTACATCAGAAGACTCTTGGGATTTTGATTAGCATATTGTTCCATCTATAGACCAATTTAAGTAGAATTGACATCTTAACATATTTTCTTGTTCCATGAACATGGTATATATCTACACTTGTTTATGTTATCTTTAATTTCTTTTAACATGTTTTGAAGTTTTTAAAGTACAGATCTTTTGTTGTTTATTCTTAGATAGTTCATATTTTTAGATAATATGCTAAATAGTGCAGTTGATCAAATTTTATTTTCCAATTATTATTACCAGTATATAGAAGGACGACTGAGTTCTTATATTAAATTTAACCCTATGACTTTGCCAAAGTCATTAGTTCCAGATTTTTGAAGTTTTCTTATGATTTTCCATAAACATACAGTTTTCTTTCTACAACTGTATGCATTTTAGCAATTTTTAAATTTTAAACATTTGATTTTTGTGGATATGTAGTAGGTGTACATATTTAAGGACTATATGGGATAGGTTGAAATGGGCATACAATGTGTAACAATCACATCAAGGTAAATGGGGCAACCATCACCTCCAGCATTATCCTTTGTGTTACAAACAATCGAATTATACTCCTTTAGATATTTAAAATGTATAATTATTTTGACTATAGTCACCCTTTTGTGCTACAAATACACAATATTAATCATTGTTTCTAACTATTTCTTTGTATTTATTATTCATTTCCACTTACCCCTCCCAATCCCCCAACTACTCTTCTCAGCCTCAGGTAACCATCCTTTTACTCTATCCCATGAGTTCAATTGTTTTAATTTTTAGCACCTACAAATAAGTGAGAACATGCAAAGTTTGTCTTCCTGTGCCTGGCTTATTTTACTTAACATAATGACCTCCAGTTTTATCTATGTTGTTGCAAATGACTACCTCTCATTCTTCCTATAGCTAAATAGTACTCTATTGTGTATGTGTACCACATTTTCTTTATCCATCCTTCCTTTGATAAACACTTAAAATGCTTCAAAATCTTGGCTATTGTGGATATTGCTGCAATAACCATGGAAGTACAGATATCTCTTTGATATACTGATTTTCTTTCTTTTCGCTATATACCTAGCAGTGAGATTGCTGGATCATGTGGTAGGTCTATTTATAGTTTTATGAGAAACTATCAAATGGTTCTCCATAGTGGTTTTACTAATTTACCTTACCACCAACACTGTTCTTAGGGTTTCCTTTTTTCTACAATTTTGTCAGCATTTGTTATTGTTCATCATTTGGATAAAAACCATTTTAACTGGAGTGAGATGATATCTCATTGAAGTTTTGATTTGCATTTCTCTGCTTCTTAATGATACCGAGCACCTATTCACATACTTGTTTCCTATTTGTATGTCTTCTTTTGAAAACTGTCTATTCAAATCTTTTGCCCATTTTTTAATTGGATTAATGGATTCTTTTTTCTATAGAGTTGTTTGAGCTCCTTATATGTTCTGCTTATTAAATTAAACCCTTGTCAGGTGGGTAGTTTGCAAATATTTTCTCCCATTCTGTGTGTTATCTCTTCATTTTGCTGATTGTCTCCCTGCTGTGCAGAAGTGTTTTTAAACTGATCCCATTTGTCCATTTTTTCTTTGGTTGCCTGTGCTCGTGTACTCAAATCTTTGCCCACTCAAATGTCATGTAGAATTTTCCCAATGTTGTCTTGTAGTCGTTTCATAGTTCTAGGTTTTAGATTTAAGTCTTTAATCCATTTTTATTTCATTTTTGTATATGGTGAGAGATAGGGATCTAGTTTCATTCTTCTGCATATGGATATTCAATTTTTCCAGCTCCATTCATTGAAGAGACTGTTCTTTCCCCCATGCGTATTTTTGGCAACTTTGTTGTCAATAAGTTCACTGTAGAAGTCTGGATTTGTTTCTGAATTCTCCATTCTTTTCTACTGGCATCTATATCTGTTTTTATGTAAGTGCCATATTGTTTTGGATACTATAGCTCCACAGTATCATTTGAAGTCAGGTAATGTAATTTCTCCAGTTTTGTTCTTTTTACTCAGGATAGCTTTGGCTATTCTGGGTCTTTTGTGGTTTTACATAAAATTTAAGATTGCTTTTTCCATTTCTGTGAATAATGTCACTGAAATTTTGATAGGGATTGCAATGAATATGTAGATTGCTTTGGATAGAATGGATATTTTAACAATATTGATTCTTCCAATCCATGAACATGGAATATCTTTCTATTTTTTTGTGTCCTCTTCAATTTTTTTGCATCATTGTTTTATAGTTTTCATTGTAGAGATCTTTCACTTATTTTGTTAGTTGATTCCAGGGTATGTTATTTGTAGCTATTGTAAATGGGACTACTTTCTTATTTTTTCAGATTATTTGATGTTGGCATATATGTAATAACCTAGTTTGTGTTAGCCTAACTGACTCCATCTCAGCAGTAAGCTCCAGTTTAGCTTCTCCCTCCCTGCCTCAGCTCCCACAGGTGCATTACTGGGTCATGCTGCACTCAAAGCTTTGAACCATTAAGAGTGGTTCACACTGTTCACAGTACCTATAACCATTGTAACCACATCCTGCTTGACCAGTCTATCTGCTATTGTGAATGCCTTCCTTGGTGATTGATTGTATGGAAAGTTCCTCCTGCTACCCACCTTAGTGATTGTATGGAAATACCCTTAGCAACCAACAATCCTGGGAACCTTCTGCCCCCTTGTTACCAGCTTCCTTATCTAACTTGCTTGTTCTGATTCTGTAAAATTCTGCTTCAGCTAGGCTCCCCCTCCCATACCTAAATCAAGGTATAAAGGGAAATCAAGCCCTATCCTCAGAGCCAAGAGAATTTTGAACGTTAGCTGTTTCTCGGTCGCTGGCTAATAAAGGGCTCTTAATTTGGAACTCAGAGTTTGGCGCTTTCCTTCTAACTTGCACAGTTACAACATGTAGAAATGCTACTGTTTTTTGTATGTTGACTTTATACCCTACAACTTTATTGAATTTGTTTATCAGTTCTAATACTTTTTTGGTGGAGTCTTTAGTTTTCTCCAAATGTAAGATCATATCCTCTGTAAAAAGGAAAGAAAGATCCTTGGAACTTCTGTGGTATTGGTTTAATGTCTCTGGTTGTAATGTGTTCTTTTTCATCTCTGATTTTATTTATTTGGGTCTTCACTCTTTTATCTAAGTTTGGCTAAAGCATTTTCAATTTTGTTTATCTTTTCAAAAAAAACAACTTTTTGTTTCATTGATCTTTTGTATTGTGTTCTTCATATCAACCTCATTTATTCTGTTCTAATCTTTATTATTTCCTTTTTTTCTACTAAGTCTGAGTTTGGTTTGCTCTTGCTTTTCTGGTTCTTTAAGATGCATCATTAGGTTGTTTATTTGAAGTTTTTCTTCTTTTTTGGCACAAGCACTTACAACTACAAACTTTCCTCTTAGTACTGTTTTCACTGCATACCACAGGTTTTAGTATGTTGTGTTTCCATTATCCTTTAAGAAATTTTTCAATTTTTTTCTTAATCTCTTCATTGACCCAGTGATCATTCAGGAACATATGTTTAATTTACATGGGCTTGTATAGATTCCAAAATTCTTCTTATTAATTTATAGTTTTATTCCATTGTGACCAGAGAAGATGCTTTATATTATTTCAATTTTTGTGAATGTTTTAAGACTTGTTTTGTGACCTAACATATTGTCTATCCTTGAGAATGATCCATGTGCTGAAGAGAAAAATGTATATTCTGCAGTTGTTGGATTAAGTGCTCTATAAATATCTTCTAGGTCCATTTGGTTTACAGTGCAAATTTTGTTGATTTTCCCTCTGGATGATCTGTCTAATGCAGAAAGTGGGGTGGTGACTTTACCAGCTATTATTGCATTGGAGTCTATCTCTTTCTTTAGTTTTAATAATTGCTTTATATATCTGAGTGCTACAGTGTTGGGTGAATATATATTTAAATTTTTATATTCCCCTGCTGAATTGACATTTTTATCATTATATAATGACATTCTTTGTCTCTTATCATATTAGTCTTGAAACCTATTTTGTCTATTTTGTCTGATATATGTATAGCTACTTGTTCTTTTTTTTTTTTTTTTTCTTGGTTTCCGATGGCATGAAATATCTTTTTCTTATAGGCAACAAACCATTGTCTTACATTTTAAATCCATTTTAGCCACTTTATGTCTTTGGATTAAAGAGTTTTGTTTATTTACATTCAGTTCTATTATTGACAAGTAAAGATTTACTCCTGCCATTTTATCATTCTGTTTTTGGTTGATTTGTAGCCTTTTTTTCTTCTTTTCTTTCTTCCTGTCTTCCTTTCAATATAGCTGCTTTTCTCTGGTGATATGTATTAATTTCTTTAAGGCCAGTAATTCTTAGATTTGCCCCTTTTAGACTATTTTCTAGATTGCATAGGCATGCTTCATTTTTTTTCGCCTCTGACTGTGTATTTTTAAATAGCCAGTCTTCAAGCTTACTAATTATTTATTTATTCTGCCTGATCAGTTCTGCAGTTAAGATGGATGCATTCTTCAGTATGTTAATTGCATTTTTCCAACTCCAGAATTTCTATTTTATTCTTTTTAATTATTTCAATGTCATTGTTAACTTTAATAGAATTCTAAATTTTTTCTCTGTTATCTTAAATTTCTTTGAGTTTCTTCAAAACAGCTATTTTGAATTCTCTGTCTGAAAGGTCACATATCTCCATCTCTCGGGCATAGGTCTTTGGTGCTTTATTTAGTTCGTTTGGTGAGATCATGTTTTCCTGGATAGTCTTAATGTTTGTGGATGTTCCTCTATGTCTGGGCATTGAAGAGTTAGGTATTTATTGTACTCTTCATAGTCTGGGCTTGTTTGTACCTGTCCTTCTTGGGAAGGCTCTCTAGGTATTTGAATGGTCTTGGGTGTTGTGATCCAAGTTATTACAGTAACTGAAGCTGTATATGCATTAGGGAACACTCCAAGCTCAGTAATGCTGTGATTTTTGCAAACTCCTAGAGGTACGGACTTGGTAATTTTGGATAAGATCCAGAAAAACTCTCTGGATTGCCAGGCAGACTCTTGTATTCTTTCCTTACTTTCTCCCAAACAAATGATTCTCATTCTCCCTCTCTCTCTCTCTCTCTCTCTCTCATGAGCTGGGGGTGAGCTGGGGGTAGGGTGACACAAGCACCCATGTAGCTACCACCACTGAGACTGTGCTGGGTCAGACCTGAAACTAGCACAGCACTGGGTATTTCCTAAAGCCTGCTGTAATCACTACTTGGTGGTGAAGCCGGGCAGTCTTGTGTCCTTCCCTTCAGGGTGTCAAGTTCCCCTAGGCCCCAGACAGGTCCAGAGATTCCATCCAGGAGCCACAGCCTGGAGTCAGAAACTTCAGAAATCTACCTGGTACTCTATTTTACTGTGACTAAGCTGGCACCAAAACCACAGGAAAAAGTCTTTCCCATTCTTCCCTCCCATTTCCCCAGCCAGAGACCTCTCTCCCCATGTCCACCACCAAGTTCATGGGGATTTCTGCCAGGGTAACACTAATGTTCACTTAAGGCCCAAGAGCTCTTCAGTCAGCTTGTGATGAATGCTGAGACCTAAGACTCACCCTTCAGGGAAGTGGGCTCCCCTTTAGCCCAGAGTGGGTCCAGAAATGCCATCCAAGAGCCAAGGCCTAGAATTGGGAACCCCAAGAATCTACTTGGTGCTCTTTTTCACTGTGTTCAAGATGGTACCTAAGCTGCAAGGCAAAGTCCCCTTTGTTCTTCCCTCTTCTTTTCTCAAGCAGAAGGAGTCTCTCTTCATAGTCACCACAACTGTGAATATGCTGGATCACACCTGAAACCAGAACATCCCAGAGTTTCACCCAAGGCCCATGGCATGTACTACCTGGTTACCAATGCTGATTTTTTGAGGGTCCAAGGGCTTGTTAATCAGCAGATGATGAATCCTTCCAGAATTGGGTTCTTCCCTTCAAGGCAGCAGTTCACCTTCTGGCTGAGCATGTGTCTAGAAATACTGTCTATGAGGTAGGACCTGAGTGGGAGGCTTTATGACTGCCCAGTGACCTATCCTACTGTGGCTGAGCTGTTATCTAAGATGCAAGACAAAATCTTTACTCTTTCTTGTCCTCTCTTCAAATGGAAGGAAGGGGTCTCTTTTGGAGCTGTGAGCTGTGCTGTCCAGGGTTAGGGGATGGGTGGTGTAAGCACTCCCTGGCTGCCCTGGCTGGTGTCTTGCTAAATCACATGCCCCCCAAGTCCACTGGCTCCAAGCCCAGATCAGCACTAAGACTTGCCTAGAAGTTGCAGTCCTTGTGGCCTAGCCAGCCTTTCAAGTTTATTTAGAACCCCTGAGCACTTAAACCCAGAGTGGTGAGGCTTGTGATGTCTCAAGTTACAACTACTGATATGGGCAATTTCCCCCTGCCTAGGGCTGGTCTAAATGTTCATTCCATGTTCATTGGCTGAGTTCTGCCTGGTATTGGCAGCACTAAGTTCCAATACCAACTCCCATAGTGGCTACACTCTCTCTTCCCAAAGCACACAGATTTTTGTCTCTGTGCCCTGTGGCTACTGCCAGGAGATGAGGGAAGGTTGGTGTTGGCAATACAAGACTGTCTTTCCTACCCTCTTTAGTGCCTCTTTCAGTAATATGAAGTTAAAACCAGGGACTGTGATTGCTTACCCGATTTTTGGTTCTTAGGAGGGTGTTTTTTTGTATAGATTGTTGTTAAATCTGGTGTTTCTGCAGGGAGGACAATCAGTGAAGGCTTCTATTTAACCATCTTGCTCTGCTTCCTCTCACATTTTATTTAGTTTGATCCTATTGCATTGACTATGATTTTTGTAAAGTGTTGAGCTGATGACAATGGTATCTTTGTTTTCTTCCTCATATTGATTTTTTACTGTTAAGTATGATAATGACTATGGGATTTTATAGTTATCCTTTATCATATTGTTAAAGTTACCTTCTGTTCTTAGTTTTCTGAAGGTTCTTGGAGAATTAGTGTTAAATTATATCAGATAATTTTCTGCGTATATTAAGATAATCATATGTAATTTTTTCACCTTTATTTTGTTAATATGGTAATTACATTGGTTTTCAAGCATTAAATTGACCTTTCATTTCTGAAATAAAACCCACTTGGTTATCATATGTTATCTGTTCTACACATTTCTGGATTCAATTTGCTAAATATTATGTTAAGAAATTTTACATGTATGTTAATGAGGGATATTGGTCTGTAATTTAGTTTTTTTGCACAATGTTTGCCTATTTCGGAAAATGTAGAGCTTTTGAATGAAGCTGGGATATTTCTTTTCTTCCGTTTTACAAAAATTATTGTAAAATTTAGCATTATTAGTTTCTTAAATATTTGATATGATTCACCAATGACACCATCTGGGCGTGACATTTTCTTTGTGGGAATATTTTCAACTCAAATTTTATTTCTTTAATATATAAGGGATACTAAGTTTTTCTATTTCTTTTTATGTAAATTTTGATAATTTTTAAAGGAATTTTTTATTTAAGATGTCAACCTTGTTGGCATAAAATCATTAATAATTTATGTAGTATGAAGAAGATCTGTATTATATTGCTAATTCATATAATTTCACTTTTTAATTTTCTGGCTAGAAATGCATATTTTATTAATATTCTACAGATTTTTCTTTTTCTTTCATTTATTTTCTCTGTTCATATTCATTGATTTTTCCATTCTTATTTTTATTTTTTTGTCCTTGTGTATACATTGGGTTTACTTTGCTCTTTTTTTCTAGATTCCTAAGATATGAAGTTGAATCAAGAGACTGCTCCTTTTTTTCTAATATAGCATTTAAAGTTATACATTTCCTTCTACATACTGCTTTACTTGAATCCTACAAGTTTTGATACGTTAACTTTTCTATTATTTTCCAGTTAAAATTAATTTTCTTATTTTACCTTGTTATTTCTTCTTTGACCATGGATTATTTAATATGTGTTGTTTAATTTCAAAATTTAGGAGTCTGAAAGATATGTTTCTGTTTCCAATTTCTAGTTAACTGCATTGTGATCAAAGAATATTTTCTATAAGACTTCAATCCTTTTATGTATGTTAAGATTTATTTTACAGCTCAACAGATAGTTTATCCCGGTCAATGTTCTATATTAACTCTGAGAAATATACATTCTACTTTTATTAGGCTAAATTGATGGACAGTTTTGCTCTAGACTTTTAAGTATTTATTGATTTTTTGTATGCCTGCTCAATGAATAACATAGAGATTTGATGAAATGTACAATTATCAATGTGTATTTATTTCTCCTTTCAGTTCTGTTTAGTTTTTTTTCCATGTATTTTGAAGTTCTATATTTAGGCGAGGTACATACACATTTAGAAATATGATATTTTACTGAAGCATGAGCTCCTCTATCAGTATGTCTCTTTTATGTCTGGAAGTATTTCTTGACCCAAAGTCTATTTTGACTAATATTAATATAGCTACCCCCACTTTCTTATCACTCATTATGTGCTTGGTAAATATTTTCCATCCTTTTACTTTTAGCCTATGTCTTTTTAATTTGAAGTATGTTCCTTATAGATAGCTTATAGTTGGGTCTTGCCTTTTTATCCAGACTGACAATCTGTGCTTTTAACAGGAATATTTAGACCATGTATATTTAGTGAGGATCTCAATACGGGTGACTGTATCATCTTACCATTTGTTTTCTATTTGTAGAATCTGTATTTCCTTCCTTCTTTTCTTAAGTGCTGCCTTTTTGGGGGCTAATTAGATTTCTTTAGTATTCCATTTTATCCCATGTATTAGTTTATTAGGTTTGCTCCTTTGATACTTTTTAAATGGTTGTCTTAGGTTTCTAATATGCATCTTTAACTTATTAGAGTCTACTTTCAATAATAATTCAATTCTCTCTGGCCATTATGTTGTTATACATATTATTTCTACATATGTTATAAACCTAATAATACAATGTTAATATGTTTGCCTTAAATATTTGATATTTTAAAAAATATAAAAAATTTAAATATGTACTACATATTTGTTATTCTGACACTCTTTACTTTTCAATATTTTCATCTGATGTCATTTTTCTCTGCAAGAAAAAAACTCTTAGAGGGTGGCTATTCTGCTAATAAATTATCTGAGCATCTCATTTATCTGAAAAATCCTTTATTTTGTCTTCATTTTTGAAGGATATTTTTGCTGCATATGAAATTCTTGGTTGATGGTTTTTTGTTTGTTTTAACATTTAAAGATATGTTTCACTGTCTTCTTGCTTGCTTGGAAATATCCACTGTCTTTTTTTATCTGTTTCCCTGTATACAATGCCTGTACTCCAGTAACTGACTACTCTTCAGATTTCTCTTACTCACTGTTTTCAAACAATTTGTGGCATGCCATGGTTTAGTTTTCTATGGGTGTTTATTCTGCTGGGAGTTTGTTGAGCTTCTTGGATCTGTGGCTTTATAGTTTAATCAAATTTAGTTTTTTGGCTGTAACTTAAAAAGATGTTTTCTGAACACATCTATTTTATGGGGTTGAAGTTGCACATGTTTCAGTGGTTGATACTATCCCACAAGTCACTGAGATGGTTTTCTTTTTATCCTCTTTTATTTCCATTTGAATAATTTCTAAAGCTATGAATTCAGCTTCACTGCTTTTTTTAGTGCTCAATCTGTTTATTGCATCCAGTAAAAATTTCATTTGAAATACTGTATTTTTCAGCTCCATAAATTTTATTAGTTTCTTTAAAACTATATTTCCCATATATTATCTCATGATGTTTATATTTTCCTTTAAGTCTTTTAATGTATTTACAATAAATACTTTAAAATCCTCCTCTGTTAATATTATCATTGTCTTTTCTGGATCATTGATATATTTTCTACAAATTATGAATACATTTTATTGCTCCTTTATGTGTCTAGTAAACTTTTATCGGAAGCTAAGCTTAGTGATTTGTATGATGTTGAGTGCTAGATTTTGTTGTCTTTAAATAGTGTTGAACTCTTTCTCAAATGCACTAAAATTACTTGAGGACATGCTGAATTATTTTGAGGCTTGTTTTAAAACTATATTGGGACAGCTATAGTGTTGCCTTTACCCTAAGGATCATTTCACTCTACTACTAAACCATGACCTCTCAAGAGGCTCTACTGAGTGTTTCAGTTGTTCACTTAACTCTGATTGGTTGAAAGTTGAACATCTCCTCCCACCCTGTGTGAACAGTGGGAATTATTTAGCATACACGTCCCATCCCATTCTTTTCTCAGTCTGATGAAATACTACCTTTTGCACGTGCCATTTAGTAATCCACAATACTAAGGTGACCTCCATACATATATATATGGAACTCTTTCTCTGCATACCCTTTTCCTGTGTGGTCCTTCACACTGCAAATTCTAGTCACCTCAACCCCCGCAGACTCTGATCCCTGTTTTCTCAACTCAAAAATACCATGTTCTCCTTAAGTTTCTCCTGCCTGGATGGCTGCCCAGAAAAAGCCTCCAGGCAGAATGCCAGGGTGACGGTCAGGCTCATTTTCTTGTTTCTCTTCTTTCAAGGATATCCATCTTATACTGCTTTTGGTCCAATGTCTGAAAACAGCTTTCTAGTTGTTTATGGTGGGATATCAAATCTGGTACCAGTTACTCCATCATGGCTTGAGTGAAACATTTGTTTTCAAAAAGATAAAATGTAAAGAGTAACATAAGGATATAGCAAGTATAGTCAAACAGTAATTGCTTGTGCTTTTCTCAACTGTTCAATAGAACTAAAGTAGGTTTTATCCTACAATGTTATATAACCCCAAATAGAACTATATTACTTCCACGAAAAATTCCCCCTAATGTGGACAGGGGAATCAGATCTAGACACTTTAATAAGAGTTAAACATATGCACTTCTATTGGATATTTGCATTTAGAATATGTTTCTTTTTTACTTTGTTAAGCAATTTTATTTTGTCATAAAGTGAGACTGCCACCAAGAACAGATTTTGTTGCTCTATTTTGTAAGGAACGGAGGAATGTCTAATTCCTACCAGACATATAAAGAAGAGTTTTTCTTCTCTGTCTTTGCCTCTTTGCTTTCCATGGGATTAATCTTTAATGAATATTTTTCAAGGTCCGACTCAAGTCTCTTTCTCCAGGGAGTCTTACCCAACTATTTTATCCCTGTTTTAGTTATGATAAAGCTAAACAGTTGCAAAAAAAACAAAAAGAGAGAGAGACCATAAAACACACCACCTTGAAGTATATGGAAATTTCTCTCCCAGCTATCAGTTTGAAGGTTAGCATTGCATGGCAAGCAGGGCATCTTTTTCCAAGGGTCCTCTCAAGTCATCATGTCATAACCCCTTAGATACGACCTCTACATGGTCAAAGTTGGATTCCTGCCACATTTTTTAGTAATAGTTGTGTAGTTTCTTTTTCTCTTTTTTTTTATTAAGTTCCAGGGTACATATGCAGGATGTGCAGGTTTGTTACATAGGTAAACATGTACCATGGTGGTTGGCTATACCTATCAGCCCATCACCTAGGTATTAAGCCCAGCATGGATTAGCTATTTTTCCTGACGCTCTCCTTCCCCTTCACCGCTGACAGGCCCCAGTGTGTTGTTCCCCTCCCTGTGTCTGTGTATTCTCATTGTTCATTTCTCACAGAGAAGTGAAAACATGTGGTGTTTGGTGTTCTGTTCCTGTGTTAGTTTGCTGAGAATAATGGCTTCCAGCTCCATCCATGTCCCTGCAAAGGACATGAGTTCATTCCTTTTTTATGGCTACATAGTATTCCATGGTATATATGTACTATATTTTCTTTATCCAGACTCTCACTGATGGGCATTTGGGTTGATTTCATATCTTTGCTATTGTGAATAGTGCTACAATGAACATACCTGTACGTGTATATTTATAATAGAATGATTCATATTTCTTTGTGTATATACCCAGTAATGTGATTGCTGGGTCAAATGGTATTTCTGGTCCTAAATCTTTGGAGAATCACCACACTCTCTTCCACAACGGTTGAACTAATTTATACTCACACCAGCAGTGTAAAAGCACTCCTATTTCTCTGCAACCTTGCCAGCATTTGTTGTTTCTTGACTTTTTAATAATTGCCACTCTGACTGGTGTGAGATAGTATATCACTGTGACTTTGATTTACATTTCTCTAATCAGTGATGCTGAGACTTTTTCATTGATTTGTTGTTCTGCCACTTTTTTTCCTCTTCTAGAACAGCCAGTTGTAAGGGGTAAAATAAAGTGGAGAACAGAACATCCACATGGATTAAGTCCCAAGCTTACCCTTTGTTAGTGAGAATGTAGTCATGTGGCCATACCTACTACAATATGGGCTAGAACATATAATTTAGCTGGATAGCCACGATATTACTACATTAACATATAAGAAGGGGAGAATGAATTTTGGTGGACAGCTGGCATTCTCTTCATTAATTTTCCCTTCTCAGAATTCAACCCTGTGTTCAGATCTAGCACAGAAGTCAGCTCTGCTAATCAGACAAGAGGGGATGCTCAAAGATGGAGGATCCATTTAATAAACTTTGTGTCCAAATAGACAAGTTATTTAAAGAAAAGCAAATAAGTTATTGCTATCTGTCTTTGTTTAAATAAGTTATTATTTGTACAAATATCAGTAAATCTGATTCTTGCTTGGTAGTTTTCAATATTCATTTATGTGAAGTTGCATGTTCATGAGGTCTATCAAGGAGACTTTCTCAAGTCCAATTTCTGTTTAGTACTCATTTCAGATAGGAAATAGAGGCATGCATTGTAATTCATTCATTATTACTATAGTTTAGGGGTACAGACAGACCACATTTAAATCTTGATTTTGTCATTTTCAAGCTTTGTGTCTTTGATGAATTACTTGACTTCTCTAAGCCTCAGTTTTTTTTGTAACCATACAGTATCTACCTTTCAGAGTATGGTAAAGACTAAATGAGATAACATTTGTAAATACCTAATAGAATGTCTGAGCACAGAACTGGAGCCCAAGAAATTGGGGAAATACACACACACACACACACACACACACACACACACACACCTTGCTCTCCCTTGTTCTCTCACTGTCCTCCTTTCTTTGGAATATTCAGCAGTTCACAACGTACACCTACAAGGTACTAGAACACCTTTTATTCTGTTCTGCCACAACAGTGTAGCTTTTCTTCTGAAGTAGATTTTCTCGAAGTACATGTCCAAGAATCACAATCATCAATTGAGCTTAGAAAAATTTCAGACAGTATAAAAGTCAAAAGAGAGATGACTTTTTCCTTTTCTTTTTTTAAGAAATGAAAGAATTTTTTGGGGGATCCAAAAACTAATATTATGTAGTGGTAACAGCTCCTGTCTGAGAATCTTCATATGACTCTGAATTCTACAACTAGCTGTGTGGCCTTGAAAAAATCATTTAGTCTTCCTGGGCCCTAAAAAAAGTGATAATAATGTTCATTTATGAGAATGATTGTGCCTAGTAATATAAGTTTATTTTTTATTTAGTTTTACAGTCAAGGCTAAAATACCTTAATTAACTTGTCTAGGGTTTCTGAGCAGTGAACCGGTGTTTTTCATCCAAATCTACTTTATCCAAAAGTTTTGCTCTTAGCCAAATGGGTATATCAAACAAGCTTACCTTCAGGTTGAGTAAAGCTCTAAAATTCAATTACTATAAATTTGGGTCAAAGAAAGATCAAAACAGAACACAGTTGCCCAGAAGACACCACAGTGAAAGCTATTTTTTTTTCTGACTAAGGCAAATACATTTGCAGCTCAGCTGTGCAGTTAGCATGTTAAGATACACAAAGTCTAAAATAATATACTCGGAAGACTATTCTCTTTCTCTTCTACTCGTGGATCAAAACAGTTGAAAGCAAAAAATAATTTCATGAAAGGTCCATGATTTTGGAATTCCCCTAATCGAACTTACCATGAATTACCTCCCACCTTCTCATGTGGAACCTCTAACATTTATTCTTTATTGCATCCAAGTTTTTGTTAGCCCATCATCTGTCTTCTCCATTTAGACTACTTTCTTCTTGGAGAAAGGTCTATGCTTTAAAAAGTCTCCTTCAAGCCCAGAGCTGCTGATTTTCCTTGCAGGCTTGTGTTTTTAAGTATTATTCTGCACTATGGTCCACTTCAGACAGCTTGCTGTCCATTGACTATCTGAAATTATCACTGATTTCCAAGCTGTAGCCTTTAGCTTTACTTTAGTGTGCAATTAATTTAGTAAATATTTCATCATAGAAATTTGCAGTAGGACTCAACAGGAGTACTTACACTCAAAATCGACTTGTTTCACAAATAACAAACTGAGCGTCAGTATGTGCTCGGCTAAGACAGCCTACTATGGTAACATTTATTTCACCTTCGTATTATTATATACCAGAAAGTGTTCTATGTGCTTCATACTATTTATCTTATTTAATCCTAATAAAAACTATACGTAGTGGATATTATCTGATCTTTGGAGTATTTTGCCTCCTTCATCTCCACTATGGATCTATTTGCTGTTTTTAAATACCTATTTCTAAGGTACCAAGGTTTGGGACTTCATTTGGCTTATAAACATTTGATTTGGCTTATAAAAATTTGTATTGGCATAAATTACCTCAATAAGTCTAGATACCATAGTATCAGCATAAAGGAAAACAACATAAAAAAGGCAACAAACTAAGTTGTCATCCAGTCAAAATCCAAAAAAGTATAAAATAAAATAAAGCAAAATAAAATAAAATGAAGGGTTTTACCTGGGGCTCCGGCTCTAAAGCAATTCATTTGTTTATTTAATCATGCAGTATATATCCAATCCACCCCTAGAGGCATGATAACAGACGGGGCATGTGTTAGGAAGAATGCCTAAGGGAGTATCTTCTGTTTGAGGGCTGTCATGCAGGAGTTAGCGTACAGCATTTTAAAAATCTTAAAATTAATATGCCTCTCTCTTTATACCTCCAAAACCGAGTATGTATCCTTTATGACATTACCAACAGATTAACTCTAAGGAGAAGGGGCAGCTAGTGGACTATGAAAGCCACCATTTTAAGGGTGTCATCCCCAGAGAAATTTCAGTTCAAAGTTGAGTCTCAGGAAGATGTACGCCGAGTTCATGAAACATTACGTGCAGACAGGGAACAGCTCTGCTATTGCTGGTAACGCCAGGCTTGAAATTTGAATTCAGTCACTGTTGAGCACTGCTGCAAATTCCCCTAGTGAAAAAATGTGTACCATGCCTTCTCATTTGTGGAGTATTTTCTTATCTATTACCTAAGAATGGGAGCTCTTGCTCATGGTCATCGCTAACCCGAAGGTTAAAATAATGGAGTAGTCACTTAAAGCTGAACAGTAAAAAAAAAAAAAAAAAAAATGCATGTAATAAATAAAGTTAACAGGCAGAGAAATACTACAATGAAGAACAGTGTAGCATTACAGGTGTCTAAATATGCATAGCTTGCAGGGAAAAAAAAGAAAAAAATGCTAAGGGGAAGTAATCCATCTTCATTAATTAAAAATAAATACTATCTCCAGCTATCTACTTACCTACCTATCTACCTAATTTCACAGAAGATTTGAGGCCATATTATACAATATTCATAATTATATAGGAAAAAATAAACAAATCAGAGTTAGAGAAACTATCAACAAAGAGAAAGATAGGGTCAGGTTAAAGACTGGGACAAGGACAGGCTCATACCTGTAATTCCAACACTTTGGGAGGCTGAAGTTGGGGGACAGCTTTAGCCCAGAATTTCAAGACATGCTGGGTAACAAAGTGAGACTCCGTCTCTACAAAAAATAAAAAAATTAGCCGGATGTGGTGGCACATGCCTGTAGTCCCAGCTACTAGGGAGGCTGAGATGGAAGGATGGCTTGAACCCAGGAGTTCAGGGTTGCAGTGAGCTGTGCTCATGCCACTGTACTCCAGCCTGGGTGACAGAGCAAGACTCTGTCTCTAATAAGTAAATAAATAGAAAGATTGGAACAGATCTCTAGATTGCCCATATAGAAAAGTTATGCCAGTTTATTAACAAAAGTTACACCTTTTCCTTACACTTAAGCTTGAAATGAATATCTTACATGAAATTTAAAATAGAGCACTGAGTGACAAAGTAGATGACATTCTTAACCTTTTAGTTCCATAAACGCAGCAACAAAGCCTGTAGAGCTTTTTCTTCTAGTATCCCTGAAAGTCAGCTGAGGCCTGTTGCCAAACCACAAGTGTGCAGGATGTTAAAACAATGTCGTTTAACTACAGGTCTCTGAGCTCCAGTTTTATCCAGGGGTAAATTCTAGTATTTCTGGCTGAATCTTATTTTTCAATTTTACATAAATGTCAGATCTTTCTTTGGAGACTTTTGACAAAAATCTGAGCCGCTGACAGGCCAAGATTACTTTTCTTGGGAATGTAGGTACGGGTGAGAACTGTGTGAAAGAACAGCCTTTAAAGGTGATGACATCGGATAACGGGACGTTTCATAAAAATGGAGGCACCTCACCAGGACTTTCAGCAGAAAGGACCAGCATCCTATCTCTCTCCCAAGCCTTGCTCTTAGAACACGAACAAATAGACAACTGGCCTCTGGTGAAACGCCTGAAAAGAATTTGATGTGCTGCCCTGATGTCTGAAAGTGAGAGGGTCTCTAATGGCCTAACTGCAAGTATCTCTCCCCACTCTGCCCCATAAATAAGGTCCTCCATTCAAACAACGCTCCGAGAGAGGACCAGGACCAGGGATAAGTTCTTGCTTGTCCCTGAGTAGCAGGGTCACCTTCTCTGCCAGTTAATGGAATTATTTGCAAGCTGATCACATCCTCATGCAAGAACCAAGGGCACCCAACCTCTTAGTACCACAAAGTCAGCCTCAGTAGCCCTGGTTGTTCCCGCTGTTTCCAAGTGCAACCTCCATTTGGCCCTGCATGGTAATCCAGACACAGCCCTAAAGCTACACCACGAAGGATACTGAAACAGCCTGGCCACTTTGTTTAGCCATCGAAACGCATCTCCACAATACCAGGGGTAATATCAAATGTCTGTCCTCATTCACTTCTGTTATTCCAACTGAAGAAAAGAGGCAGAAAATGCAGAACCCTATTCCTCTCCCTGCAGTTACTGTTTTCCTCAGTCTGTTTTCTTCTTTTTTTTTTCTCTCTCTCTCTCTACACACACACACACACACACACACACATACACACACACACACACATAATAAAATTACACACGTGTGTGTGTGTACGTGTGTGTGTGTATACCTGCATATATATATGGGGGAGAGAAAGAGAGTCTTGCTCTGTTGCCCAGGCTGGAGTGCAGTGGTACAGTCATAGCTCATTGTAGCCTCAAATTCCTGATCTCAAATGATCCTCCCACCTCAGCCTCCCAAGTACCTAGAACTATAGGCACTTGCTACCACTGCTGGCTATTTATTTCCTCTAATTTTTGTACTTCATCTGGGTGCTGTTCTGTTCTGGGTAACTAATATTTTTCATGATTAAAAATTATATCTGGTCAGGCACGGTGGCTCATGCCTATAATCCCAGCACTTTGGGAGGCACCAGCCTGGCCAATATGGTGAAACCTCCTATCTACCAAAAATACAAAAATTAGCTGGGCGTGGTGGTGTGTGCCTGTAATCCCCAGCAGTTTGGAAGGTTGAGGCAGGAGGATCACTTGAGGTCAGAAGTTCAATACCAGCCTAGCTAACATGGTGAAACCTCATCTTTACTAAAAATACAAAAATTAGCTGGGCATGGTGGTGTGCACCTGTAATCCCAGCTGCTTGGAGGGCTGAGACAGTAGAATCGCTTGAACCCAGAAGGCGGAGTTTGCAGTGAGCTATCAACCACTGCACTCCAGCCTGGGTGACAGTGAGACTCTGTCTTAAAAATAAAAACAAAAAAATATGTAAATTGTATATTCTATTCAAATTGTATCCATTCTAGTGATAAGCAACTCTTTTCTCTACCAGTGTTTCTCAAAGTGTAGTGATCAGTCCCCCTGCATTGGGATCACCTGGAATCCTTGCCAAAGTGCTGATTCCATCAATCATAATTTCTGAAAGTGGGTCCTAAGGGTTTGTATTCTTAATATGCTTCTGTGGCGATGCTGTGGCACTTTGGAGCTACTGACCTAGATGTTTGGTTCCATGGGAGCAGCTATGTCAGCGACTGTATCTCACCCATGCACCCAGCCCTAACATGCTTTCAGGTGAGATCCAAGCAGAGAGCATGGCTGAGTTGGGAGCCTTGGGACCACAACTGTGTGCTTTAATTGTTGCCCTGGTTTTAATGGGGCACTTTGTCAGTGTGCACTGCTAAGCGATTCTACTGTCTTGTACGCTCCCACTTAACACACATAGCTGGAGAGACTAAAAATAGACCCCACCTGCACAGAGCATCCCAAAGCAGGGCTGCTTCCTTCCTACTGTTCCTGTGGTCCAGAGACATCGCTCTGGAGCATTTGTTCTCAACCACTTTTGCTAAGAAATGACACGTGGTTCAGACAGCAGTGTGATCTCTTTTATGTTAAAAGAACTTGTACGGGAAAAACCCAAAACTGTAATTGTGGTCATACCTATAGGCATTATATATATACATATATGTGTAATGTATAACACACACGCACACACACACACACACATACACACACACACACATGCACACACATATATGAAAATCATGAAAAATATTAGTTACCCAGAACAGAACAGCACCCAGATGAAGTACAAAAATTAGAGGAAATAAATAGCCAGCAGTGGTAGCAAGTGCCTATAGTTCTAGGTACTTGGGAGGCTGAGGTGGGAGGATCATTTGAGATCAGGAATTTGAGGCTACAATGAGCTATGACTGTACCACTGCACTCCAGCCTGGGCAACAGAGCAAGACGCTCTCTCTCCCCCCCACCATATTTATGTGTGTGGGGGGGTGGGTGTGTGCATGCGTGTGTGTATATATATATGTATATGTGTGTATATATATGTATATATATATGATGAATTTAAATGAATTTAACAAACACTGCATATGATTTTGGCAAATTTGGTTTTCTTTTTCAAGGGACATAGGGACTAATCTGTATTTGACCCAGAAACCACCAAATCAAGAGTGTTCTTTATATATATTCAATTTTATTTTATTTTAAATTTTTATTTATATTTTATTTATTTTTGAGAGAGAATCTCACTCTGTCACCCAGGCTGGAGTGCAGTAGTGTGACCTTGTCTCCCTGCAACCTCCACTTCCTGGGTTCAAACTATTCTCCTGCCTCAGCCTCCTGAGTATCTGGGATTACAAGTGCACACCACCATGCCGGGCTAATTTTTGTATTTTTGTAGGGATGGGGGTCTCTCCATATTGCCCAGGTTGGTCTGAAATTCCTGAACTCAAGTGATCCACCTGACTTGGCCTCCCAAAATTATGGGATTACAGGTGTGAGCCACGGCACCTGGCCTATATATTAATTTAAAAGTGTTCCAAATACAGTGTAAATCAGTGGTTTTAAACCTAATGTGCACATAAGAATAATCTAGAGAACTCATTTATCTAAGAGTGTTTTGAACCTCAGTTCTGCTAGTTTATTAGTCAGGGTTTTCAAAAAAATAACAGAACCAATGGGCTTTACCCACACATGTATTTATCTATATGTGCATGCATTTGTATATATTAGGTTGGTGCAAAAGTAATTGCAATTTTTGCAATTTTACTTTTAATGGCAAAAACTGGAGCACCCCCACAGACACACCCAGAAATAAGGCTTAATCTGGGCACTGCATGACCTGGGTTAAGTTGATACTAAAATTAACTTCACAGCCAGTTCTTAGCATGTAGCCTTGGACAAGTTATTTAACCTCTCTGTACTTCAATTTCTCAACTTGTGAACTGGCATAATAACAGTATATATCTGAGTGTTGAACTAAAGATTAAATTAGTTAATATAAGGCCGGGCATGGTGGCTTACGCCAGTAATCCCAGCACTATGGGAGGCCAAGGTGGGCAAATCACTTGAGCCCAGGAGTCCAAGATCAGCCTGGGCGACATGACGAATCCCCATCTCTACAACAACAAAAATACAAAAATGAGCCAGGTATGGTGGCATGTGCCTGTATTTCCAGCTACTCAGAAGGCAGGGGCCAGAGAATTACTTGAGCCCTGAAGGTTGAGGCTGCAGTGAGCCCTGACGGTGCCACTCCACTGCAGCCTGCACAACCCTGCCTCAAAAAAAAAAAAAAAATAGTTAATACACATAAAGCTTTAGAAAAGTGTCTGTCAAACAACGTATGATCAGTATATATTAGTATTAAATGACGATTACTCATTGGATTGCTCATTAAAAGACTTGAAAAAACGCATCCAGAATAGATCCTGGAAATCTAAATTTAAAATGATTATAACTAATAATTCTGATGCCAGTGACTCATGGACAATCGTTTGAGAGCTGGTAATCTAATAGGACCATTCATTTGAGTTTAGCAAGAAATGTTGGTATTCTAGTTCTATTAGCTTTCTCTCTCAGAAAATAGAAAATATATTTTAATAGTGTTTAAAATAGTAGCTGATGCTGGGGCCTTCATTGGTCTGTGATTTAGATATCTTATAAGAGTCTCCAGGAATTTCCTGTCAAGGATAAAAGGGAATATCACAAGATAGAAGCTTATGGTGGTCCCCATACCGATAATCTTCTTTCAGTGCATGGTGATGCATTGTAATTTGCATTCATGCTGAATGAAATGAATTTATAGATTATATTAATATAATTATAGATCCCTACAAAATAAACAATTGACATGAAAAGGTTTTTGCTAAAAATGTATATATCCATGACAATGCTAACAATTTCAGCAAAAGTGAAGAAGCAAATGGCATTACCATTTGTCTTGGCTTTTGCAGAATCCCTCTGCCCACCACATCTCCAGTGAAAGCAATCTTCATATAATCAATCTGACAAAAAAAAGAGGCCCCCAAAAGTGCGTTTATCAAGAATACTATTTGAAATGTTAATGACTTCTGCTCTCATTATTTCATCCCAAGTATACATTATGTTTTGATCTGTTGCAGAATTTCTCCATTGCATTAAGAAAGTTTGGAGAGCGGCTGGCACGGTGGTTCACGCCTGTTATTCAGCAATTTGGGAGGCTGAGACAGGAGAATTGCTTGAGCCCAGGAGTTCAAGACTAGCTTGGGCAACACAGACAGACCCCATCTCTATTAAAACAAAAATAAAAACCTAGCCAGGCATGGTAACGCCTGCCTTTGGTCTTAGCTACTTGGGAGAACCGCTTGAGACCAGGAGTTCAAGGCTGCAGTGAACTATGAGCATGCCACTGCACAAGACCCTTTCTCAACTAAATAAATAAATACAAGTTTGAAAAGCATTAGAGTTTTGACGTTCAAAATTCTCTTTGTTAACTAGTAAATTCACATGTACAGAGATCACTAACAAAAGTAAAAAGCTGTCTTTTTAAGTTGGGAAAATGATCATCTCACTAGAAGTAAATTCAAGTGTAGTACACAATCTAAGAGATCTCATGTTTTTTAAATGAAGTTGTTTCCTTGGAGCATAAAATAAAATTAAAACCAATTACTCAATCTGAGCCCAGTTGCAATTGACTTCTTTTTTCTGTTTATTAGACAAGCATTAAGATGCTTGTATAATAAACAGATACAAGCATTAAGATGCTTGTGTAATAAAACAAATTCATGAGATACCTGAGTATATTTTCCCTGGCAGTAGTGATTTCCACTCAGCATGGGAGATGACTCAACAAAAGCAAAGTTGTGGGGTATAAAAGTCTTAAATAGACAACAGATAAAAATTGATCTCACTGTAAGCAGATAGAATTTCGCAGATCGAATGGTTTTGAAAGGCATTTACCTTGTTGTGTGTAACTCTCGGTAATTACATTAGGGAGTCATCACTTCACTTTCATGCTCATCGTCAAATGAACATCAGCCTCTAGTTTAACACTGTGTGGGAGAGGGATCAGAAAGAACAACTGTTTCAGGCTTTTTTATGGTAGGGAAATTATCATGTATCCACATCGCTCAGACCTTTAGAGAACATGTAGGTTACTTTGGACCTGAGCTTTGATATTTGTATTCTATGACATTTACTAATGACTCAAAGGTATGCAGTGTACGCCTGAACCTTTAAATTGTGGATATGTCTTCTGCTCTGTAGTGCTACGCTAACTACAATAACAGTAGCCTGCCTACGAAAATTAAATATTGGTTCATGGTTATAATTACAAGCACAAGCCTAAGGCAGAAAAGCTTAAAATTAAGTTGAAGCATATGAAATGCCATTTTTGGAAGCCAGAAATGGTAAAATTCATCAACTCTAGAGCCAAGCAATCCTAAATTCCAATTGGTCCTGCCAATGCTGGTGAATGGCTCCACTCCAATCTAGGGCTACCCGGCTCCAAAGACAGCTCCTAAACTCTGATTTTTGTACCTGCACTTAACAGCCTCATAGAAGTATGATCTCTAAGTGTAGAGGGCTAAAATCCTCCTGTGCTGCATTTAATTACATGAGAAACTTTCTGCAAAGAGAAGTTGAACTCTAACTTACAAAGTCTTTCAAATGCAATATGTAGTCTTCACTTCCTCAAAGATATCTGTGCTCATCAAGGTCCAGAAGTTTGTAAATTTAGAGAAATAAAACTGACATATGAGTGTACAGACCACAGCTGAACCCAACAAATGAATTTTTCCTTCAAGACAGCTTCTGTGAGAGCCTGTACATTTATTCTCAAGATGAGGCTATTATTTGAAATATAGTTGGAGCCCCTGTGGGTATTACTCTGAGAGTTTATAAAAAGCTTCCTCATTATCTTATAGTCACAGCTTATAAATCTGTTCACCTTGGGGTGATCGAATGAGAGGCCGGCAGGATATCAATCCATGTTTTTAATACCATATATTTGAATAGTGATGAAAACACCAAGAGGAATGACCACTTTGTCAGAATCGAAAGGAAGGCTTCGTGGAGCTAAAAACCCTGGGCTGAATCCCAGGAAGGCTTATGGATTAGTTTAGTAGCATAATTATGGTTGTGGCTATTCACTGATAAGTGAAAAGAGGAGAGAAATGAGCATGAAAAACTCATAATAAATGTGATCAGATTTTGGTGTTTGGTGTCTATCCCAACTATTTTCTAAGAAATTCTTAAATTCTGCTATATGATTTTATAAAAATTCTCTAATGTTTAAACATGAAACAGCCTAAGTGCCCCTTCAAGCCTTCTGTGTTTGAGGGACTTTTCCTGCCTGGAGTCCCCAGGAGGAGCCCTTCCACAGGGACTCACACAGCAGCATATCCGTGTACTCTAGCCAGCTTTTCCTGTTAATAAGAGATAAATTGAGACATAGAAGGTGAACCCTTTTTATTTCCTTTCCCTCCTGAAAATTACAGCACCCAGTGTGCCCTGAGTGTCAGTATATTGCTTAATGAGTCACTAAAAGCACAATTCACATCCTCCCATCAACAGCAGTTCTTGTCACAGCTTCTAAGATGATTCCCATGAACTTGGCATTCAACCTGAGTGCAGAGTCATAAACCAGAGTTGGCTCTTTCTTTGGAGTGTTTCTTTTGTTTGTGTTTTTGTTTGAGAGATAGAGAGACAGTCTCTCTCTGTCACCCAGGCTGGAGTGCAGTGGTGCCATCAGAACTCACTGCAGCCTCCACCTCTTGGGCTCAAGTTTCCAAGTGGCAGGGATTCCCAAGTAGCTGGGATCACAGGCACATGTTACCATGCCCAGCTATTTTTTTTTTTAATTTTTAGTAGAGATGAGGTCTCCTTAGGTTGTCCAAGCTGGTCTTGAACTCCTGGGCTCAAGCCATCTGCCTGCCTCAGCCTTCCAAAGTGCTGGGATTACAGGCATCAAACACTGAGCCTGGCCTGGGGTGTTTCTTTTGCACCATCATCTATTTGAGCGAATCTCCATGCAAATGACAAGACCCATGATTCTGTCTTACAGAGACCTTCAAATTAAGCCGAATCCAATTAGATTTTAATGTCAGTGTTTATTGATCTGTGGTAGAGAGCCTGATAAATTTTCCCAATAAAACCTTGTTTCTGAAGACTCTCTCATATTCCTAACCTTCTATACCAGCTGTTCTTAAATGATTTCTCTCCCCACACCACAGGGTAATCTGATTGTGGGAAACAAGAAAGAAAGGATGAGAGCAGCCCAGGAAATGTGCCTAGACTCTCACCTCTTGTAGTTGTATAACTGCCAACACTGTGGCCACATTACTGACATAGGTGGCTTACATGGAAATGTCATCTGTTGTGTGTGTTAAAGAGAAAAGAGGCTAAGAATAATTGACACCAAAACCTACTGAGTTTAGAGGATGTGAGACGACACCAAGGCACCTGAGAAGGGTGAAAAACACAGGCACTATATTCTAAGAGTTCCAGAGCTGGCAGTCCTGGATTGCAGGAGGGCCCCTCACCATTACCAGCAGGTCCAACTCATCTTCAGGATTGCTTAACACCAGAGCTGGTTTTTGACCAGATCTGGCCAACTGAACTGGGAATTTCACCAGATTCAGCTTCATGAAACTTTGTTGCCTGAAGTTCGTCTTTTGTGCGTGCTTGGTGCTCCAGGTATCTTCTGGTCTGACACCACCCTTCTCCAAACACTGCCAGTTGCTGACTGGTCTCTTGCTGGATCCTCTAGTTTGCATCGTCCTTGAACTCTCTTCCTTTTATTGTGTTAAAATCCACGGCTCTCACGCTTCCATTTGCTGCAGCCTCATGCACTACCATTACTCAGCTTCCACTCTTAGAGCACAATGGAACTCAAAGGAATCCATAGTAAGAGAATTTTTGGAGCGAGGAAAGCAGAGAAGGTAGCTTTGCATGGATCCAGAGTGACAGGACACCTTTCTTGGCCCTCAATTCTAATCTAGCCAAGTGGCCGCCTGCTTCATAAGGCCTTCTTGTGATTAGGAAACTGCAGAAGATAGGACATTGTTCTCCAGGCCACACTCAAGATGTGTTTATTTTTGTTACTCTTTTTGCAGTGGCTTTAAATAGCATACCTTGGGAGGCATTTTGAGATCAAGGAGTTTACCTTTGAGATAATGGCTCTTCTTTGTCAGCCCTGGGGCCACTTTTTGGCACAAGATATGTGCTGTTATGATATTGCAATCCACTGAGATAAAAATAACTCATGATGTCAGACCCTCAGCCCAGGAGTGCTGCCCTCTTGAGATCATCTTCCAGGAGGGGAGACAGGGTGGGCCAGGCCCTGAGCCTCCGCAGAGACAGAAATAGAGTGCTAATGGCCTTCAGCGACACGGACGAGAGTGGGAAGCGGACAGATATATTTATCAAGAGAAATGGCTCTGAGCATCTGCTAAGTCCTCATTCTCCTATTTTTCCCAGGTCTATTTCTGGCTTCTCTTTCCACAGCACAAGCAGCTCCGCAGAATAAAAAGCGTTTCTCCCACCTGCCCTGGCCTCTGACCCGGCTCTGAAAGAGGCAGGCTGTGAATGATGGTTGTCAGTGTCGGGAGTTTTCAGTGAAAAACAGTCCACTGAAATGGAAAGACACACAGAAGGGAGTGATCTCATCGCCGTTGATTTTTCCCAACTTTCGGTTTTGTAGCTCCATGGTGAAACTCAGCACAGCAGCGTCCCTCAGTGGTTCCAGCCCAGAACTGCAGGGGGAAGCTGGCTGTTCATTAATTCTGCAGCTCAAAAAGCAGAGGCCAAGAAGCAAAATTTCAAACCTTTGTCAGAAAGGGTGAGACCTTACTTAGCAAGGTAGCTGAGAACAGCTCCCTCCTTCTGTGCTGGTCTCTCGAGACCGACAGCTGACAGCCGATGACCCCACACTCTCAGTCATGGGAATGACCTCGTCTGAGCACCAGTTTGTAATGGATGTTTAAGAGGAAGGTAAGGGAATTAAATGCCGCACAGGAATTTGGAACTTCTGTCCAGAAATAGAAAAACTAAATGAAAATTATAGTACCTTCCACTCAACTAAGATTCTTATGAAGCAAAGTGTGTCTTGGAAAATATAGTAATATTATTATTTTGTGTTCATAGTGTGTGACTCTACTTATAAACACTTTTTCTTTTGAGACAGAGTCTTGCTTTGTCACCAGGCACCAGGCTGGAGTGCAGTGGCGCAACCTCGGCTCACTGCAACCTCCACCTGCCGAGTTCAAGCAATTCTCCTGTCCCAGCCTCCTGAGTAGCTGGGACTACAGGCACGCGCCACCACACCCACCTAATTTCTGTATTTTAGTAGAGATGCAGTTTCACTATGTTGGCCAGGTGGTCATGATCATAAACACTTTTTAATCATTATAATCAATCACTTTAAAGATCTTAGAGGACACTTATTAATCAAAACTGAACCCTTCTTTTGTTAAACAGCAACAACAACGAACTTCCTGTATACTAATTTTGCACAGAAGCAAGATTAGATTGGGATTCTGCTTGTTGTGGAGAGACACAGATAAGCTCGCTCCAGATTTCTGTGTTTGTGTTTTTACTCCGTACTTTCGATGCGTCACAAGAATAGACTTGTGTTTCTCTTCTTGATACACCACTGTTAGAGCTCACAGAATGTCAGCAAGGGATTTTAGGAATTGCACAATAAGCCAAGGAACCTTCCCAGCTACTGGGAAGCTGAGGTGGGAGGATTGCTTGACCCCAGTGGGTGGAGATTGCAGTGAGCAGAGAACACACCACTGTACTCCAGCCTGGGCGACAGAGTGCGACCATTTCTTAAAAAGCAAGCAAACAGCCAGAAGTTGCAAAGAAACAAGCAAACAAAACACACAAGCCAAGAAACTTGACCCCAAATGTCTGGGTCTCTCTTTAAAATTTCTGACCGGATAAGCTTCCCACTTCTCAGGAGAAGCGATGTCTGGGCTCATTTTGTGCTGCTCTAACAGAATACAAAGACTGGGTATTTATTACAAAGAGAAATATATTGGCCCACAGTTCTGGAGGCTGGAAGTTCAAGACCAAGGTGCCAGCATCAAGTGCAGGCCTCTGTGCTGCATCCTCACATGGCAGAAGGCAGGAAGGCAAGATGGGGTGGAACTTGCCGTTTTACAAGGCACCAGTTCCACCCACGGGAGTAGAACCCTTACGGCCTAACCACCACTTAAGGGTCCTAAGTCTTTATACTACTGCAGTAAGAATTACATTTCAACATGAGCTGTGGAAGGGACAAACATTAAAATGATAAAAATAAGGGAGAAGACAGCTCTCACGGAGATGAGGGAAATATTTACTGTTCATGTTTTCAACTCTACCTGGCCAGGAGATTCAAACGTTGCAGCTTCTGGTGGTTAAAGAGTAATCCAGTAGAGAAACCACCAAGGAAAGCCAAATGCTTTCCAAACAAGTTTTCTCAAGGTGACACCTCATGTGGTTCTAAAATGTCTCAGCCTTTTCAGGTTTTAAAATATGACTTGTCAGTTTCCTAGGAGTGATCTGACTCTTGGGGCCAGACTTGCATTAATGGCACTTGAGAGACTAATCTATAACCCAGAGCTCCAAATGTACACTGTGAAATAAAACTGCCTAAGTGGGCTAGAAATGTTCTTCCTGCCTTCTCTCTTTGTAGAAAAGCTACATGAGAAGAGAATTTATAGTTGGAAGATGTTTGGTGATCATGGAGTCAAAGGGTGGGGGTGGAGATGAAATGATCTGAATGGCTAATATCACTGAGCTACAGTAACCTGGCTCACCTGTCTTGACTGGGACGTGCCTGCTAGGCATTCCAGTTAGGTTCCCTGCAAGCACATGGACTCTGAGACAAGGGTTGATGTGAAAGTGATGTTTCAGAATGCGTTACCAGGAAAAACTGGTAGGTGAGTGGGGAAGCGGAACACGAATGGGAAGTGAGGTAAGCAAGGCTGAGTCACCAAAGTCCCAGGAAAGTGAGTTCGGTTCAACCTCACAGGAGAGCTCTGGAGGGAGAGCAGTTCCCATGTCAAACTGTCCCAGTTAGAGGTAAGAGAGCTGGAGTACTTATACTTCAGCACCCAGAGTCATTGGGTAAGAGTCACCCATGTGTGCAGAAAGCAGACTCTGGCAGCCTTCACAGAAGTCAGCACTGGCCCAGGGAAAGCACTCAAGAGGCGCAGGTGCTGGCCATTGGAAGTGAAAGCATACTGGAAAACCGCGTTCACACAATGGCATGAATCCATGGGATGCTCACTGACCCATGGGCATGCACATTGATGTGGTTGGCTGCCTTCCTGCTGGAGGCACATGCATCCTTCCCCAGACTGTTGTAGGATGCCCTGACACAAGCTCTCTCAACCACCTTCCTGTCTTGAGCACTCCGTAAAGGCCATTCCCTTCCTTAGCTTTGTCCTGGTCTCTGAACTTGGGCATTCATAGTCTATATCCACTTTGTTATCAAATATAACTGAGGCTGCCTTTGTTTACATATGGATGAGCTTGATTTTTGCATGTCCACATATCCTTATTTTTTACTCCCAGAAAAGCCTTAATATTACTGCAAGTACTTAGAGTTTATATTGCGTAAAGAAAGAAGAAATAAGGAAGAAAGAAAATCAGCAATTGCATAGTTAACAAAGGCTGCGTAGTTGGTCGCCGCCTCCCCATGTGGGGCCTGACTTACGTGAATGAGGGTGATCAGTCATTTAAATTAAGAAGCTAAAACGTTTCATTTAGCTTTCTTATAGAATAGCTACAGACTCTAAGTATTTAATTTTTGACTTTGATAGACTAGAAGAGGAAATTATCCCCAGGAGAAATGCCGTGCATGACCGGGGTTGATGATATGGAACACACCCCACAAAGATGCTTTGCCTTTGGGTACCAGGTCTTAAAATCCTACAAAACTAAGGTAGGCAAATGTCTTCTTCCATCTGCCCCAAATGAAGAGCCCAACTTTATGGATAGTATTTTATCCCCCTCCTTTCTCTCTCCTAACATACACATTCCCACACTGTAGCCCACCCCACGCTACTCCATCTCACTCTGTAGTCCCCTTTCTATGTAGGATTCTGTTATTTGCATTTCAGGGAATTTTTTTTCCTAACAAGGATAAAGTGAAGAAGCTGTTCTTTAGGATGAAAGGATACAAATCTTTCTCAACTTAGATGTCTCTAATACTCTTCAATAAGGGTCTAAAGTGGGAAATGACTTAGAAATTCAGTCATCAATGAATTTCTACCCAGCTTTGTCAACCCAAAGGACAGAGTAGCAACTTAGCGGGTGCTCACAAGATCCAATGTTTGTTTGTTTCAGATTGAAGATGAAAGCAAGAGAGAAAAGAAACAGTGAAGTTAGAAAAAAAGAAGTGGGGATTCTTCATCTTCAGGGTGTATAAAAATATAAAAATACTGTCCCAAGAGGAGGCCTTTCAATCTGCAGCCCTGCTGAGCTGGTTTTCTGAGTTCAGCTGTTCTTTCTCCAGGTTAATAGAAGACTTGAAGGCATCACACAGAAGGTACAGCTTCAAATCCTGTTCTAGGGCTCAGGAGCAGATGTATGAACCCCACTCCTGAGTTAATTTGCTGGAAAACATGTGGTATTTTAAAACTTTTACTAAAATCTTGTTCCTGTGATTTGTGGTCAATGTTTGGGCTAATTTGGGAATTGGGACCAGACAATTGATCCCATCGGTGAGCAGAGAAACAGTTCAAGGCAAGGCCTCAAGTCCAGCCAAGTGTAACCCCAAACCCTGGTGTGCACTGGTGCTTCCCAGTGAAGAGTCCAGATGCTAATTTTTGCATGGCTACACTGTTGAGGATTCTTCTGCCTGGAATGCCTTCCCCTCCTCCTTAAAGCCCATTTTTTTCTCCACACATCATTTTTGAGTCTATAATTTCTATAAAATTTTAATATCCAGCTTAAAATTTCATCTCTCCATAATTCCTGTCTCAACCCTTTTTGTCCTTGGTCCCAAAATAACTTGAAATTATTTTCTCCCACGGAAATTGTGGGGTTTTTTCCCATTATGTAAGTGCCTTGACTCAATGTGATTTCTTACTTCAGCATCTACATAGTAACTTTCTATGCTGCATGTTCTTCTACAAATGGAGGATGATAACAACAGTGCCTGCCTTAGTGAGTTGCTGTGATGTTTAAATGAGCTAACAACATAAACCAACAGAGCCAGATACA
This sequence comes from Sapajus apella, assembly GCF_009761245.1. NCBI lineage: Eukaryota > Metazoa > Chordata > Mammalia > Primates > Cebidae > Sapajus > Sapajus apella. The sequence continues at coordinate 2,988,879 of NW_022436993.1, read as the reverse complement.
CAGTAAACGTCCCAAAAGTTAGCAATGATGATGATAATGTGTATTGTTGTAATAACCCCATATACCCTTGGTAAATACTTTGGAATGAAAGAATAGGTAAAAATAATTATCAATTACCCTGAAGTATGAGTGCCTTGAACACTCAGACCCAAGTTCCAGACTCCCCTGAGGATTGTTTCGTCACCACTGGGCTCACCTAGAGTCTGGGTGTTTCTGTTGTTAGGTTCATGCAATGATCTCCAAGTCTTACATGCTTGTTAGATAAAACCTCACATAGGGTTAAATGGAAGATCCAAAGACAGGGAACTCTTTTCAGAAGGAAAGAAAATTGCCATTAGTTTTATCACTGTGGTTTCTGCTGCTATGGATGTTTTTAAAATTATCTAAATTTCAGAGACTGGGAAATGACAAGGAACCTTTCTGCCCAATTATAACACTGGTTGTGTAAACCCAGGAGACTTGGAGCCTCTTAAAATTTACATAAAGAAGGGCTGATCATAATCACAATACATTACCACTGATGTGCTTGGTTTTTATGATATTGTTTGGTTCTGTGATTTTCTTCCTACATTATTCTGGTGACATGCTATCTCTCTATCAAAACAAGGAAGCAAAGTCTTAGAGGGAATATAGTAATTTCTCTTGTATACTTTCTTTCATAGAACTTCACAGATCACTGGATCTCAGGCTTTGGTGAGAGTATTACATGAGGGCTTTGCTATCAAAGCAGATTTTAGAGCCCATCCCCAGGCTTTCAGACTCAGTGTCTCTGCTCTGAAATAGGCATTTTAAACAAGATCCTTAGGTTTTTCTAAGACAGGCATCTTCTTGTCCTTGTATTTCAAAACATTGTGTTTTATGGACACAGGAATAAACAGATGCATGCATGCTGTTTAACTGGAAAAAAAATTAAGTTTTACTATAATTTATACATTCATTACAATATATTTCATTCACCAAATATTTTCTGAACACATAGGATGTGCAATGAAGATTCAGCAGTAAAAAAAAGTGCCTGCTGTCATGGAGCTGAGATTCTTACAGGGTAGAAAAAATTCATCAACAAGTAAATGCACATCCACTTATCCATGTGTATGTTTGTTTATTGTATATGTAATATGACATCATATACACTACATGTTACATATGTGTCATATGGCATTATATATAGTATATACCATATAGACAATATGTACATATACTATATATAGTATATGCTATATATACTCTACATTACATATAGTGTATATACTACATATAATATATAAATATTATATTTATATAATATAAAAGCCAAAATGTTTAATATAAATACATATTTATAAATATACTATATACATATAAAATTATAATACTATATTAATATAAATATACTATATAAATATATATTATAAATGAAATGCTATATAATATAAATATAATACTGTAAATATAAATATATATTTATGTAATATAATACTACTGTATATTATAAATATAATGCTATGTAAATATAATACTAGATATTATAATATATAAATATAATACTATATAATATAAATATAATAGATATATATTATTTACATAAATATACTATATGATTATTTTATTTGGAAATGTCAATACTGTATTATATAGTACTATATTATATTATATTTATATAGCATATAGATATTAGTATAGTATATTAGTATGGTATACAGTATATTAATATAGTATAGTTATAGAATACTATAGTACTATATAGAATATTAAATATACCATATAGAATATTTAATATTATAGTATGCTATATATACTATATATATATGACTATATATATATATGCAGCATGTGTTTTATATATACTATATATACAGCATATATAATATAGTATATATTATATAGTGTATATATACAGCATATATGATATGTATATATGTATAGTATATGTTGTATATACTACATATAGTTATTTTTATATGTAATATATTATACTATACTATACATAATGTCTATATATCTGTCTATATACATATTTAAGTCCATATATAAGCATTATATATAGTATGACATTATATATTCCATATAGAAGTATGACAGGTGATGATAATTTCTTTGAAGACAAAATATAAGTCACAGGAGATAGGGTGACCGTTTATGTAGAGTGACAAGGAGACCTTTCTGAAAAGAGGCATTTGAGCAGAGATCTAAAAGACCAAGTGAACAGACCCCAGAGCTGTTGGGAACAGAGCCCTGCAGGCAGTGGTAAAGCAGGTGTCATGCCCTGAGGTGGGCACTTTCTTCCAGTGATGGTGAAAATCAAGGAGGCCAGCCTGGTTGTGGTGGCAGAGGCAGATTGGAAAGGAATGGAGGTGAATCAGAGAGGGGACAGGGACCAGCTCATGATGGACCTTGCAGATGACAGAAAGGACTTTGGCATTACTCAGAGCACGATGGAAAGCCACAGACAGAGCTAAGCGAGGAAAGCTGTGACAAGATGTGTTGAAAAAAATCACTCAGGCTGCTGTGAGGACAGCACAGATGAATGCCAAGAAGCTGATGGCAAGGCCCCGGTGCTCAGGAAAAGCTGAGCAAAAGCCGCAAGGCATCCTGGTCTCATCAGAAATAAGTCAAGGAGAGAAAATGCAATCACCAGGAAATGAGCTTCAGAAACACACATCAGAGGCTATAGAGTGAGAATTCATGACATTGAAACCAATTTTTAAAATTCAGCGTTGTTTTATCAATCCGAAAAGTATATGTCAATCCTCCCCCATGCCAAGCTTCCCTTTGAGTGGGGCAGGCTCCTCAGGATTCATGTGGCAGGCACATGAACGGACAGAGAGAAGCTACAACCTGGCTCTGCCTGACACTCTGCTTCTTCTACATGAGGCTGGCTTTGTTTTGGCCAACAAGTGTCCAATGAAATGTAAAATTTGAACAGAAATGTGTCCCAGATTCTTCTGTATTTCCTTCTCTTCTACCTTTGCCTTGCTTCCTCCTGTTTCCTCTCCTTATGCCTCTCTTTCTCCTTCTCCTCAGAAACTCATTATTTTTTGGGGAAAAAAGTACACACTTTTTTGAAGAATCTAAGCAATGCAAAAGTACAAAAAAAGGAAGTTGTTTTTTAAAGCTACCTCATAGAAACAATCATCAATAGCATTGAGCGAACTGATACAACATTGCAAAAATTTTGTGGCTGAAAACAAAGGAAATGCATTACCTTCTGCTTCTGTAGGCCACAAGTCTGATGTGGGTCTCATTGGGTTAAAATCTGGGTGTCTGAAGGGCTATCTTCCTTTCTGGATACTCTAGGGGTAAATGGGTTTCCTTGCATTTTCTAGCTTCTATAGAAGCCTCCTGCATTCTTTGGCTTATAGCCTCTTCTCAAAGCCAGGAATGAAGCATCTCTCTGACCTTATTCCACAGATTCATCTCTTTCTTTGAGCATACCCAAGGAAAGGTTCCCCACTTAGGAGGACTCCTTTGATTACATTGGGCACACACAGGTAATCCAGGACAATCTTCGCATCTCAAGGTCTTTAACTTTAATCATCTCCACAAAGTCCCATCTGTCATGTAAAATAACATATGCACAGGTTCTAAGGATTAGGATATGGCCATCTTGAGGGTGGTCATAATTCTGCCTACCAGACAGATAGACCAATGCTTTTATAAAAATGCAATATACTGGCCAGGCATCGGTGTCTCACACCTGTAATCCTAGCACTTTGGGAGGCCGAGGCAGGCAGGCCACAAGGTCAGGAGCTTGAGACCAGCTGTTCAACATAGTGAAACCCTGTCTCTACTAAAAATGCAAAAAAAAAAAAACAAAAACAAATGAACAAACAAACAAAATTAGTTGGGCATGGTGGCGCCTGCCTGTAATCCCAGCAACTCAGGAGGCTGAGGCAGGAAAATCACTTGAACCCAGGAGGCAGAGGTTTCAGTGAGCTGAGATTGCACCACTGCACTCCAGCCTGGGTGACAGAGCAAGACTCCACATCAAAAACAAATAAAGAAAAAAAAGAAAATGCAATATACTATTCTTGTTATTTTAAAAAAGTGTTCAGTTTTACTAAATCAGCAGATTTCAGAATTAATTATTGCAGAGACATCCTTCAGTCCTGCTGTGCGTGTTAAATGGCAGATGTAACTACAGAAAGCTAAGAAGCTTAGATCAAGGGTGAAAAATCTGCATAGCAATGAAACAAGATATTATGCAAAACCTATATGGTATTAAAGTAAGCATAATGGGTTGTCCTTTTGTGAAATGTCCGCAAATTTCTTTAAATAGATACTTCCGATGCCCTATCATCCTCCCAGCCCTCCCCCCAAAAGGTGAAAGCTAATCTAGTTTTAGCTTTTAGCTTTTGAATTTCCAAAGTTTAGGCCCAATGGGAATAGAAAGGAGTCAAGACGTATACATTGAGCAAAAGCCAACTTTTCCTGCCCTTTTAGCTTCTCACTCCTTGCTGTCATGATGAGGGGAAGCCCTATCAGCTATGTGGCAAGATCCACTAGAAAAGAATCAAAAGCCCTATCAGCCAAGCCCCAGTTGAGCTCCCAACCAGCATCTGGCCAGGCTAGTGGGAACACTTGGAAACTTCCAGACATCCCAATGCTCCAGCCAGCATCACATGAAACAGAAGAGCTATGTGGTAGACCTCCAAAATCATAAGAAGAGATATATCACTAATGATTCATGCCATTGGGTTTGGGTGTAGATTTTTATTCAGCAATTAAATAAATAAAACTGTGTAAAGATGCTGGTGGAAACCAAGCCTTTGATGAATGCAGAGGAACAATTAGGTGCTCAGGTCCAGCTTGATAAATGATGGAGACCACCTCACATCTGATCACACCATGATAACTGTGCGGGTCATCCAGGGGGTTTGTTAGAAAACCAACAGGGATTTTGTGGGGGCACAAAACACAGTAATTGTGAAATTCAGCCTACAGACCTTTGAAAGGAAGTGGTCGATTGAGGGAACCATTGCCTCCACGGCTGTGTGCACTGGCACCAAAGACAGTTCTCTCTCTGACGGGCTCACTTTTTAAAACAACCTCTGATTGTTATGCATAAGCTTTTTGGGAATTCCATCATGGATGGTACCTGGACCCTGAGGAACATGACATTTTGGCCTTTTCTCCTGTTGGTTCTACAGCCTTTCTTAGACTTCTCCAAGCGATAAGCTTGAAGATTCCCCAGTGATGAGAAAGTCACATTTTTAAGTTCATTTATAGTAACAGTTCAGCCACAGTTAGCTACTGAAGTTCAAATTTCTGTGACCATTTTGGAGAAAAACAAGTTCCTAAGAGTATGGCAGAGAGAAGATCTAATGCCTCTATTAAAGTAGCAAGGATGGCCAACTGGGCAAGCACAGAGGACATCACAAAGAATCTAGGAACAACAGGTTGTCTCGCAAGTGGCAGAAGGTCAAGGAAGAATTAAGACCATCTGCACTGCCCAGATGGTCTCTGAGTTCTCCACACACCTGTACCAGCCCCTCCCGCAGTATGGAGTCCTGGCAGACTGTGAGCTCTCCTCACACAATTGGCTCCAACATCCTGCAGCAAAGTGGCACCAACTTCTCCCTCAGGCCCCCAGCTTCTCACAGGACCTCCAGCACTGCCTGTCCCTGTGAGTCCCATAATCTTTTGTTGTGGAATGTGGCCTTTCAGTCCACGATACAAATTCTTGACAAGAGCAACACTTGAGGTGGCTTTGAGTTTTCCTCACTTGGGAATTTAACTCTTTTATGAACATAATTTTAGACAAAGCCGTTTCCTGCTGAGCCACAGGCCAGCAGTAAAGGGACCAGGTGTAGGAGCAGTGACTCTCCACCCGGCTCCTTGGTGAAGCACCTGCCGGCTCAGATGATCAGAGGCAGCTTCTACGTTATCTCTGAAGAACAATAAGGTTAAGGCTCTCAGCATTAACCTTTAACAGAGGCACATTGTGCCTGAGAGGTGTGGATCTATCTCCTAAGGAGGAGCCCAAAGGCCACTGTAGTTTTCAGGGGAGAAAGCTGCAAGATTTGTGGCTTGCCATGTTGACATGCAGAACCTGACGTCCCAGAGCATCCTTGTCTGATCTCAGCCTTAACATCCTTGGACTCTTTCCACTATAAGCCTGGACTAGATCCTGGGAATATTCCCAGGACGAAGTGGCTCTGAACTGGATCTCAGCCTGCTTCCGGGGGGCGGAGGCGGTTGTGGAGGGAGTAAGGTCAGATCCCCTCAGCCTTTTGTTCACCAGCACGGCTCAGCTTTGGGGAAGAGACATGGTCCTGAACAAGGCATAGCTGTAACCATCAGATGAATGACCACATGTAGGTGAAAACTCAAGGTTTATGCACTGACAATCTGACCCAGGACCTGTGTAAAAAGGAAAACTATTTCAACATGGGCTTTTTTTTCTGCTGGAGTTTCCTGCCTTGTAAAATGGCATTTTCCCTAGGTAACAGTTGAACTGGAGTCACTTGTAGGAAATATAAATTCTAATTGTGATAATTAGGTTGTAAAATAAGCATGGTGACATTAACTTACCCATTATATTTTGTTTTAAATTTTTAAATGTTTATAAAAATAGCCTTAAAAACTGTGATTTTAGATTCTGGGAGTACGTGTGCCGGTTTGTTATTTGGGCATATTGCATGTTGCTGAGGTCTGGGGTATGGGTGATCCCGTCACCCAGGAGGTGAGCATAATACCCAATAGTTTTTCTTTTCCTTTCTTTTTTTTTTTTTTTTAGATGAAGTCTGGCTTTTGTTGCCCAGGCTGGAGTGCAATGGTGTGATTTTAGCTCACTAAAACCTCTGCCTCCCAGGTTCAAGTGATTTTCCTGCCTCAGCGTCTCAAGTAGCTGGGACTACAGATATGCACCACCATGCCCAGCTAATTTTTGTATTTTTAGTATAGACGGGTTTCACCATGTTGGCCAGGCTGGTCGCGAACTCCTGACCTCAGGTGATCTGACTGCCTCAGATGGGATTACAGGCATGAGCCACTGCGCCTGACCAACAGTTAGTTTTTCAATACTTGCCTCGCTCCTTCCTTCTGCTCTTTTGGAATCCCCAGTGTCTATTGTTGCCATCTTTATGTCCATGTGTATCCAATGTTTAGCTCCCACTTACACATGAGAACATGCAGTACTTGGGTTTCTGTTCCTGCGTTAATTCGCTTAGGATAATGGCCTACTGCATCTGCATTGTGGCAAAGCATATGATTCCATTCTTTTTATGGCTGTGTAGTATTCCATGGTGTATCTGAACCACACCTTCCTTATCCAGTCCACTGCTGATGGAATCACTGGGTTGATTCCATGTCTTTGCAAAAATATATTTTTTTTAATAAAAAGAGGCCAAGTGAGTGGGCAATTCTGAGTGAAATTATGAAATAAATGGACACTGTATTGACATTAACCAAAAGTAAAATCTAGTGATGGGATGTGCTAGATGAGGGGGTGCCGGGGGAGGACACAAGGGCCTAAGGACATAAGGAGAATGGAGAGGTGTGCAGCGCATTCCCCTGTGCTGGAGGACAGGGAGCCACCCTCCTGCCAACCTGACCTGGAAGCCTCAGGAGTTTTCCATCCTCAGAGCCCCAGGCAATACCAGACCTGTGAGAGGATCCAGGCTGGAGCAGAGAGCAGGACCAGCCACACCTGGGGTGAGTTACAAGAGGAGAGAGAAAGGGGGAAAGCCGGGCACAGACATTGTAACGCTGCAGGTGCCTCCAGCCAGATCCTGGTTCTCGCCAGCTGCAGGTCTCAGCCTGGGTGACGTCGACCCAGGGAATCACGACTCCCACACCGTTGGCCTCCACCCAGCCACTGTTAAGCATGAACAGGGAATGCCAAAGCTCTGCACGTCTCTGAAAAGGCCCCCGTTCCCTGCCCCCAGCCCTGAAGCTTCACAAGCACTGACTGTCTTAAGGCCTTCGGAGGCATCTCCTTGTGCCCTTTCTCCCATGTGACTCCATATCCACAGGAAGGCTTGGATCCATGTCACCCCAACATGTGAGACCCCTCTGCTACCCTGACCCTGCTTTCCATCACCCTCAACTTTTGAAATGCTGCCGGCACACCCTTTGAGATCATGGTCAGTCTCAGGTAAAATCCCTGCATCCTCTCCACCTCTCTGACGGATCCCTTTACTGTTTTGCTGCTCCGAGACCATTGCCTCTTATGGCCCCTTGAAGGGCAGCTGTGTCATCTCTACCTTCCACACTGGTTTTGGAGGCAGGGCAGATGCTTTGCATGCCCCTCACAGCGACTTCAGTCCATGTTTCCTCTCCCCTCGCAATAAGATTACCACCTCTTCCTTGGCATGCTGCGTTCAGTGCCATGCTCATGAGGCTCCTTGGTGAGTTAGTGACCGCAGATGCTCGCTCCAGTCCCCTGGCCTCTCTTCCCTACTTTCCTCTCCTCCAATAATCAGTTCTTCACCTCCCGCAGCCTCTCCCTCCACCATGCCCTGCACTGTGTCCAGGGCCACCGCCCCTCCACGATTCCGACTGCAAACTCTCCACCCTCTCACCGTCACTTCCTTTGTTCCAACACTTAGTTGACTATCCCAGATTGGTGCTCTTTTGACTTTTTGTTTTCTACTTGGCTTCAAGCGTCCTGCACCTTGGGTAGAATTTGGACAGATGTAGAAACCTGGGGAAAGTTTTAAAATTGTGTATGTGGAAAGCTTGATGGGGAAAAGGGGGTGAGAGTGGAGATGGAACAAAGAGCTCACACAAAGTGTCAGAGAAACATGTGCTCAGTTTGCCATGAGATTGAGGTCAGCTTGTCTGAAATTGAGGGAAAACAATCTGATAAGCTTCAAAAAGTCCAATGTAATCAGATTAAATGTAGGGACCTATGCAAGATCCAATTCATCAATAAAACATTTCCTGACTATTCTAGTATCTGGGGCATTTTTTATCCACTCAACCTGTTTCATTTATTAACCATCTAATGTGTTTCAGATGCTGTGCTGGGGCCTAGGCAAAGCCAGGCGAGATGTGGTTCCTGCTGTCAAGCTGACTAACATCTATCAGAAAGAATAGATCACGGTAACTTACATGATCATAGAGTTACATGTGGGGTCGTGAAATAAAAGTGGTCATCTAAATCAGACAGGGAGGTCAGGAACGTATCCTGGAGGAAGAGATGCTCTGGCTGAGTTTTGAAAGAAAGTAAGAATGTAGTAGACAGACCTGACTCAGAACACTAGCCATTGTCACCCCTCCCTCTAAGGCAAGCTGCCTCTCACCTGTGGGCCAGTTGGAGTGAAGACTGCACTGCAGCAGCTGAGCCGCCAGCCCATCTCCAATTTGTAGCAGCTACGGGAGGACAGCACCCATCACTAAAGCCTGGTTCAGAAAACAGACAAGCTGACAGCATGGTGGTTCCAAAGAGTTTAAATAAATGAACAAAGAGAAATTGAGTCAATGGAGGGGTCAGAAGCTATGAGACAGAGACTGGACAGTAGTGAGCCACGGCTCTGGAGAGCTACCATGGTGATGAAACAGAAACGCAACAGCGGACGGAGCCGGTAGGAAAAGAGAAGGGAATGGAGTGGCCACAGAGAGAGAAGCAAGGATGCCACCAGGGAGGTCCTGAGCCCGGGAGAGACACGGAAGGGAGGAGGACCTGGCGTGGTCACTATACCTTTTAACGCCAGCTTCCGTCCCCACGTGTCGTCTGTCTCTCTCACGCTCACACACTCACACACAAACATTTTTCTAAGTCTTCAAACAACACAGCAAGTGTACTTCCAAGTATACAACCAAAAAAAACAAATGTTGCATGTGTGTACAAGGAAACAAGTACCATGATGCTCATTAGAAAAAATATAAATGTTCAGCAGAGAAATCAATAATTAATTACGATATATGTGTGTGTTGGGCTAGAATTCAGAAGTAGAATCAACAAGTGTTCTAGATAGATGGACAGACAGACATATAAGTATGTGACATATATACACACAGTCATATCATACACATAGTTTATATGCATTGACAAGGATAAACCCTAAATTAAAATGATAGAATTTAAAATGACATTTAACATATACATAATATCATTTATATAAATTGAAAACAATAATAGTATGTGTTGTTTGTTCTGGATATATATAATACATGTAACTTACAAAAATTAAGTTGAACTTTATACTAGTCGCTTCAAAAGTAATGGAATAACTTTGGGGAGACAAATTAGTTGTTCACTTTCAAAAGTTTATATTTAATAAGAATTAAATCAAATGTGACCAACAAAATTGTGAATTCCTGTATATTTTTCTTTTTCATTTTTATTTTTTTATAGACATGGTATCCTGTTATGTGGACAAGGCTGGCCTCAAACTCCTGGACTCAAGAGACCCTCCTGCCTTGGCCTCCTAAAGTGCTGGGACTACAGAGGCGAACCACTGTTCCTGGCCAATGTTTTTAAATATTAAGAAAAAAATTAATAGAAGGTGAGCAGAAAGGAGGCAGGAAGAAAGTACAGTCGTCTGGACAAGAAAATCAGAAACAAAAGCACGGATGTCGAGAGGGAGGGATGAAATATCAACGATAAAAAGAGAATCAACAGTGTTGGTGAACGTCTGAGGGTGCGACTCCGTGAGAAGGAGGCGTGCACTTTGGCTCGGGGCTTCTGGGCTTTCTGGCTGGTACTGATGTTGATAACATGGGATAGAGAACAGGGAGCGGACTAGGGGAGGAAGGTGATGAATCTGACTTGGGAAGTGCCAAGTGTGAAGGTCCCATGTTTCATCCAAGTGGGTAGTGTGTCATGGATACATCACTGTTAGGGACAGAGATAGGAACCATTTGCATCAAAGTTGTAGTTGAAGCCTATGTAACAAGGGGTACCCAAGGAAAGTACATAGAGTGACAAGAACAGAAACTAAAGGATGGAACCTTGTGCTATGAATGGACTGAAGTCTGCTGGAAAATGAGCTTGTGAGTTGGGTGGTAACAAATAGTGCTGGTGCCATAAGAGAATGGTATTACAGAGGCCCAGGAAAGCAAGTACCCTACAGCATAGGACTTACAACAAAAGTTATAAAGAAATACAAATACGTATTTACTGGATTTGGAGGCACTGAGGATGAACCACAGAATCCCCGCCTTTGCTCACTCTTAGCCATTGGCCTCTGTGCTCTGCTTCTTTATGTGACTCCATGAAAGGATGTGGTTCAAAGACCCAGGTGTGAAGGAGTTAAGCGGCTGACTTCTCTTTATGTGTCCAGTCTTTTCTTTCTTCATTCTGGGACATTTTTCATGAGCGTTTCTTACCTGAATTGCTGACGTTATTTTAAACAACTTCTTGAAGTAGTGCTATAGTTTGGATCTGTGTCCCCACCAAATCTCATGCTGTTTTAATCCCTAATGTTGGAGGTGGGACCTGGTGGGAGGTGACTGGATCATGGGGGTGGTTTCTCCTGAATAGTTTAACACCATTCACCTTGGTACTGTGGCGGCAATAGTGAATGAGTTCTCATGGGATCTGGTTGTCTAAAAGTGTGTAGCATGTCCGCTGGCCCCTCTGTCTTTCTCCATCTCCTACCATGTGAGACACTTCTCTCGACCTTTACCTTCCGCCATGATGAGAAGTTCCCTGAGAACTCTCCAGAAGCTGATGCTGCTTCCTGTACAGCCTGCAGGACCATGAGTTGATTAAAACCCTTTACTTTGTAAATTACCCAGTCTCCGGTATTTCTTTACAGCAATGCCAGAATGGCCTAACAAAAGTAGGAAAGTGTTATGGGAAGGATTCTTCTCCCTTAAAAATGCTTATCTGAAAGTCCTAATCTCCGCAGCCGCAGAAGGTGACTGTGTTTGCAGAGAGGGTATTTAAAGAGGTCATGATGCTCAAATGAGGCCTTTAGGGTGGGTCCTAATCCAGTATGACTGGTGTCTTCCTAAGATGAAGACCAGGGTTGGGGGTGTGCCGAGGAAAGGCCATGTGAGGACACAGCGAGAAGGCAGCCATCTGAAAGCCAAGCAGAGAGGCCTCAGGAGAAGTCAAACCTGCCAACACCTTGATCTTGTACTTCCAGCCTCCAGAGCTGTGAGAAAATACATTTCTATTGTTTAAACCACCCAGTCTGCAGTACCCGGTAATGGGAGCCCTAGCAAACCAGTACAGGAAGGATGCAGGAGTCCTGCCAGTAGCCACGTCTGCCTGGCTGTGTCTGTTGTGAATGTGCTTGTGTGTCCTGGAGGGAGGGAGGGGTGTGCGCACAAGCTGAGGTTGCAGATCCAGTCACACTTTCAAAACCAAAGGGGACAGAAGTAGCAGATGAAGTCAGGAAGATTAAACTCAGGGATCGGATCATGTAGATCATTTTAAAGATACCCCTGTTGAAACGTTTTTAAAAGTGACAGTCTTGATAAGGTCACTGGAAAAGCAGGAAACATGAATTAAAAAAACTAATTGAATTCATTTCAAACAACATTCATCCTCTTGCCTCTGCAGAATGGTGAACAAAAGGCAAATGACACAAACCTGAAATTCTAGGCAGAGGAGTTTTGATGATGTGATGCAGGAGACAGTCCAGGTGTCTGAGCATGAATAACTGAAGAGTGGGTGTCGTTGAGGAGGATCGAGAAAGGTTGGGAAGGAGGGAGGGGAAGAGAACGTCCCCAGTCTCGGCTTACTGTCATGTCTTCCTGCTGCCTACCTCCTGTCACATCAGTCCTTCCTGTAAATGTGAGCAGAGGAGTCCCTGGCCCCAGCACCACGTTCTAGAAGATGCCCTCTGCCCTTCCTCAGCCAGGCTGGTCACTACTAGGTGGTGATTCCAAAGGGCCAAATGGCCATGTCCCACAGGAATCATGCACCTCCTTCTGGATCACACCCTCCAGTACCTGGGACCCTGGAATGATCTACTCCTACAGTCCCAAGTCCACTTCCAGCATCCCTGCCTGCCTCTTCCCAGGGTCCCTCTTCTGGAAGGCCAAGCGGGCTTCCGGGGTGTGCTCCCCAAGCTGAGGGGCTGGAGGGCTGCAGTGGAACTTGAATGGGAAGCTAGGATGTCCACCCATCATTAATCACCTCTCCAAGCAGGAGGGAGCCATGAGTAAGAAGAGAAGGGGCAGGGTCACAGGCTGGGGCAGTGGAGGCTGGTTTTTCTTGTGGGGTGACATTCTGGCACTTCACATGGAGGAACCCAAGTTCTGAATTCAAACTTTGTATTCCATGTCCTTATGAAGCATTGTTTGCCAAGGTAGCAGGACAACACATATTTTATGTAACAGTGTGTAGTTCAGCTTACAACTTTACATGTTGGATATATGGTATGTGGCTTCCATTTGTACTTTTTTTTTTAAGACAGAGTCTCGCTCTGTCACCCAGGCTGGATTGCAGTGCCATGATCTCGGCTCACCACAATCTCTGCCTCCTGGGTTTAAGTGATTCTCCTGCCTTGGCCTCCTGAGTAGTTAGGATTACAGTTGTGTACCTCCACGCCCAGCTAATTTTTGCATTTTTAGTAGAGACAGGGTTTCACCATGTTGGCCAGTCTGGTCTCGAACTCCTGACCTCAGGTGATCCGCCTGCCTTGGCCTCCCAAAGTGCTGGGATTACAGGTGTGAGCCATGGCACCCACCCCATTTATGCAACGTTGAGGGTGGCATGCTCTCCATCCAGGCCTCTCTCCTCAGCCACTGACTCCCAAACTAAGACCCTGTTAGGGTCCATCCTAATGATTCATTTTCCCTTGATTCTATTTCATGGTGTCTAAATTTGTCATTTCCTCCTTAAAGCATTAAATGGTAATATTTTCATGTAAATGTGTCATAATAAACATTGGTATTTGTGACAGTTGCCTTTTCCACAAGTCTGAGAAGAAAAAATGATGGATGTCTTTTTGGTATTACTCAATGCTTTGTCATTTGTGATCTCCTTTCTATTTTTCCAATATTCTATCCAGCCATACTGTAACACTTTTTCTTCCGATCTTAATGCCACAATGATTGTATTTAAATAGAGACATCTGTCTAAGTTTCAATTAATTCAAAGGCATTAGGGCAGGTAATAGTATTCTCACTCAGGTTTGTATGTGCAGTAACTGAGTCTGGTCAGCAGATGGCAGTGAACATACATCTTGTCAGAAAAAAACAAAAACAATTATTTAGGTTGAGTTAAAAATAAAAAGAGCCAGGGACAAAACACAGGACCTGTGGAGAGGCAGACAGTGCTACAAAACACTGCCTTTCTTGCAGGAAAAGGCCGTGCACACTTGTTGTTGTTGTTGTTGTCGTTGTTTTGTTTTTGTTTTTGAGGCCACATCTCACTGTCGCCCAGGCTGGAGTGCAGTAGCAGATCGGGGCTCACTGCAGCCTCCGCCTCCTGGGTTCAAGAGATTCTCGTGCCTCAGCCTCCGGAGTAGCTGGGATGACAGGTGCGTGCCACCACGCCCAGCTAATTTTTTGTACTTTTAGTAGAGACGGGGTTTCACCATGTTGACCAGCCTGGTCTCAAACTCCTGACCTCAGATGATCCACCCGCCTCGGCCTCCCCAGGTGCCTGGACTACAGGCTGAGCCACCACGCCTGGCCTATTTTTTGTGGGGTCCATACAGAGCAAGCCCTTGCTTCATGCACCCTTTTCTACCCAACCCTGCTTACTGGTTCAGGAGTGACTGTGCACCTGAGATGCTAAATTAATGGCACAATCAGACCGGGGAATTCTGAGATAGGGAGGGTGAAGCTGGGTGCCCTGGAGTGCAGAAGGTCGAAGTCCCCAGGGAGGCCCGGGCAAGCTGAGGGATAAGCTCTGCCCCTGTAGATGCCCGGCTCTGACCCGCTGCGTGCCACAGCTCCTTGGCTGGGCCTCCCTGCTTCCCTGTATGCTTCGGGGATCCTAGGCTGGCTCCAGGCTCCAGAACCCAACCGGGTCCCCGGCCCGAGCAGCCCCGCGCTGCCTGCCAGCAGACAGCTCCTTTAACCCGCGCACCCTCTCCTCCCAGCTGATCTGGTGGTTACCATGGCAACCCCCAAGGCTCCGCAGGCCCTCTCACTGACCGACCACGCTTGGAAAACCCACTCTGGAATGGACGGAGCTATATGTGGGGGAAAATTCTAATGAAAGAGCAGCTTGACCTAGTTTCAATGCTGCACCATGGAGTGGCAGGGACGTGAGGTGTGACTGAATGGAAAGGGACAGCTGCTGCCAGGAAATGAAACGCTCCGAGGCTGAAGAGAAGGAGAACAAGGAAGGGCCTCATCCTTTGCTATTTCCTCATCTTCCAAAAAGAAGGGCTCAATCCCCATCCTGGCCAACATGGTGAAGCCCCGTCTCTACTAAAAATACCAAAATTAGCTGGAAGTGGTGGCAGGCGCCTGTAATCCCAGCTACTCAGGAGGCTGAGGCCCAAGAATTGCTTGAACCCGGGAGGCGGAGGTTGCAATGAGCAAAGATGGTGCCAGAAATACCGAGACTCTGTCAAAAAAAAAAAAAAAAAAAGAGCTCAACCCTAAAATGAGTGGGGCAGTTCCCTGACGTTTCTATGGGATCCATAGAGTGCAAGGCCTCGCTTTATATGGCCCTTTTTACTCAACACAGCTTAGTCTGGGGAATGTCAAAAAAAATGCAGATATATAGTTCTTTTTTTTTTTTTTTTTAAGAGACAAGGTCTCACTCTGTTGTCCAGGCTGGTCTGGAATTCCTGGCCTCAACCATCCTCCTGTCTCAGCCTCTTGAGTTTATGTTTTAATAAAGATATAAATGTAAGATCATTTTACTTCTGTAAAAAAGGAAAACAAAGCCAAAAAAAAAATGCATGTCTTATTGGAAAATGTGGGGGAAACATTCCTGACAACTTAGAGCTAACATTTAGCTGTACTGTTCATATTAATTTTTCCAATTTCTAGAGGCTACTGTCGCAGGCAGCCTCTAAAAGGCCCCCAGGGACTCCACTTCTGAGTGTCCCTGCCCTCGTTGACCTTCCCCTTCAGCATGGCCTGGACTTGACGATTTGCTTCTAATGACTGGAATACACAGAATGATGCCGTGTCACCCCATGTCACAAATGGTTTCTGTCTTGGCTGCTCTCTAAGTTTTCATCACTACAATCTCAAACTACCATTTCAGGACAGGCAGGCAGTCTTCGGAGAAGCCTACATGGTGAGGAACAGGCCTGCCCGCAGCCAGAAGAGAGGCCTGGGAAAGGGCCATTCCGGCCTCACTGCAGCCTCGAGATGGCCACAGCCCCAGCTAACAGTCTCACTATGAGCTCACAAGGGACTCAGAGCCAGAGGGCACAGTAGGGCTGGGCCTGGAGTTCTGCTCCACAGAAGCTGTCAGAAAACAAGTGTTTTTGTTGTTGTTATTGTTTTGCCACTGCGTTGTGCAGAATTTTATTACACAGCAGGAGTTACTGCATACAGCCATTTGTTTTTTCTCTTGCTTCATAGTTTGAGTTGTTATTATGAGTGTGTCATAACCATTTGGTTATATTTGATTCCAGGCTTCATCATTTACAGCTGTAAATGATGTAAGGCAAGTCACCTGGCCTCTATGAGCCTCAGTTTTCTCATCAGTACAAATATAAATGTGTGTGTGTGTGTGTGTGTGTGTGTGTGTATTTGTGGAGGCTGCACCAGAGCTAAGATCGTGCCACTGCATTTCAGTCTGGGTGACAGAGTGAGACCCTGTCTCAAAAAAAAAAAAAAAAAAAAGATTAGATGAGAAAATACTTTTAAAGGTCTCAGAGCAAAGCTCATAGAAAAATGCATAGTAAATTAGCTATTCTCATTATTACTGAATGCAAATAATTCACATTTCTATACAACTATTTTCTCTATTTCCATATCTATAATTTGTCTTTAGTGACTCATTTCTCCCTCCAGATCAACAAAAACTGGCAATGAAATGGGAGATGTAGTCTGAATTAAAACTGTGCAAATGTAGCCTAAGTGGCTTGCAAAGGTACTACAATCCCCACATCTCTAACGCTGTGAATTCTGTCTTAAACCTTCAGTTAGATTTGAGCTCCATGGCCTGTGCTCAGAGGAGAGCAGAACCTGGATGGCAAGGAGGGTATATAAGTATCAGGTAGCTGTCTCATGGACAGCCCATAGTTTTTAAGAATAGACAAGGCAAGTATGCCTGGAATGGATATGGAGTGAAAGAAAGTGGGAGCCATAGGCCGTAAGGATTGACCAACGTCGTCTTTGGGGTGTAAGTTTGCACACAGCACACAGATGCATGCTGTCAACAGTATTGTGTCCCCTCCTGTGCCTGTGGGAGGAGGAGGTAATCCCCGGGAGAGATGAACAGTGCAGACATGTGACGTGAATTCAGGGAAAGAAGGACACGTGCTCTGAGAAGATATATGGGGCCTCTTCCCGGACGCCAGTCCTACATTGTCAAGATTGACTTTTACAAATACATGGTACATCTGTATCTGTTCTCTCTTAGTGTCATCACAATGTGCGTCCATGGTAGAGAAACTTCATGGACTGAATGAAGTCTACTCCCTCCTGATACAGCGTGGCTGTGCTCTCCAAATCCCATGGCGAATTGTATTCACCAGTGTTGGAGGTGGGGCCTGGGAGGAGGTGATTGGATCATGGGGGCAAATTCCTCATGGCTTGTTGCTGCCCTCATGATAGTGAGTTCTTGGGTGATCTGGTTGTTTAAAAGTCTGGGACCTCCCCCTGCTCTCTTTCTTGTTCCTGCTTTCACCGTGGGACATTCCTGCTACTCCCTTGCCTTCCACCGTGGTTGTAAGCTTCCTGAGGCCTCTTCAGAAAAAGGTGTTGGTTCTATGCTTCCTGTACACACAGTAGAACTTGTGTGCCAATTAAACCCCATTTCCTGTAAATTACTCAGTCTCAGGTATTTTTTTATAGCAATGCAAGAACAGCCTAACACACCTCCCAAGCTAATAAATTCTAACATGTTGTGTGTCAACTGCAGTCTCACATTCAGGAGTCTGCTGCTGTT
The DNA here is from genome assembly GCF_009761245.1 of Sapajus apella. Lineage (NCBI taxonomy): Eukaryota > Metazoa > Chordata > Mammalia > Primates > Cebidae > Sapajus > Sapajus apella. Next base: position 2,970,965 of record NW_022436993.1, on the reverse strand, counting down.
GGCAGTGGTTTGCTGCAAATATTTGTTGGAGGCTTGAAGTGTACTCACTGAAAAACCCTATAAGGTAGGCAGTATTAGACTCACTTTCTGGATTCAAACAATGAAGGCGCCGGATGTCAAGTCACTTGCTCAACCACACACAGCTAAAGAGGCAGAGCTGGGATACTAAATTTGGCTATCTGTGAATGGCATCTGCATTCTTATTCACTAGAGGAGACAGGTTCTCTGGGATGTTTTTCTAAAATGCAGTCTCACTTGAATTGCAAGCCTGTGCTCCACTAGATTGCAGAAACTTAATCTCAGTCAAAAGCCATGGTGTCTGGCATGACTCATGTTTCCTAGGGTCATGTCTTAGTTGGGAATGTAAACAGTGCTTTGGGATCTGGATGAGGAATCTGGCCCACAGCCACCAAACCACGGAAGTTGTCACCACGTTGCTCCTACAGTTCGCAGTCCCGCCTGACGTCCCCCAAGATCTTTTGGGTGCTTGAGAAACACTAGTCAACTACAAGGGCTGGTGTTTGGGAGACTCTGCAAGACCATCTCCTCCTAACTCCACCTATGCACAGATCTACTCAAGTTTAGTCCAGCTCTGCATCCTTGGCTCTCTGTTGGACAAGGGCCAAAAGGAACAGGACTTGCAAGACCATAGTCTACCATGCTCACGTGACTTGATGGAAGACGTTGGATGGGATCAAGGGGGCACTCACGTGGCAGCCAGAATCATACCTTTGCATGTTTTTATTGCTGCTGCCTACACCCCTGCCAATATAGATATGCTGAGGGAGGGCCTGTCCTTTTTTGGACTCTCATTTATACACATATAACAAACAGAGCTGCACCAAGAGACCCCTCCCCAAGGTTTTATGTGAGAAAAATACAGGCTTCTGAGTGGTTCAAAGATGTTTCTGCTGTAACATTTGTCAGTTTGGATTTTAGCCTGAAGTTAGTTGGTACTCTGGAAATAGTTGAACCTGAAAGATATGGAAAGGCAGTGGTTTGCTTGAAAAGAGATGGGAAAATGAAGAAAGAATGAGCAAAAGAGAGGGAGCAGAGGTTAGGTGTGGCAGCTCATGCCTGTAATTCCAGCACTTTGGGAGGCCAAAGAAGGACTGTCTCTTGCGCCTAGGAGTTTGAGACCAGCCTGGACGACACAGCAAGACCCCATCTCTAACCAAAAAAAAAAAAAATTAATTGAAATATTAACCAGGCATGGTTACACTCTCCTGTAGTCCTAGCTACTTGGGAGACTGAGGCCGGAAAATCCTTCGAGCCCAACAGTCTGAGGTTACCGTGAGCTAGGGTGGTGCCACTGCACTCTAGCCTGGGTGACAGAGGAAGCCTCTGTCTCTAAATTGAAAATAAAAAAGAAAGGAGGCAGGAAAGAATTTGAAAATGGGAGAGAACCAGTTAACATCTCTTCAGGGATGTGGCTGTCTCACTAGCGCCAGTGAGATTAATATCATCACCATCACTTTCATCACTACCACTTTGCATGCATCACCTCTAATCATATGCCTAGAGGTCAAAAACTGGTGGCCAGAGGTTGGAGTAAGCATCCCAGGACAGGCAGTGACTACCTCACAGTAGTTCCCCCCAACGTCATGTCCCTCATGTAGGTACCAGCCAGGCCCACTGGCAGTGAAATGTACAGGCCCAGATGTGTTGGGTGGGCCTAAGTAGAAATTTCACTTGTTGTCCAGAGTATATTTATCATGTACATGGAGTTTTGATGCATCTCTGCCCAAGAATAGAATCCAAACAAGCGTCTTAAAAATTCACTGAAGTGAGTAAAATCCAGGACCTTAGGGCTGGTCACCCTGAGTTTCAGCATCATGTCTTCTTCCACCACCTGTTTCTTCTGTTGGAGTCTTGTGAGTGAGTCGGGCCAGTGGTTGCTCGATTCTCCCCACTCCTCTTGATGCGGCTTCCACATCCTCACTCCTCCTCAACAGCAAAAACAAAACAATCACAGAGCTCCCCAGCTGGTCTTGTGCCTTACATTTTATCCTAAAGTTTTGTAAAGTAAAAACAAAACAAAAAAAGAACCTAATAATTTCTAAATGAGGTAATTCATTTAGGCACTGACAGCCATTCATGCATCACTATGAATTCATTTACCAAATTAATCAATCAATTTAGTCCAATAATCAGATCAAGGGGGCAGCACACCAGTTTGCTCTGGTTTGATTTATTAGATAACTAGAAAGATCAGACGATTAGATCAGATTAATCAAATGCTTTTTCTAAGCATTCACAAAACAGAAAATGTCTTCCCAGGGTGCCAAGAGCTAAACTGAATGCACTGGGGACTGGGCTGTGGAGAGAAGCTTCTTGGGGTTCTAGGGTCCCACATTGCTCAGGTTTTAGAAGTCCTGTAATTGCAGAGGCACAGCTGAGCAACCAGGTTCCTGGACATCTGTGTTAGTTTCCTGTTGCTTCTGTAACAAGCCACCACAACCTTAGTGGTTTAAAACAACACAAATTTATCATCTCACCATTCTGGAGATCAGAAGTCAGAAATGGGTTTTACGGACTTAAATCAAGGTATGGGCAGATCTGCATTCCTTCTAGAGATTCCAGGAGAAAACCGATCCTTTCCTTTTCCAGCTTCCAGAGGCCACCTGCATTCTTCAGCACATCACTCTGATCTTCGCTCCATCATCAATCACATCTCTTGCTCCTGGCCTCCTGCTCCCACCTTCACTTATAGAGATGCTTGGGTTCACATTGGGTTGATCCAGATAATTCAGAATCTTCTCCCAACTCAAGAGCATTAGCTTAATTCCCCCTGCAAAGCTCCTGTTGCCATGTAAAGTAACATATTCACAGGTTCCAGATCAGGATGTGGACATCTTTGGAGGATCATTATTCTACTTCTTACAACAACCTCAGGCCATCAGTAGTTTTTCAGAAGGCAAGATGGTATGCCTGGTCCCTTCAAGACACCCTTGTGCTTGGAGACACTGAGAGACCTCACGGGATAAACCACACCCCCCTGGTTCTGCCACAACTCTTAAAATTAAAGTAGTCCATCTGCATTAAAACCTGGCTTCCAGAAAACTCCTGCTATCGTGGAAATATATAACCTGGGTGGATAAATAGCCTGCTTCCAACAATGCTTATTGCCTATCATTAGGGAATAATAAGTGGGTTTATCACATTTCCTGTGATAAAAAGGTGCCATAATTAATTACCTGTTGGGAAGGGACCAGGTGATGATGCTTAGGAACTTGGGACTCCAGGCCCAGCTCCAGACTCCAGAAAAGATGAAAAGCACTGAGCTTACAATGATTACTTCTTCCATGTTAGCTGGAAACAGAGTCCAATAACAAACTCAGCTATATTGAAGATTGTGTGTGTGTGAGTGTGCGTGTGTGTGTGTGTGTGTGTGTGAGAAATCTTGTGTTTTTCTTATGATTTACCTCTACCAACAACAGTGCACTTTGAAGGTCCGTGGCTTGGAACCGGGGATAAAGTCTGTAAGAGTCAAAATAAAAATTGTCTGATATCTGCTACATCCTGAGTGAGTGGGAAATAATATGTCTGTCAAAAGCTGATTGGGTCTTCAAGGAAGTTGTATTCATGCATTTGGGGGGTCATAACAAAGTACCAGAGGCTGAGTCGCATAAAACAACAGAAATTAATTTTCTCAGACAGTAGAAGTCTAAGATCAAGCTGTGGGCAGGTACCTTCCTTCGGAGGTCTCTCGCGGGGGCTTGTGGATAGCCATCTTCTCCCTTTGTCATCACACGGGCTTCCCTCTGAGTGTGTCTGTGTCTTAACCTCTTATTCTAAAGACATCAGTCATATGGGATCAGGGCCCACCCTAGTGGTCTCCTTTTACCTTGATTACCTCTTTGAATAACTTATCCAAATACAGTCACATTCTGAGGGACTGGGTTTAGGACTTCAACGTATGAATTTTGGAGGGCACGATTCAATTGGTAACAAACGTAGGACTGAGCAAAGCAAAAAGGTGGAGGCAGCAGAGCAGAGGCAGAGGAGAGTGGAATGAACATATACATGGAAGGGAAGACTTGAGAGGGGCTGGAACTTGGGCAAAAAGAGTTGCGGGCGTTTTTTGCTTTTTGAGATGGAGTCTCACTCTGTCACCGGGCTGGAATGCAGTGGTTCAGTCTCAGCTCACTGCAGCCTCCGCTTCCCAGGTTCAAGCGATTCTCCTGCCTCAGTCCCATGAGTAGCTGGGACTACAGGCGCACACCACCATGCCCAACTAATTTTTGTAGTTTTAGTAGAGATGGGGTTTCACCATACTGGCCAGGATGGTCTTGATATCTTGACCTCGTGATCCGCCCACCTCAGCCTCCTAAAGTGCTGGGATTACAGGCTTGAGCCACCATGCCTGACTCAAAGAGAATTTAATCTACTCTTAGATCAGGGAAAAAGACCAAACACAGAGAGACGGATGACAGTAAAGAAGCTCTGAGCTGCCTCCAGGTGAGTCACGGATAAAAGCTTGGTTCCAGGGTTTCTGGATCTTCTTTCATCTATACTTTGTCATAGCACTCATGGCGCAGTCACTGTATTAGTCTGTTCTCACACTGCTAATAAAGACATACCCAAGACTGGGTAATGTATCAATGAAAGAAGTTTAATTGATGCACAGTTCCGCATGGCTGGGAAGGCCTCACCATCATGGCGGAAGAGCAAGGGATGTCATACATGGCAGCAGGAAAGAGGGAGCTTGTACAGGGGAACTCCCCTTTATAAAATCATCAGATCTCCTGAGACTTATTCACTATCACAAGAACAGCATGGGAAAATCCTGCCCCCATGAGTCAATTACCTCCCACCTGGTCTCTCTCATAACACATGGGGATTACTACAATTCAAGGTGAGATTTGGTTGGGGATGCAGAGCCAAACCATGTCACTCACATTTCAAACGTACCCAGGCTATGTCTGTTTCCCTCCATGACTAAAAACTCTAACCTTCGGTTATGAGGCAAATAGTCAAAATGAAGGAGATATGCAAAGTTTCCCCATTTTACTTCTAGAGGACAGAAAACTCTGACACAGATAAGCATTGTCCTGAAACCTCTCCACCTTAATTTCCTCATCTATCAAAAGAGTGGATATCCTGGATGATTCTAAAATTATATTAATTAGTAGAGTTGGAAACTCAAATCTACTTATGACTCTAGAGAAAATTATATAATGTATGCTTCCCAGGGAAATATTAAATTAAAATCATGGCTACTTAATGGCTAAATACCAAATGAGGATGTCTATCAATTAAAAGATAGGTAACTAGCAACATAATCGATCGACATACTGTTTATGTTTTATTTTGAACATTAACCAGTTCCTTAAGTCAATTGCTGCCTGCATTACTTTGCTAGGGCTGCCATAACAAAGTACTGCAAACTTATGCTGAACAGCAGAAATGCACTCTCATAGTCCTGGAGATCAAGGCATTGGCAGAGTTGGTTCCTTCTGAAGATGTTAGGAAAGAATCTCTCTTAGACCTCCCTCCTAGCTTCTGGTAGTTCCCTGGCTTGAGGCTGAATAATACATCTTCCCATGGCATTCTCCCTGGGTGCATGTCTGTGTCCAAATTTCCCCTTTTCATAAGAACACCAGTCATATTGGATTAAGAGCCCACCCTACTCCAATATGACCTCACCTTAACCAATTACACCTGCAATGACCCTAGTTCCAAAAAAGGTCATCATGTGAGGTACTGGAAGTTAGGACCTCAACATAGGAATTTACCAGGGGACACATATCAATCCATGACACTGCTTGTCAGTGGATTAAAAAAAATAAGAAGAACATTTAACTCTCTCACCCTATCAGTTTGTTCTCACATTGCTATAAAGAAATATCTGAAACTGGGTGATTTATAAAGAAAAGAAGTTTCATTGGCTCCCAGTTCCACAGGCTGTTCAGGAAGCATGGTGCTGGCATCTGCTCAGCTTCTGAGGGAGGCCGCTGGAAACTGCGATCATGGCAGAAGGTGAAAAGGAAGCATGTATGTCTTACATGGCAGGAGCAGGGGCGAGGGGGGGACGGTGCTGCAGACATGTAAACAAGATATGGTGAGAACTCACCATCATGAGAATAGCACCAAGGGGATGGTACTAAAGCATTCATGAGAAATTCACCTTCATGATCCCATCCCCTCCTACCAGGCCCCACCTCCAACACTGGGGATTACAATTCAACATGAGATTTGGTGAGGACACAGATCCAAACCATATCACTTATCCTGTCCGTTTTAAAAGAGAGACTCAGTCAACATGTACCTACACAGTAGTCTCCTCTCCTATCCACAGTTTCACTGTTCATGGTTTCTGTTACCCACAGTCAACTGCAGTCCAAAAATAGGTAAGTACAGTACAATAAGATATGATAACAGAGAGAGACAACAGGTTCATATATGTGTTATTACAGTACATTGTTATAATCATTCTATTTTATTAGCTATGGTTGTTAATTTCTTATTGTGCCTAATTTATAAGTTAAACTTTATCATAAGTGTGCATGCATAAGAGAAAAGCATACAGTAGTATACATAGTATACCATAGTTGTATATATGGGGTTCAGTACTATTCATGGTTTCAGGCATCTACTAGTGTGCCTGGAACATATTCCCCCCAGATAAGGGGGGATAACTATATTTTCTGTAATGATACTCTTACTCAGTAATTAAATCAAAAGCAGTTTTTTAAAAAGAAAACTTTCTAAGTCAACGGTAACAACAACAAAGTTCTTTTTCTCCTGTAAGTCTTTATAAAACATTTGCCTCTAGAACCTTTCAGTCCTTCTAGCCTATCTGTTTTTGCCCCACCAACTCAAATATGCATGATGTTTAGAGGGTATTTCCAGAATGTTTTCCACTTAAGGGATCCTTGAAGCAAGAAGTTAGACTGCCTGTGATGATTTGAGTGTCTGTGATGTACCTGCAGGGAAAAGAACCAATCCTTGCTGGCATCTCAGAGTAACCCCAATTTAGATGTGTTTTGCAAATGTGATGGAAGCCTCCATAATGCAGTCTAGACTCACTCAGTAGTCTCCAGAGTTCATGTTTATAACAAAACAAATACAATATTTATATTCCTCTCTTATCTTGCAGTAAACTTTGAATGGAAATACTTTTCTTTCACCCTTCTTTCCTTTTAATTAGCTTTTACAAACAGTTATAATGCTGTAAACACCATGTGACAGCAATAGCATTTTCTGCTCGCTTAAGAATTCAAGGCTGGGCATAGCAGCTCACGCCTGTAATCCCAGCACTTTGGGAGGCAGAGGTGGGTGGATCACCTGTGGTCAGGAATTCGAGACAATCCTGGACAACATGGTGAAACCCGCCTCTACTAAAAATACAAATGGCCGAGCATGGTGGCATGCACCTGTAATCCCAGCTACTTGGGAGGCTGAGGCAGGAGAATCACTTGAACCCGGGAGGTGAAGGTTGCAGTGAGCCAAGATCGCACCATTGCACTCCAGCTGGGGTGACTAAAGCGAGATTCTGTCTCAAAAAAGAAAAACAAAAACAAAGAAACAACAAAAAGGAATTCAAGTTGTCCTCAAAGAATCCCCACAATTTAGGAAAACCGTAGTTTAATATGGACCTTTAAAGGATAAATGAACATTTGGTACTTGAACTCTGGTTTGAAGATGTCTACTACTCTGAACTTTTAATAACTGATTTCTTATGGGCATACAATCAATTGAAATATGAAAAGCCTGTCTAGATAGAAAAAGTATCTTTTAATGCTGTGGGGACATCTTGTGGCCAATTCTAGTAAAGATTTTTTTTTTTTTTTTTTAATTTTATTTGAGATGGCATCTCACTGTCGCTCAGGCTGGAGTACAGTGGCACCATCTCGGCTACAACCTCCACCTCCCGGGTTCAAGTGATTCTCCTGCCTCAGCATCCAGAGTAGCCAGGATTACAGGTGCGCACCACCATGCCCAGCTAATTTTTGTATTTTTAACAGAGGTTTCACCATGTTGGCCAGGTTGGTCTTGAACTCTTCACCTTGAATGATCCACCCACCTCTGCCTCCCAAAGTGCTGGGACTACAGGTGTAAGCCACCACGTCTAGTCGCTTTTTTTAAATGAGATAACAGTTGATCCTCCTCCATGTGGGTGCATCCTGTATCCGTGGATTCAACCAACCAAGGGTCAAAACATGTTTGAAAAAATTTGTCTGTACTGTTTATATGCAGACTTTTTTTCTTGTCATTATTCCCTAAACAATATAGCATAATCATTATTTACATAGCATTTGCATTGTGTTAGGTATTATAAGTAATCTAGAGATGATTTAAAGGATATGGGAGGATACGCGTAGGTTATGTGCAAACACTATAACATTTTCCCTTTTGTCTACACACCCGCAAATAAAAACAGAAAAAGACATCATTTATAATGGTGTAGAATTTGCATTTAAGGGACTTGAGCATCTGTGGATTTGGGTATTCGTGGGAGGTCCCAGAACCAATCCCCCACAGACACTAAAGAACGACTGTATTTTGACTGAACAAATATAGGGAATGCTTACAGTAGGTTAGTAATTGTGTTATACGCAAGGAGAATAAAGATAAAACACAAGCTGTTTTTTGAGGAAGCTATCAGAATAGAATGAGACTGAGCTATTTAATATGGCCAGACCTCATTTTGTTTACTTATTCAGAAGAAATCCAGATATTTTGTTAAAAAGAAAAAAAAGCTAAAAGTCATGAACACCTGTAGTTTTCACCTGTTTTCCATACAGCCTGCATTCCTTGGTACGTGCCCCTCAGTTTTACTTTAGAGACCAACCAGCCCATACTCTGTCCAGGTGTTGAGGTGGGATCTTGGCTCACGGCAGCCCTCACCTCCCGGTTCAAGTGATTCCCCTGCCTCAGACTCCCCGTAGCTGGGATTACAGGCATGTGCCATTACACCTGGACAAGTTTTGAATTTTAATAGAGATGGGGTTTCACCATGTTGGCCAGGCTGGTCTCAAACTCCTGACCTCAGGTGATACTCCTGCCTTGGCCTCCCAAAGTGCTGGGATTCTAGGCGTGAGCCACCGTGCCTGTATTCTGTCATGAGCATGAGATCTGAACTAGGTCAAGGTACTTCGCTTCCAGGATTGAACTTAAAAAAAAATAATCTATATGGAAAGAGACAATACAATAGACTGGTTGCTTCTGAGCCTGGAGCTGCTGGTAACCAGCTGTCATAATATGAGGACAATACACCTAAGAATGAGGATGCCCCGGGGAAGGCAAAGCCAGGCCATTGAGAGCATTTGGAAGTCTCCCCACAGGATTTGAGCACCTGGACCCAGCCATTCCACCATGGAATGGTCAGTAAGAAGGGTTAATCCTGAAACAAAACTGGCTGAATTAATGCAAAAAACAAACAAACAAACAATAAGCCAAACAAACAAAACAGAGAGCAAGAATGAAAAACAACCAAGTAATGAAAAACTATGAACAACTTTCAGATAGATAGACAGATAAATATACACACACATATAAATACACAGATACAAATACATTAACATGTACACAATGTATACAAATATATAATTACATTTAAATATAGTTATAGGTTGGGTGCAGTAGTTCACATCTGTAATCCCAGCACTTTGGGAGGGTGAGGCAGGTGGATCACCTAAGATTAGGAGTTTGAGACCACCCTGGCCAACATGGTGAAACTGTCTTTACTAAAAATAAAAAAATTAGCTGGGTGTGATGGCATACGCCTGTAATCCCAGCTACTCAGGAGGCTGAGGCAGGAGAATCACTCGAACCTGGGAGGTGGAGGTTGCAATGAGCCAAGATTATGCCATTACACTCCAGCCTGGGTGACAGAACAAGACTCTGTCTCAAAAAATAATAAAATAAATATTTTTAAAATATTAAAATTAAAAATATTAAATAAAAAATATTTTTAATGTTTTATATTTAAAATATTAAAATTAAATAAATATCAGGAATCAAAATATTCATTCTGAGAGGAAAAATATTCAAATTCATGAATATCTGGCACCCTAATACCAGAGATGGGAGATGAGGAGTTGAGTAAATGGCAGTATTTATTTCCCTTTTTGTCTACACACCCACAAATAAACACGTAAAAAGACTTTGAAAATTATTGTTCATTAGGGAAATTATAATGTAGGCAAAATGAGATGCCTACCACTATTCTATGATAGCCTATTACAACAGTTAAGATTAAAAAGGCTTACCATGTCAACGGCTGGTGAGGACTGGAGCAACTCAAACCCTCACATCTGGTTGACTGAAGTATAAGGTGGTGTTACCACTGTAGAGCACTGACAGTTTCTTATGATGTTAAACATTCTCCCATCATAGGACCAGCCATTCCCCTCTCAAAGTAAATAAAAACATATTTCCATCCGAATACTTATATGTAAATGTTCATAGCAGATTTTTTCATTGTAGGCCCTGAATCAGTCTCCTCTGTTATAAGGAAATACTGGAGGCTGGGTACTTTATAACGAAAAGAGGTTTAATTGGCTTATGGTCCTGCAGGCTGTACAGGAAGCAGTGCTTTTGGGGAAGGCTTTTGCTTTCAGGGAGGCCTCAGAAAGCTTCCAGTCATGGTGGAAGGCAAAGGGGGAGCAGGCATTTTCAAATAAATGAAAGTTGAAAGAATGTAAGGGTAGTAGAATAGTACTGTAAGAAATGCTAAAATAAGTTATTCAGGGAAATCCACATCTATTAAAAAATATGAAGAGTATTATGAATGGCAAATGTGTGGATGAATATATGTGACTCTTTTTCTTCTCTTAACTTACTTAAAAGACAGCTAACTATGTACAGTAAACATAACAATATTACATTACAAGTTTTATATAATACACAAAAATAAAATATATGGCAACAATAGTACAAAGTACAGGAGGTGGCAAACGAAATTATAGTGCTGGAAGGTTATTCACATTTTATGTGATGTCATGTAGCTTTATAGATAGACTGAGATAAGTTAATAATGCATATGTTAATACCTAGAATAACCATTTAAAAATAATAAGAAATAGCTAAAAATGCAATAAAATAAATTAAATTGAATAAGGTACTGGCTAGCTAGGACTATCATAATGAAGTACCACAAATTGGCTGGCTTAAACAACAGATTTTTGTTTGTTCACAGTTGTAGAGTCCAGAGTCTAAAATCAAGGTGCCAGATGGGCCCATCTCTCCTTTAAAGGCAGCAGGGGAGGGTCTGCTCCAGCACTCTCTCTTAGTTTCTGGTAGATCTTCGGCTTGTGGCAACCTAACTCCAATCTTCACTTGGTGCACTTACTGTGGGCGTGTGTATCTTTTCCTATGGCATTCTTTTTATAAGAATGTCAGTTTATACTGAATTAGGGGCCCACTGTACTCAATGTGACCTGATCTTAATTTATTGCATCAATAAGAACCCTATTTCCAAATAAATGTATCTTCTGAGGAACCAGAGAATTAGATGCCAACATATAAATATGGGTGGAGGGCACAATTTAACCCATAACAAATGCTAAAACACATTTGATTAATCCAAAAGAAGTCACTAAAAGAGGGACACAGAAGTTAAAAAATAATAATAAAATAAATAGCAAAGTGTTAGTCAAATATATTCATTACAATTATTACAACAAATGTAAGTAAACTAAACATTCCAATTAAAAGTTCAGGATCATTAGACTTAAAAAAAAAAAGACTCCATTATATGTTGTCTACAGAGATATATTTTAATATAAAAACGTAGATGTGTTGAATATAAACATTAAGCCTAAGAAACTGGTGTGTCTATATTAACATCAGATAGAATAGATTTCGAGACAAGGAATATATTGAAAAGTAAAGATAAGTAGTTCATGTTGATATGTAGGTTAATTCACCCAGAATTAAATGAAAATGTGCTTAGTAGAGCATTAAAAGCAAAAACTGAAGAATTTTAAAAAATAGACAAACCCATAAACATAGTTGAAGATTTGCCACTAATATCTCAGTAATTGATAAAAGAAATGGACTGATCAGTAAGGATAAAAAATATACATTTGTAATGGCATTATCAGAAGTTGATCAAATTGGCATTTACAAAGCATTATGTATAAAAAGTTGTTATGACTGAATGTGTAGTGTACTCTTGCAAATTCACATTGAAGACCTCACTCCCAATGAGATGGTATTTGGAGATGGGCCTTTGGAAGTAAAGAGGGTTAGAGGAGGTTGTAAGTGCAGATCCATGATCTGATGGGATTAATGCCCTTTAAGAAGAGACATAGAGAGCTTGTTCACTTTCTGTCTCCACATACAGGTACCACAGAAAGACCATGTGAGCACACAGCAACGAAAGCCATCTGCAAGCCAGGAAGAAGGCCCTTACCAAAATCCAACCATCACGGTACCCTGATCTCGGACTTCCAGTCTCCAAAAGAGTGAGAAAATAAATTTCTTTTATTTAAGCCACCTGCTCTAAGGTATTTTTAATAGCCTGAGCTAATGCGCAAGTACAGAATACACGTCCTTTTCAGTGTACTGTACATGGAACCACTATTGATCATATATCAGACTTTAAAAGTCTCAATAAATTTTAAAAGATTAGAGTTTTATAGACTAGGTTCTCCAATAATGGCCTTAAATCAGAAACCAGTAAGAAAAGAACATCTAGAAAATGCCCAGATTTCATTTTTTAAAAAGATAATTGTTGTTAATAAAATTACAGGTGAAATTAGAAAATCTTTTGAACTGAATGAGAATAGAAAACACAACAAAGCAAAATCTGTGGGGTACATTGTTTAGAAGGAAGTTTTCACTTTAAATATTCAGAAAAGAAAAAAATTACATTAGTTATATTTCTTCTTAGGATGCTGAAAAAATCAAATTGAACCAAATTAAGTCATAGAAAGAAAACAATAAAGATAAAACCAGAAAGCAATGAAATAGAAAACAAAGAAAAAATAATAAAGCCAAAAATTATTCCTTTGGAAAGAGTAATTTAATTAATAAACCCCTAAGAAAACCAATCACACACATATAAATACCTACAATTAGGAATGAAAGAGGAAATATAACTGCATATCCTTCAAACATTAAAAGGATAATAAAAAATATGGACAATTATATGTCAGTAAATTTGTCAATTTAAATTAAAGGACAAATTTCAAAATTGACCCAGGAAGTAATATTAAATCAGAATACCCTGTATCTACTAAAGGAATTCAATTTACAATAACTAACATTTCCATAAAGAATACAGTCCTAGATGATTTCAGATGGTGAATTCTATCAACATTTAAATGAGAAAAGACATCAGTCTAACCAAAATCCTCACAAAATAGAAAAGGGAACATTTCCCAACTTATTTTATGAGGTCACTCTGATACCAAAATGTGACAAACCAGATAAGAAAATTTCAGAAAATGTTTCTTATAAACATAGATGCAAAAGTTCTTAACAATATTAGAAAATCAAATCCTGCAGTATATAAAAATAATATTATATCATGACCAAGGACAGTTTATACACAGAATGCAAAACTGATTTAACAACAGAAAACCACTCAGATAATTCACTACATTGACAGATGAGGGAGGAAAAACAACACGATTATCTTAATATAGGAATCAAAACATCTGACTAAATTAAAGTCATTCATGACAAAAACTCATAGCAAACTAGGAACAGAAATAAACTCCCTCAGCCTCATAGTGATCACTGCAAAAACCACTGCTGTTAATATACATGATGAAATATTGAACTATTAACTCCATAATTTGGGGAAAATATCACAAATATCTGGTATCGCCACTTTAATTCAACATTATACAAGCGGTTAGAGCTAATAAAATCAGGCAAACATAAACAAATAAACAATTTCAAGAGACAGAAAGAAGGAAGAAAGGAAGTCAGCTTGGAAAGGAAGAAGTAAAACCACGTTTGTTTGCAGACGATGGGATATTTATGTAGAGAATCCTAGGGAGTCTACAAATAACCTACCAGAATTCAGTGAACTTAGCAAGAATACAAAGTACATAGTCAAAATACAACAATCAGTTGTTTTTCTATATGCTAGTATCAGACAACTCAAAAATAAAATCTAAAATTATACTGTTTACCACAGAGAGAAGTATATAAAATACTTAGAAAAAAATGTTTAATGTCTTGAAAGACCTTTATACTCACAATTACAAAGATTCCCCAGAGAAATCAAAGGAAACATCAATAAATGGAGAGCTATGTGCATGAATTAGAAAAGTACATATTTCTAAAATGTGAAATTCTTCCCTAATTGATCTATGCTTCAATGGAGTGTCAGAGGTTCCCAAAGACTTTTTCTTACATAGAAACTAACAAGCTGTTTCTAAAATCTATATAACAATGCAAAAAACCTAGAATCATTAAAGCAACCTTTAAAAATAAGAACAAATTGAAAAGACTCAGTACCAAATTTCAAGAATTAAGGCCAAAGTAATCAAGCTGAGGTGGTATTTTCATAGAAAAAGAGAGACAGATCAGTGAATCAGAGTCGATAAATAGACCCACACATATGCATCCTATTAGGTTTTGATGAATAAATGCACGGACTACTCTCGATTATATGTATGTGAAAAATACAAATACAAACAGATTCATATTTTTCTGACATATTAAATTACCTGACAACATTCTTCAGGCAAAGGAAGATTGTGGTCTAGCTGAGAGGTGTAGCACAAGGAAACGGAAAAGTAGAAATTATATTACATTACGGTACATCTTAGAGGCAACACTATTATAGCCAAAGTGTACAAAAACTTATTTTAAATATAACTCAGGAGGAAGGCCAGAATAACTGAGATTCTTGTAATGCATCCCACAGTCTAGCTCCATAAGGATGATGTCATGATGTTTGATTATTCATTCATTTTCGAAAGTGAGGTCCTGAATTTTATTTGAGAAAGAGAGAAAAGGGAATGGGGAATGGGGATAAGGGAAACAAAGGAGCAAGGAGCTTTATGTGAGCATGATCATGCAGGAGCTCAGGAAAAGATACTCCAGAATCAAGGCCTCAGAAGCAAAAGTTTATCTCTGACCTTCTGCTGCCTCCTGACTCTGACCTTTCATTTTCCCTGAGGCTGGTAATAGAAACTAGACTACATCTGGCCAGGTGTGGTGGCTCAAGGCGAAACCGCCTCTCTACTAAGAACACAAAAATTAGCCCAGCATGGTGGCACATGCCTGTAATCCCAGCTACTTGGGAGGCTGAGGCAGGAGAATCAGTTGAACCCGGGAGATGGAGGTTGCAGTGAGCCGAGATTGCACCACTGCACTCCAGCCCGAGTAACAGATCAATATTTCATCTCAAAGAAAGAAAGAGAGAGAGAGAGAGAGAGAGAGAGAGAGAGAGAGAGAGAGAGAGAGAGAGAGAAAGGCAG
>NW_022436993.1:2939615-2955473 GCF_009761245.1 Sapajus apella | reverse complement strand
CGAGGAATGGGAGGGAGGGAGGGAGGGAGGGAAGGAGGAATGGGAGGGAGGGAGGGAGGGAGGGAGGGAAGGGAGAAATGGGAGGGAGGAAGGGAGAGAGGGAGGGAAGGGAGGAATGGGAGGGAGGGAGGGAGGGACGGACTGAGAGAAGAAAAGGAAAAAAGAAAACTAGACTATCTCTCCCAGGGTCGGTCACAGAAACCAGAACCTCTTTTCCCTAAAACCAGCAATAAAACCTAAAATTATTACTCAGCCTCTCCCTACGTCTTTCTTTCCTTTTAAAAAAATTTTTTTTCTCTCTCTTTGTCTCACTATGTTGCCCAAGGCTGGCCTTGAATTCCTGAGCTTAAGGGATTCTCCTGCCTCAGCTTCCCAAACTGGTAGGATTACAGGCGTGAGCCACCACTTTCCTGGCTCAATGACTTTCTGTGTAAAAACTGGCCATAAAGACATTGTCTGACCTACCTTGTTTGGTTGTAGGTCATAAACCATTCCAGAGAGGGACCTGCCCCACACCCAGAAGGAAGGAACAGGGCACAGAGACGCCAAGAAGAATCTAGGCAGACACGCTTTGCTGGGTTTCCCGCTCAGTCTGTCAGCATTAGACCAATCCTATTTCTACAGGGCTGGCCATATTTTGTTGGACCTAAGCATAAAAATGGAACAATTTCCACTTTATCTTTGGATCTTCATTCTGAAGACTCCCGTGTCACATAAAACTATCATCCAATAAATTTGTCTGTTTTTTCTCCCACTGATCTGCCCTTTATCAGCTGACTTTCAGTGAACCATCAGAGAGTGAAAGGGATGTTTCCCATGACCCTGCAATAATAATATGCCATAGAATGAGGAGCCTGATGGAATCAATGCTCCGTATCTGAATGACCGTCGGTCCATTTGTGCTCCACCTTGCAGAAATTTGTTGGAATCTTTGTTCCACTGATGGCCCCTTCTCTAACTTCATTGATGTACTCTCTGTGTATATTTTACTTATTTATTTTTTAATATTTATTATACTTTAATTTCTGGGGTACATGTGTAGATCTTGCAGGATTGTTACATAGGTATACACTTGCCATGGTGGTTTGCTGCCTCCATCCCCCCGTCCCCTACATATTTCTCCCAATGTTATCCCTCCCCAATCTCCCCACCCCCCGCTATCCCTCCCCTAGCCCCCTATTCCCCAACAGACCCCATTGTGTGATGTTCCCCTCCCTGTGTCCATGTGTTCTCATTGTTCACTACCTGCCTATGGGTGAGAACATGTGGTATTTAACTTTCTGTTCTTGTGTCAGTTTGCTGAGAATAATGGTTTCCAGATTCATCCACATTCCTGCAAAAAACATGAACTTATCCTCTTTTATGGCTGCATAGTATTCCATGGTGTATATGTGCCACATTTTCTTTATCCAGTCTATCATTAATGGGCATTTGAGTTGGTTTCAAGTCTTTGCTATTGTAAACAGTGCCACAATGAACATACGTGTGCATGTGTCTTTATAATAGAACGATTTATAATCATTTGGGTATATACCTAGTAATGGGATTGCTAGGTCAAATGGTATTTCTATTTCTAGATCCTTTAGGAATTGCCACACTGCCTTCCACAGTGGTTGCACTAATTTACACTCCCACCAACAGTGTAAAAGTGTTCCTATTTCTCCACATCGTCTCCAGCATCTGTTGTCACCGGATTTTTTAATGATCACCATTCTAACTGGAATGAGATGGTATCTCAGTGTGGTTTCGATTTGCATTTCTCTAATGACCAGTGATGATGAGCATTTTTCCATATGTTTGTTAGCTGCATAAATATCTTCTCTTGAAAAGTGTCTTTTAATATCCTTCTCCCACTTTTTGATGGGGTTATTTTTTCTTGTAAATTTAAGTTCTTCACAGCCCTTTGTCAGATGGGTAACTTGCAAAAATTTTTTCCCATGCTGTTGGTTGCCGGTTCACTCTAATGATTGTTTCTTTTGCTGTGCAGAAGCTCTTAAGTTTAATTAGATCCCATTGTCTATTTTGGCTTTTGTTGCCATTGCTTTTGGTGTTTTAGTCATGAAGTCCTATCTATTTTGAGTTGGAGTCTCGCTCTGTCACCCAGGCTGGAGTGCAGTGGTATGATCTCGGCTCACTACAACCTCTGCCTCCTGGGTTCAAGCAATTCTCATGCCTCAGCCTCCAGAGTAGCTGAGATTATAGGTGTACACCACCAGGCCTGGTTAGTTTTTGTATTTTTAGTAGACACGGGGGTTTCATCATGTTGGCCAGGCTGGTCTTGAACTCCTCACCTCAAGTGATCTGCCTGCCTTGGCCTCCCAAAGTGCTGAGATTACAAGCATGAGCCACTGTTCCCGGCCTCTCTATATATATTTAAACTGTTACTTTCCTTCTGACATATATGTGATGCGTGATAGAAAATAATGTGTCATTAATCATAATTTCTAAACCGCATTTAGGAAGAAACGCTTTGCATTTTAAATGGTAAATTTCCAACTACAGTTACAAAAATATGTCAAAAAAAATGGACCAAGAGAGACTGAGATGGAAATTGCCAAGGCGCCTCTACTGGATACTTCTCGTCTCTCTGGTTTCTCCTACATGATTGCTTGACAGGTAAGTGTAGCCATTTGTGGCCACTAGATGGCAGGCTACTCGAAAACACGGCTTGGCTCCTTTTTCCTCCCACAAAACTAAGGAATTATGTTAGCATTTGACCTGTTCTCTCCCGGAGTTGTATTTTTCATGGGTTTGCTAAGAACAAAAGTAGTTATCCTGAGTTCCTAATACTTGAACAAAAAGTATTTGCTATTTTCAACAAAGGGAACAGATGTCACTACAGGAATTCACTGGGGTCAGACAGAGAAAGGGTTCCAGCCATGAGTTCAGTAAAAGGTACAACATCCCTCCCTCTGTCTCTCTCCCTGTAACTTTCCTTCTTTCTCTCTTTCTTCCCCTCTTCCTTCTGCCCTCTTTCTTTCAACTTTCTTCTCTCTTCCCTTTGTTATTCCCCTCCCTCCCCCACCTGTCTTCCTTCCTTCCTTTTCTTCCTTCTTTTCTTTTTCTTTCTTCTTCCTTCCTCTCTGCCTCCTTCCTTGATATGGTTTGGCTGTGTCCCCCACCCAAATCTTATCTTGAATTGTAGCTCCCATAATTCCCACATGTTGTGGGAGGGACCCAGTAGGAGATAACAGAATGATGGGGGTGGGTTTTTCCCATGCTGTTCCTGTGATAGTAAGTCTCACGAAATCCAATGGTTTTATAAAGGGCAGTTTCTCTGCACATGCCCTCTTGCCTGCTGCCATATAAGATGTGCCTTTGCTCCTTCTTCAACTTCTGCCATGAACCTCTTCCGTGATTGTGAGGCCTCTCCAGCCATGCAGATCTGTGAGTCCATTAAACCTCTTTCTGTTGTAAATTACCCAGTCTCAGGTATGACTTTATTAGCAGCATGGCAATGGACTAACACACACCTCCTCCCACTCTCTTTCTTTCTCTCCCTCCTTCACCTTCTTTCTCTTTCTTCCCTCTCACCCTCTCCCTTTCTTCCTTCGCTGTGTTTATTTTTTGTTTTCTCACTTCTCTTGCATCTTCAGCACTGGCTTCAGCCTCCAGGATGTTGTAGAGATAAAGAGGGAAAGTTCTCCCTTCTCCCTCTGAAGGTTCTCAAAAAATGAACTAACAAGAGGTCAATTAATAGGAGAAAACACCATACAAATTTATTTTAACAAGCGTAGCACTGGGGAATCCTAGGAGAATGAATTCCCAATAACCCAGTGAGGTCCAGATTCTTATATACTCTTCTTCATAGGGGAAGGGGAGGTGAGACTCTGTAGGAGAAAATGATTTTCAAGGGGGCCTGAAGGGACCCAGGAGGTAGATATTTATCTTGTAAATGATGCTCTTTGGAATTGAGAGGTACCAGAGAGCAAATAGTAGTGTGGGGCAAAGTTCATTTGGGCTCCAGGTGTGATGTTTAACTTCCAGTCTCTTCCTCTGTGATGAGTTTTAATCTTCTCTGGTTAATGAAATTTCAGAGAGGGATCCAAGGGACCCAACGTGTTTTCCCTTTGGAGCCTGGTTTCAAGGTTAACAACGGAACTTGGGAGAACAGCTTCATCTTGTGTTTGGGAGATACAGAAGATTGAACAGATTGGAGGGGAGGCTAGAGAGACCTTACCACTGCCTCTTTGGTTCCATGTGTGGCATATTGTTTTCTGGGCCACAACAGTAAACACAAATAAATGAAACCAGAGGTCGACACTCAGAGAAATGACGCGGCCATGCAGTTTCTGGCCTGGCACTTCTAGCAATCTTCTTCACCCGGCTTAGTTTTGCATAGCCTACACATTGGGGGTTGCTCCTTCCTCAGTCTCTGACTTCTTGGTCCTTGATGTTGTCCACGGGTGAAGGGATCATTTCCCCAGTCACTTGCACACAAGGAAGAGAGCAAAATCAGGGGCCAGCTGTCGTTGAGGCAAAGGGAATCTCGGACTGAGCACTCCTTCACGTCTTTACTGCTATCACCCAAGTACGTCACCTAACAAACTCTATGTCTCAGTTTTTATCCATAAAAGAGGATGATAATTTTACCTACCTCATTTTTTTTCTTAATATTAAACGGGTAAAGCACTTAAAACAACACCTGAGTCATGGTATGTGGTCAATGAATGTTGGTGCTGACAACACTGATGAGTATTACTATTAAAAACACAGCAAACACCAAGTTAAAAGAGAGTTAAGATTAGTGGCCGGGCGCGGTGGCTCACACCTGTAATCCCAGCACTTTGGGAGGCCAAGGTGGGTGGGTCACAAGGTCAGCAGTTTGAGACCATGCTGACCAATATGGTGACACCCCATCTCTAGTAAAAATACAAAAATTACCTGGGCGTGGTGGTGCACACCTATAATCCCAGATGCAAGGAGGCTGAGGCAGGAGAATTGCTGGAACCCAGAAGACCGAGGTTGCAGTGAGCCGAGATTGTGCCACTGCACTCAGCCTGGGTGACAGAGCGAGACTCCCTCTGAAGAAAATAAAAAACTAAAAAGAAAAAACAAGAGAGAGTCAAGATTAGCAAGGAACAGATGAAATGACTTATAGCTGCTTCTTGTTGTGTTGGTTGTTTTGTGTTGTATTATTTTCAAACAAGATTTTGCTCTGTTGCCCAGGCTGGAGTGCAGTGGTCCAGTCATAGCTCACTGCAGCCTCAACCTCCTGAGCTAAAGTGATCCTCCCACCTCAACTTCCTGAGTAGCTGGGACTACAGGCACATGCCATTATGCCTGCTAATTTTGGTATTTTTTGTAGAGATGGAGTTTCACTCTGTTTCCCAGGCTGGTCTCTTAACTCCTGAGCTCAAGGAATCTGCTCATCTTGGCCCCCTGAAGTGCTGGAATCACAGGCATGACCCATGGCATCTGGCTAGTTGTTTTTTATTTTGAAGCTTTACCTAAAAAATCTCTTTGGACTGAGAAGTAGGGCTTTTCCTTGGTTGAAAGTTTGAATGTTTGCTAGCAGAATAAGATGGCTATAGTTAGCAACAGTGTATTGTATATTTCAAAGTAGCTAGAAGAGAGAACTTTATGTCCCTCACCCATACAAATGATAAATATTCAAGGTGATGGGTACCCCAAATACCCTGACCTGATCATTACACATTCTATGCATGAAACAAATATCACATGTACCCCATACATATATAAAACATTATGTATCAATTGCTGCCCTGCCTTTATCAGGTCAAAACGCAGAATAAAAGCAGCATTCTCAATGACTCATAGTGGCTGTGAATGAGGAAAGGGGACCCAGAAAGATACATACAATAAATATTTGCAGGATTCTTAGAAACTAGTAAATATATTCAGGATTGCTACCTAGAGAGAGACGCATTTAGAGTTTCAGGCTTCAATCTCATAACAATAACAGACTGAGGCTTCCAGATATTAAACCCCTGCTGTGGAGGCAGAGGGCTGTGTCACAGAGGGTGTTCAGAGACCAGCAGAGTAGTCTACCCTTTGTTTTGTTTCAGAATGTCACAAACAGTAAGGATCCTGCTGTCTTGCTCTCAGATGATATGTAATTGTTTGAAAATAAGAATAATTTTTCATGCTGGAATGATGTCCTACTCAGGTGGGAAGAAATGACTCTTCTTTCTGGAAGAAGTTACAGCAAATAAGGAAATCATGTGGTATATGTACACCATGGAATACTATGCAGCCATAAAAAGGAATGAGATCATGTCCTTTGCAGGGACATGGATGAAACTGGAAGCCATTATCCTCAGCAAACTAACACAGGAACAGAAAACCAACACCACATGTTCTCACTCATAAGTGGGAGCTGAACAATGAGAACACATGGACACAAGGAGGGGAAACACACACCAGGGCCTGGTTCTGAGGTGGGGGGGAGGGAGAACATCAGGAAAAATAGCTAAAGCAAGCTGGGCTTAATACCCAGGTGATGGGTTGATGGGTGCAGCAAACCACCATGGCACGCATTTACCTATGTAACAAACCTGCACATCCTGCACATGTGTCCCAGAACTTAAAATCAAATGTTTTTAAAAGGAAATCATGGCCTTGTTACATTCCAGACTAAGAAGAAAGGTACACTTAAAATATTATAGCCATGTAACACCTTTCTTTGTCATCAACTGTGGTTATACATAGGGCTTCTTAAGCAGCAATCCCAATTATGATGAGAGATTTCCTGTAAGATGTACAAGTATGCGAACAGAAAGGGAGACAGCTTAGGTTGTTTTCATCACGTAAAAAACCCTGTTCAGAAATCAGAACTAATATTCCAGGCAGCCACACTATATTATTTCTGAAAATTACTTTCCTTGCTTAAGGCTTTCTTGTCAGACTTTCAGAAATCACAGACTTAAGTTTGTCTGAGATGTGGTGCTGTTCTCCTAAACCCTGAGGACTTCATTAACGACTCTCCCAGGTCAGCAGCAACTAACTTCCTTCTTGTTAAATCTCCTGGAGACTGCTCACTCCTGAATGTACACAACGTGTCTGAAGATTTTGACACTATAAGTCACCTCTTAAAAAAAAAAAAGCAAATAAGCAACAAAAAAGAAAGTTTGTTTTGACTTTTTTGAGACCACACTCTTCTAGTTTTCTTACAACTTCTCTTAAGGTACTGCTGAAGTAGCTTCCTTGTCTGGGGTGATGCCCAAGATTTGTTGTCTCAAGGCCACGGAAAATTAGCACGTGATCACACAAAAAGTGAGTTTCAGAGCGGAAATTTAATAGATGAAAAAAAGAGAAGAGCTCTCTGCTGCAGAGAGGGGTCCAGAAAAAATGGGTTGCCAGTTCCAAGGTGAAATGCATGGGGGTTTATAGATGAGATTGTAGAGACGGTCTCTGATTTACATAGGGCACAAAAGATTGGTCGGACCAGGTATGCTATTTGCATAGGGTGAGAAAAACTGGTTAGGGCTAGGTCTTCCATTGGCATAGGGCATGAAAGGCTGGCTGCCTCCACCCTAATCTTTTACTATGCAGATGGGTTCTCTGCCTGCCCAGCGCCATGTTGCCTGTTTCTTTATTGCCCGTGTAGTGATAAAAAAGGGAAAATGGAACCTCCATGTCGGAAATGCCTAGCCTCCAAAGAGACCTTTTCTATTGACAGCTGCCAGCATTACCCCATGCATGCTTGCAGCTTGCTTATCTATGTTTGCAGCTTAATTTTTCAGGCTGCTCTTTGTTAGAAAAAACTAATTCCTTGGGTTGCTTTTCGTTAGTAGGGAAGACTTCCCGAGGACTCTTTTACCCTATCTGCCTAAATAATTTTTTTTCTGTCTCCTGCATCACTGTTTCTCGGTGTCCTATATGAACCATTGTTTCCAGTCAGATTGTAGAATTTGGGGTAAGGAAGATTCTGTCATCAGCTCCATATTTACACCATGCAATCACCAGTCCAGCCCTGCCCCTACTCTCGGGGTAATCACTGTTCTGATATTTTCCTACCATAGATTGGTTTGGGCTATTGTAGAATGTCATGGAAATAGAAACATGTAGTATGTACTTTTTCAGTAATAACCTGCAGGTAAGAAATGCTCTATTTCTATCATTTTATCCAAGCAAAATGACACGAATGAGTAAAAAAGCATATGGAGCACAAGTCTGAAGAAGAACTAAGTGAAAGGACTCACACTTCTTGATTTCAAGCAAAGTTAAAATAATCAAGACAATGTGGAATTGATGTAAGAATAGACACATCAATGAATGAAACAGAATAAATCTTCCAGAAATGGATTGACACAAATATAGTCAAATAGGTTTTTTATGTGATAAAATGTATATATATTTACCATTTTAACCATTTTTAAGTGCACAGTTTAGAAGCATTAAGAATCAATAATGTTTTATAATCATCATGACTACCCAGTTCCAGAATTTGTCATCATCCCAAACAAAAGCTCCGTACCTATTATCTACAATAAATTTCCATTACACCCTCCTGGAGTCTCTGGTAACCACTGTTGAACTTTCTGTTTGAATGAATTTGCCCCTTCTCAGTGCCTGATATGAGTGGAATAATACAATGTGGGTCTTTTGTGTCTAGTTTATTTCACTTATAATGTTTTCAAGGTTCATCCATGTTATAACATGTATCAGAATTTCATTTCTTTTCAAGGCTGAATAATAGTCCATTTGTCCATTCATCAGTTGATGGATATTTGGGGTTGTTGCTACCTTTTGGCTATTGTAAATAATGGTGTTATGAACATTGGTATATCATGTCTATTTGAGTACTGCTTTGAATTGTCTGGGGAATTCTTAGGATGTGAATTACTGGATCATATGTCAATTCTATGCTTAACTTTTTGAGGAACTGTCAAGCTGTCTTTCATAGCAGTTGCAACATTTTACATTCCCACCACAATGCATAGGAGCTCCATTTTCTCAAAATCTTTACCAATACTTATTTTTCTTTTTAAAAAAATATATAATAGCCATACTAATGGTATAAAATTATATTTCATTGTGGATTTCATTTGCATTTCCCTAATGATAACTGATGTTGAGCATGTTTTCATGTGCTTATTGGCCATTTGTATGTCTTCTTTTGAGATATGTCTAATCAAGTCCTTTGTCCATTTTTTAATTGAGCTGGGTATATTTTTCTGTTATTGTTGAATTGTAGGAGTTCTTTATGTATTCTGCATAAAAGTCCCTTGTCAGATATTGATTTTCAAAATCTCTTTCCTATTCTATGGGTTGTCTTTTCACTCTCTTAATAGTGCCCTTTACTGCATAAAATCTTTTAATTTTGATGAAATATAGTGTATTTATTTTTTCTTTTGTTGCCCATGATTTTCTTGTCATTTTCAAGAAATCATTGCCAAATCTAATGTTGTGAAGTTTTTGCTCTGTGTTTTCTTCTAAGAGTTTTATAATTTCAACTTTTCCATTTATGTTTCTGATCCATTTCAAGTTAATTCTTACAGGCAGTATAAGATAAAGATCTAAGTTCATTGTTTTGCATGTGGATATGTACTTTTTCCCAGCACCAATTATGAAGATACTCAACTGATTTTTAACAAAGATACTGAAGAAATTCAATGCAAAAACTTAACACAGAATATATTAATTGCATAAATATAAGAGCTAAAATAATTCAAGATAACGTACTGAAACACTTGGATATCTATATGCAATTCTGTGGGAAAAATGTTAGTATTACCCCATGTTGCTGTTCTCATGATAGTAAGTTCTCATGAGATCTGGTGGTTTTGTAAGGGGCTTTTCCCTCTTCTTCTTGGTGCTTTCCTTCATGTTATCATGTGAAGAGTGATGTGTTTGCTTTCCATTTTGCCATGATTATAAGTTTCCTGAGGCCTCCCCAGCTTTGAGGAACTGTGAGTCAAGTTCCTAGCTGGACATTGTGGCTCATGCTTATAATCCCAGCACTTTGGGAGGTGGAGGCAGCAGATCACTTGAGGTCAGGAGTTTGAGACCAGCCTGGCCAACATGGTGAAACCCCATTTCTCAAAAAATAAAAAAAAATTAAAAAAAACCTCTTTCCTTTATAAATTACCCAGTCTTGGGTATATCTTTATTAGCAACATGAGAATGGACTAATACAGAGGTTTAATAGATACTATCAAAAGGAAAATCACTGAAAGAAAAATTGGTAAGTTAAACTTTTAAAAATTAAGAACATAATTCTATTTACAGTAGCATCCAAAGAATAAAATACCCAGGAGTAAATGTAACAAAGGAGGTAAAATACTCATAAAATTACAACTATAAAACATTTTTTTAAAAAGAAGATCTAAAAAAGAAAGACATCATTCATTCATAGATTAAAAGACCTAAGATAGCAATTTTAGCAACATTAGTGATCTACAGATCAAATGTAATCCCTATAAAAATTCCAACAAGCTTTTATTCAGAAATGGGACAGACAGTCATCAAATTTCTATGGAATTGAAGAGGATCTCAAATAGCTACAACAATATTGAAAAAAGATACAGTCCTGGAAAAGCTGGACACCTGTTCAGCTGAAGGAATAAAAGTTGAAGGACTAAAGTTGAAGGACTAAAACTTGTCAATTTTAACACTTATTTCAACTCTATGGTAATATATAAATACTACACACACAACAATGGAATAGAATTGAGAGTCGGGAAATAAACCCAAATATCTACGGCCAAGAGGTCAAGAGTGCCAAGATCATTTAATGGGGAAAGAAAAGTATTTTCAACAAATGATGTTGGGACAACTGGACATCCACATGCTAAAGAATGAAGTTGGACTTCTGCTTTACTCCAGATACAAAACTTAACACAGAATATATTAATTACATAAATATAAGAGCTAAAACAATAAAACTCTTAGAAGAAAACAATAGATTTCTATATTTGACACTGAAAACATTGTAATAAAAGAAAAAATTGATAAATTAGACTTTATGAAAATTTAAAACTACTGTGCATCAAACAACACCATCAAATGAGTAAAAATACAGTCTACTGAATGAGAGAACATATCTGCAAATCTTATATCTGATAACGGCTTCATATGTGGACTATATAAAGAACTCTCACAACTTAGCAACAGAAAGACAATCCAATTTAAAAGTGGTTAAAGGACTTGAATAAATGTTTCTCAAAAGAATATATGAAAATAATCAACAAGCACATAAAAATATGTTCAACATCATTGGTCATTAAGGTAACGTAAATCAAAATCACAAGATTCCACTTTATATGCATGAGGATGACTATGTTTTATTTTTAAAAAAAAACTGAAAATAACAAGTCTTGGTAAAGATATGGAGAAATAGAAGCCCTCATACATTGGGAATATAAAATGGTGCAACTACTTTGGAAAACAGTTTGATAGTTCCTCAAAAAGTGACACACAAAAATTACCATGTGGCCCCACAATTTTACTCAGATTTATACCCAAGCTAAATGAAAATATAAATCCTCACAGGAACTTGGTCATGAATGTTTATAGCAGCATTAAGCATAGTAACCAAAAGGTGGAGACAACCCAAATATCCATCAATGAGTGAAGGGATAAACGAATTGTGGTATATACATGCAATGGAATATTACTCAGACATGAAAAGGAATTAAATATCAATATATGTTACAACTAGGATAAATCTCAAAAAGAGTATGCAGAGTAAGAAGCTGTACATAAAGGACAACTAATTGTATAATTTTTTATATGAAATATCCACAATAGGCAAATACATAGAGACAGAAAAGTAGATTAGTGGTTGCCAGGTGATGGTGACAAAACAAGTAATTACTTAAGAATTTTGAGGTTTCTTCTTACATAAGGAGAAAGTTTCAAAAGTAGACAGAGATGGTGGCTGCACAACATTGTGAATGCACTAAACAGCAATGAATTGTACACTTTAAAATGGTTAATTGTATGTTATGTAAATTTCACCTCAACAAAATAAAGACTTGCTTTGTGAAAGAAACAGGAGAATGGAAATACAAGACACAGGTGCAGATGAAAAATTGCAAAACAGATCTATAATAAATGACTTGTTTTTAAAATATACAAAAAAAATGCTTAAAACCCAATAGAAGAAAACAAGTGACCCAATTAAAAATGGGACAACATCCAGAATGTCTGAGAACCTCCAGAAATCTGTTCTTCCACAAAAATAGTACACTGACCTCAAAAGTTGTCCAAGTCAACATTTTCAGAACTCTAGAAATTGAATAAGACTTGCAGAAATGCTAGAAGCTATTATTCCAGAAAACCAACTGAACCTTTGAAAGAAGAGTGAACTTTGGAGCATTTTACTTGCCCTAATCCCATCCTCCTCTGTCGGGCTTCACAGTAACCATGGAAAACAACAGCCTCACAGCTATAGTAGCTGTCAAAAGCGACAGCCTAGCAGCCACTGGAAGGGACAGAAGAGGTTTGGGGCTCCCCAAAATCCCTTCTCCAGGGATTATCATTATAGGCACACCACATTTTATTGCACTTAACTCTATTGCACTTTCTAGATACTGCATTTTTTACAAATTTAAGACTTGTGGTAACCCTGCAATAGACAAGTGTATGGACATTGTTTTCCAACAGTATGTGCTAAATTCATGTCTTTACGTAACATTTTGGTAATTATCATGATACTGCAAACTTTTTCATTATTGTATCTGTTATGGTGATCTGTGATTGGTGATCTTTCATGTTACTATTAAAATTGTTTTCGGGCACAATAAACTGCACCCATATTAGATGGCAAACTTAATCAATAAATGTTGCGTGTGTTCTGACTGCTGCACCAATAAGCCATTACTCCATCTCTCTCCCTCTCCATGGGCCTCCCTATTCCCCAGTATACCTTAATATTGTAATTAGGCCAATTAATAATCCTACAGTGGCCTCCAGATGTTCAAGTGAAAGGAAGAGTCACATGTCTTTCACTTAAAATCAAAAGCTGTTATAATTAAACTTAGCAAGGAAGGCATATCAAAGTTGAGACAGGCCAAAAGCTAGGCCTCTGTGCTAAACAGTCAAGTTGTGAATGCAAAGGAAAACTTATGATGTGAATTAAAAGTGCTACTCCAGTGAACATACAAATGATAAGAAAGCAAAACAGCCTTATCACTGATATGGAGAAAGTTTGAGCGGTCTGGATAGAAGATCAACCGGCCACAGCATTCACTTAAGCCAAAGCCTAATCCGGAGCAAGACCCTAACTCTCTTCAATTCTAGGTAGTCTGAGAGAGGTGAGGAAGCTGCAAAAGAAGAGTTGGAAGCTAGCAGAAGTTTGTTCAGGAAATTTAAAAAAAGAACCATCTCTATAACCTAAAAGTGCAAGGTAAAGCAGCAAGTGCTGATGTAGAAGCTACAGCAAATTATCCGGAAGGTCTACCTAAGGTAATTGACGGAAGTGGCCACACTTAAAGATTTCCAGTGTTGATGAAACAGCCTTCCACTGGAAGAAGATGCCATCCAAGATTTTCATAGCTAGAGAAGAAAAGCCAATGTCTGACTTCAAAGCTTCAAAGGACAGGCTGACTCTCTTGTTAGGGGCTAATGCATCTGGTAACTTTAAGTTGAAGCCAATGCTCATTTGCCATTCTGAAAATCCCAAGACCCTTAAGAATTATGCTAAATCAACTGCCTGTGCTTTATAAGTGAAAGAACAAAGCCTGGATGATAGCACATTCTTTACGGCACGGTTTACTGAATATATTAAGCCTACTGTTGAGTCCTACGTCTCAGATAGAAAGATTTCCTTCAAAACAGTACTGCTCATTGACAGTGCACCTGGTCATCCAACAGCTCTGATGGAGATGTACAAGGAGATTAATGTTGTTTTCATGCCTGCTAACACAGCAACCATTCTGCAGCCCATGGACCAAGGTAATTTCAACTTTCAGTCTTACTTAATAAATACATTTCCTAAAGCTAGAGCTGCCATAGAAAATGATTCCTCTGATGGATTCGGGCAAAATAAATTGAAAACCTTCTGAAAAGGATTCACCATTCTAGATACCATTAAGAACATTCATGATTCATTGTGGAAGGTCAAAATATCAACATTCACAGGAGTTTGGAAGTAACTGGTTCCAGCTTTCACAGATGACTTTGAAGGGCTCAGGACTTCAGTGTAGAAACTGTAGATGTGGTAGAAATAGGAAGAGAACTAGAATTAGAAGTGGAGCCTGAAGATGTGACTAAATTGCTGCAATTTCAGGGTAAAACTTGAACAAGTAAGGAGTTGCTTCTTTTGGATGAGCAAAGACTATGGTTTGTTGATATGGAAACTGCTTCTGGTAAAGATGCTGTGAACATTGTTAAAATGACAACAAAAGATCTAGAATATTACATAAACTGGTTGGCAAAGCAGCAGCAGGGTTTGAGAGGATTGACTCCAATTTGGAAAGATGTTCTACTGTGGGTAAAGCGCTAGCAAACAGCATCATATGCTACAGAGAAATTTTTAGTGACAGGAAAAGTCAATTGATGTGGCAAACTTCACTGTTGTCTTATTTTAAGAAAGTGCCACAGCCACCCCAAGCTTCAGCTTCAAAGCTAGTGACCACCATTACTATAATGATACTGCACATTTAATAGACTACAATGCATTGGATAGATAACTTTATTTGTTTATTTGAGACAGGGTCTCACTCTGTTACCCAGGCTGGAGTGAAATGGCATGATTACAGCTCACTGCACCCTCCAATTCCTGGGCTGAAATGATCCTTCCACCTCACCCCCCCGATTAGGTGGGACCACAGGTGTGTGCCACCATACCTGGCTAACTTTTTTACTTTTTGTAGAGATGAGGTCTTACTATATTGCTCAAGCTGGTCTTGAACTCCTGGGCTCAAATAATCCTTCTGCCTCAGCCTCCCTAACATGCTAGAATTACAGGAGGGGAATCTGTGGCCTCCTGAATGCTGCAATTATAGGCACAAATGTTATGTTACACTCAGCCTGTAAACATAACTGTTATATGCCCTGGGAAACAAAAATATTCATGTGACTCACTTTACTGCAATATTTACTTCATTACAATAATCTGAAACCAAACGTACAATATCTCTGAGGCATGCTTATAATTAGACTGTCTGGAAGCTCAACGAAAAGGTCAATTCTCAGAGTTTTTTTCTATTTGATGTGACTAAGAGCCTGCTCTGCCTGAGCAGCCGTATCTCCAGGACATTCATCAAAAACAACCTGTGGTAACTGTTTAATGTTGCAGCTCCATTAGTTGGATTCAGTGTTGAATCCAACTGATTCAACTTGAGACTAACAAAAAGCTGACAAAAAAAATTAAAAGGAATTGAGATGTTCTTAGGCAACTTGAAAAAGCTCTATCATATTCCTGAGAATATAGAAGATGACCAGCATTTGCTAGGCTGTACAGATGCCCAAGAAAGACTTGAGAAGGTTCAACTTTCACCTCTGATTGACTTTGAGACCCTGAGCAAATAGAAGTGAGGTTTTCTGCAAGCAGAAAGTAAAAGCATAACAGGAAATTGAAGATATGCCCCAACCCACATACAGAGTACCCTGGCAAAAGCTGGGGGACATATTGATTCAAGGCATTTTAAGAAATTTCTGTCTGATTATTAGCTGACCCTTAATCTAACCTAGCAGTTAGTTCAGTGGCCACACACGACAAAAAAATACAAACTGTCCAGACTTGTTCCAGGAAACAGCAACGACAACTACTACAACAAAAACAGTAAACCTTGAGTTAGGGGAGGGGTATCTAATTTCTAGATTTGCCACACTATATTATTTTAAATATCCATTTTCTAATGAGAGCGTTTGTGTCCTTTGTAGGGACATGGATGAACCTGGAAACCATCATTCTCAGCAAACAGAGAGAAGAGCAGAAGATCAAAC
>NW_022436993.1:2885911-2939515 GCF_009761245.1 Sapajus apella | reverse complement strand
AAAAAAATTAATCTGCACATGCAAGTAGCATAAACTCAAAGAGATCCACACCTAGGCACACTGTAGTCAAAATGTCAAAAGCCAAAAAAGAGTGAGAGAGTGTGTCTTGAAAGTTGCAAGAGAAAAGCAGTTTATTACATACAAGAAATCCTAAATAATATGAATAGCTTACTTGTCATCAGAAACCATGGAGGTCAGAAGACTGTGGGATAACATATTCAATT
Organism: Sapajus apella; assembly: GCF_009761245.1. Lineage (NCBI taxonomy): Eukaryota > Metazoa > Chordata > Mammalia > Primates > Cebidae > Sapajus > Sapajus apella. The sequence goes on along the minus strand of NW_022436993.1, from coordinate 2,939,291 downwards.
TGCTGAACAAACAACATCAACAACAAAAACTGTTAGCCAGAACTTCATATCCAACAATACCATCCTTCGAAAACAAGGGGAAAAATAAAAAATTCTCAGATGATCAAAAGCTGAGAGAATTTCTTATTATGAGACCTACAAGAAATACTAAAAGGAGTACTTAGGGTTGAAAAGAAAGGCCATTAGGCAGTACCTTGAATCCACAAAACTAAATGAAAAGCACAGGTAAAAGTAACTACATAGGTTAATATAAAAGACGATATAAATATAATTTTGTTTGTAACTCTTTCGTTCTTCTAAGACAACTGCATACAGTAATAGTTATAAAATGATGTTGATCAGCTAATAAAGTACAAAGATATAATTTGTACAGCAATAGCACAAAGGAGAGTAGAAGAAATTCAGCTGATTGAAGGACAGTTTTTACTACTGAAATTAAGTTGGTATTAATCTGAATTAGGTTATTGTATTATAAATTGAGGTGTAAATTGTAGTCACCAAAGAAATCATTAAGGAAAGCTCAAAAATTAGCAAAAGGAAGTAAAAAGTAATTAAAATGGTACACTATAAAATATGTATTTAATACAGAAAAGGCAGCTCTGCCAGAGTAGAGAAAAAAAGTACATGAGAGTATCAGTCAGGGTTCTCTAGAGGAACAGAACTAATTTTATATATATATATATATATCTCAAGGGGAGTTCGTTAAGTATTAACTTACGTGATCACAAGGTCCCAAAATAGGATGTCTGCAAGCTGAGGAGCAAGGAGAGCCAGTTTGAGTTCCAAAACTAAAGAACTTGGAGTTTGATGTTCAAGGGCAGGAAGGATCCAGCACGGGAGAAAGATGTAGGTTGGAAGGCTAGGCCAGTCTCTCTTTTTCACATTTTTTTGTTGCTTTATATTTGCTGGCAGATTATTAGATCGTGCCCACTAGGTTAAGGTGGATCTGCCTTCCCCAGCTCACTGACTCAAATGTAAATCTCTTTTGGCTACACCCTCACAGACACACCCAGGATCAATACTTTGTATCTTTCAATCCAATCAAGTCCACACTCATTATTAACCATCACTATGAAATATAGAGTAAACAAATAGAAAAATAGAAGGAAATTGTATCTTATCAGTAAATTCATCAAATGCAAATGAACTATACACTTGAATCAAAGGGAGAAAATTGGCAGAATAATTTTTAAATGATTCAACTCTATGTTCTCTCTCTAAAAAAATTAAAAATAAAAATAAGTTCAAATTAAGATAAAACTGACTTGAAAATAAAAGACGGAAAAACAGGTTTACCAGGCAAATTGCAACCAAATGACACCTTAAGTGGCGATAGTAATCTCAGAAAATGTAGACATTAAGACCAAAATTATTACTAACAACACTTAGGACATTTTATAATAACAGAGTAAACCCATCAGGAAGACATAGGAATTATAAACAGATATAGGTACCTTGCAACAGAACCCCCAAATACATGAAGCTGAAACTAGCATAATTAAGGAGAAAAATAGATAATTTAACAATATCAGAGGCTTTAATACCCCAATTTCAACAATGTACAGAACTACACCAGAGATGAAGAAAGAAATAGAAAACTTGAACAGCACTAAACCAACTATGTCTTACAGATATTTGTAGACCATTTGAGACAACAGCCAAATATACATTCTTCCTAATGTACACAGGAACATTCTCTTGGAAAGACTACAAGTCAGGCCACTAAAACAAACTTTAATACATTTAAATGAAATAAAATTATGTAGTATATGTTCTCAGAGCAAAATGGAATATAAACAGAAATCAATGATGATGAGAGGAATTTTGGAAAATTCACAAATACATGGAAATTAAACACAACACTAATAAATGACCAATGGGCCAAAGATGAAGTTCCAAAGGAAATTAGAAAATAATTTGAGATGAAGGAAAACAAAAATACAGCATACCAAAACATATGGGAAGCAGCTAAGCCAATGCTTAAATGGATATTTATAGCTATAAACACTTACCTAAAATGAAGAGTTCAAATTAAAAACTTATGCTTCTACCTTAAGGAACTAGAAAAAGACAGCAAATTTAAGGCAAAACAGCAGAAAAAAAAGGAAATTATTAAGATCAGAGTGTAAATAAATGAGATTGAGAATAGAAAAAAATAGAGAAAATCAACAAAGCCAGAAGTTTGTTCTTTGAAAGCATTGATAACACTGTTGAAAGTTTCACTAGACTGAATAAGAAAAAAAGAGAAAAAACTCAAATTACTAAAATCAGGAATGAAAAGAGGACATCACTACTGACATTACTGAAATAAAAAGAATTATGAGATTGCTATGAACAATTGCACTTCAACGTATTAATAGAGATGAAACAGACACATTTCTACAAAGATAAAAACTACCAAAACTGACTCAAGAAGAGTTACAATCTCTGAATAGTTGTATAAAACGCAAAGTGATTAAATTGTTAATAACAAAACTTCTTAAAAAGAAATTCCAGTCCCAGATAGCATCATTGATGAATTCCACCAAATGTTTAAGGATGAATTAATATGAATCCTTTACAAACTCTTCAAAAAAAAAATGTATACATATAAAAGCACAGGAAGCACTTTCCCAACTCATTCTATGAGATCAGTATTATCCAAAGATATAACCTGTTTAATTACGAAAGTAACATCAGATAAACTCAAATTGAAGAACAGTAAGCAAAATATCTGGCCATTAAGTGCTCCTCAAAACTGTCCAGGTCATTGAAAACAAGGAAGGTCCAGAAAACTGTCACAGTCCAGAGGAGTTAAAGGAAATATGACGGTTGAATGTAACATGGTATCCTAGATGGGACCTTGGAACAAAAAAAGGACAGTAGGTAAAAACTGGAACTCTGAATAAGGTATGGACTTGAGATAATAATGTATCAACACTGGTTCTTTAATTGTGGCAAATGTTGAATAGTAATACAAGATGTTAATTAAAAGGTATGGGGTGGATGGGAACTGTGTACTATCTTCATAATTCTTCTATAAATCTAAAACCTTTCTAAAATGAAACGTTTCTTTTTTCTTTTTAAAAGTATATGGAACATGGGCCATATCCTTTAATAATGTTGCCAGATTGGCTGATTTTCCACATAATTGACTTGATTGAAATGTGAAATTGTAGGAAAGCTTTACTAAAGATTCCATGTCTCAGCTGGAGTTCAAAAAGATGAATTTATAATATGGAGCTAACTCTTCACCACAATTGAGATGCAGTTGTTACCAAGAGGTGAAAATGACTATAACATCATGTATGGAGATGGTAAGTTGGAGAGTTCATAAGAGGGCACCATTTTCAAACCTTCACTCCAGAAAGGTACTTGGACAAGACTGGACATGGAGGTTCATGCCTGTAATCCCAGCACTATAGGAGGCTGAGATCGGAGGATCACTTTGGGCCCAGGAGTTCAAGACAAGCCTGGGAACCTGGGCAACACAGGGAGTGACCCTGTCTCTACAATATAATAATAATTAATAATAATAATAGCCAGGCTTGGTGGTGTGCATCTGTAGTCCTAACTACTCAAAGAGGCTAAGGTGGGAAGATTGTTTTAGCCCAGGAGGTGGAGACTGCAGTGAGCCGTGATTGTGCCATTACACTCTAGCTAGGGTAAAAGAGCAAAACCTTGTCTAAAAATAAAGAGAAAGAAAAGAAAAGGAAAGGAAGGAAGGGAGGGAGGGAAGGAGGGAAAGGAAAGGAAGAGAGAGGGTAAGAAACAAAGGGAGGAAGAGAGGGAGAAAGAGAAAAAAGGAAGAAAGAGAAAGAGAGAAAGAAAAAGAGGTAGGGAGGGAGGGAGGGAAGGAGGGACAGAGAGGCAGGAAGAAAGGAAGGAAGGAAGGAAGGAAGGAAGGAAGGAAGACAATTCTGACACATCATGAACTTCTTTTGAGGAAGAACAAATCTGTAAAAATGTAGTCATATGTGATGCTCCCTTTACCACCCTGACAGTAATGTACATCCATTTCTAGAGTTGAAACTTTGCTATTCAGTATGGTTTGTAAGCACATGCAATAGAAATTTCAATGCTAAGAGAAAAGATCAAAGGTAGAGGAAAATTTTTTAAAGGTGAGACATTTTCAATATGTATGTATAAAAAGCCACTGGTTTGTGTAGTTTGTGTCTCTGTAAATTTCACTATTTTCACAGGTTATTTTCCAGTGTTTAATCCTCAAGCTAAATTCAGATGACTCTTTCTTCCAAGGAATAACTTAAATTCTTCCACTTTCCTATTTAAATGCTAATAACTTCAGCGGTGTTACAAGTGGAGTGATAACTGATTTAATTATTTTTTCACTATCAGGATTAATAATTATTCAAAGTTTACCCATTATGCAAGGCACCATATTAGGCATGAATGTCTAATTTCTTTACTCCCCTCCACCCATGCATACACAATGAGTTGATATTTTCTTATTTTATAGATAACTCTCAGCATAGTTTTTCTGAGTCTCAGTTAATTCCGATGCACAATTGAGGCAATGGTGTTAAAGTCAGGTTGACAAAGAAGCAAGAAAATTCAAACATGTTGTTATTGATATGGATGAGCAGGATATTGAATTATAAGGAGTGATACAATTTCAAATCACTCCTAGCATTTCAGATCTTACTGGATCTATATTCCATGAACATTCACATTAGGATTTTTCAAAAAGACATAATGATACTATAACCCTGGTTCAGAACTCTGAGTACATTCTTTCCATCTAAATTTCATTAGTCCAAATACCTAAATACCTCTTAGTTAGGTGTAAGAAATCTATCAATATCAGAAATTTGGTGACTTGCCTTTCTATTAATGTTTAAGCAAATACAACTTCCTTTTAACTGAGGGACCTTTATTCAGAGCCTAGAAATTTAAGAGAGATCTTCAAAATAAAACTGTAATTGGCACAAATTATAATTGAATTTTAATATAAAATTGCCACTCCAATTCTACTGAAGACCATGGATAAATATATGTTCTAATGAACAGTTGGTAGCAGAGTCACCAAAGATATGTGATTTGGGGGAGGCTACTTGAATTATTATCTTTTTAGTTACATATGTATTTCCACAAAGAGTATTAAATGTCCATCATATTCTTCTATAGTAATACACAAGGTGATTTGGGTACTTTTAAGCCCTAGAGATATTTATGGAAATTAGCTTGTCACAGGTACTAGGGACTTATCCCAAAGAAGTTAGAATTTTCTGGGTTATTATTATCAGTGACTGAGATCCAGGGAAACCAATTTGCTTCCCGACACGTTGTTTGATTTGGGAATTGAATGACTCACACCAAATTGAAGGCCTAAAAGTAATGTGCATGCTTAATTCCAAAGATAAGCTGGGCTCTTAGTTCAAAGACAGCCTGTAGAAGTGGCTGGCAAATGAAGACTATTAGCGAAGTTTAAATTGTGAAGTCTGAGTTGAGAGCTGTGATTAAGTATGGACAAGTCAGTCCCAATTAATCACTAAGTAAGCTGGTTTTCCCGTGTTTCCTTCACTCATTTTGACAGTAGCTATCTAATGAAGCTGTGGGAAGGATGTGAAGAGAAACCTAAACAATCAGCATTTCGGGTTGGAAGCCTAGGTCAGTACTTGAAGGCTGCTTCCTGTCCCACCTTCACTCCCTGCTGCTGAATTGTAAAGATGACTGAAAATTTTGTAGATTTCAGAAGTAAAGGGAAGAATTAAACTACAACAGGCAGAAATAGCATGGCAAAACAGAGCCTCCAAAATTGCCCTTTTCATTTTACTTCAAGAAACTCTGATATTCTAATTTAGAAATGCATTCAGAAAAAAAAGTTCATTGCCTTCAAAAAAACTGAGCTATTTCTGGGATGTTGAAGGGCTATTACCATGAAGATAGTTGAGAATTAATGTGCATGGCTTCTAATGCCTAACGGAGAGCAAAATGTGCTAAAGGAATGAGCATTTTGATAACGGGCTCTATGGGACATGATTTTGGAGTCTGAGTGTTAGGGAAAGGCTGAAGTTTTCAATAAGGGTGAGACAGGCTTACTTGAGAAAGTAATGGGGTTAAGAAAGACTTGAAGGAGGTGTGGGAAGATGTCTTGAAAATATCTCGGGAAGAACTTTCCAAGGATAGAGAAAGCCAGTGCAGAGATTGTGTAACCTGGCGCTTGCTTTTCATTTATAGCCGTCGTGATTTCCATTCATTTATTCACTTGACAACTATGAAATGCTTATTGAACAGTTACCATGTGCTTAGCACCATTTTAGGCACCTAGGACAAAGTCCCTGCCCTCACAAAGCCTACATTATGGAAAACAATTGAAAATACAGTGTGGTTGTGTCACCACCTAAATCTCATCTTTAATTTGTAGCTCCCATAATTCCCATGGGTTGTGGGAGGGACCTGGTGTGAGATAACTGAATCGTGGACCAGTTTCCCACATACTGTTCTCGTGGAGGAATAAGTGAATAAGTCTCGTGATATCTGATGGTTTTATAAGGGGTTTCCCCTTTCACTGGCTCTCATTATCTCTTGTCTGCTGATGTGTAAGATGTACCTGTCGCCTTCCACCATGATTGTGAGGCCTCCCCAGTCACGTGGAACTGTGAGTCCACTAAACCTTTTTTCATTATAAGTTACCCAGTCTCGGGTATGTTTTTATTAGCAGCATAAAAATGAACTAATACAACAATAAATGAGTTAATAAGTATATAACATGATGTCAGATGGCGGAAAGTATAATAAAAATTTAGTGAGCTAAGGAGACAGAGAGTGACAGAGGTGCCACCTCAGGTAGGGTGGTCAGGGCAGACCTCCTAAAGGAGGAGTCACTTGGACTGACAGCTGGATAAAGTGACAGTGCAAGCCATGTGAATGTTTAGGAGGGAGCATGTGCCTGGAAGAAGGAACAGCAGCTGCACATGCCCTGAGAACAATGACTGGGGTACAATGAAAGACAACCAAGAGAGCTAACGTGGCACAGCCAGACTGAGGAAAACAGCCGGTGACATGAAGATGTAGCAACTCTAGACGATGGTAAGGATTTGGGCTTTCACTCTGAATGAGACAGACAGCATGGAAGCCAAGAGCAAAGGTGTGACATGATCTGAACTGGTGTTTGAAGAATCACTGTAAGGAAAATATTGAGACTTGCCACTATAGGGTGGCAAGTTTGGAAGAAGCAAGGCCAATTTGGAGGCTGCTGGGAATAGTCCACGTGAGAGACGTTAATGGCACAGACTAGGATAGGAGCAGGAGAGATGCTGAGAAGTGCTACTTTTTCCATAGATCTTGAAGGTGGTGTCAACAGGATTTATCAATAGGGTGAATGTGGGAGTTGGAGGAAATAAAGAGAATTCAAAAGCTGACTCCAAAATGAATGTGATTCACTAGATGGTTGGTGGTGAAATAGGCAAGTGGCGCTCAAGGGAGTGGAGCAGACTGTGGTGGAGAAGGATCGTGATTCTGGTTTTGAACACGTTTGGTTGGAGATGCCTAGGAGAAGGGAGTGATCAGACGGGAGGATCCGTTGACACTGGGGATAGGAGAGGGTCTGAGCCGGGATTTAAATTTGGGAATCACCAACATATGGATGCGATTTACAGTAATGCGAAGACAATGTCTATGGAATGAATGTAGGTTGAGATGAGAAGAAATGTGAGGCCTGAGCCCTGGAGCACTCTAGTTTTATAATTTGGTTAAAGAAGGAGAATCTAGCAAAAAAAAAAGACTGAGAAGAAACAACCATTGAGGTAGTAGGCAAACAAGACAGTGCTCTATCTGCTCAGAAAAAAAGGTAGATCCTTGTGCCACATGGACCTGAGACGCCGAGGAAGGTGAGGACAGAGAATTAAGTATCGGCTTTGTACTGTGAAAGTCCCTGTATCCTTGATAAGAGTGATTACTCGGTGAGATGTGGATGAAGACCATTGGCATGTATTCAAGACAGCACTGGAAGTGAGAAAGTGTTAATGGCAGGCAAAGACAAACCTTTTGTAAAATTTCACTATGCAGTGAAAGAAAGAAATGAAACAGTCACCTTAAAAGGAGATGAGAAGAAGGAAGCCTTTGTTTAATTTCTTGGCAGGAATGTCATCCTTGAGGAGGTGAGAAGACCTGAGAATCAGGGCATGGTGGAGAGATTGACCTTAGATAACGTTATAGGCAATTTATCCATTGTCACAGGAAGGAAGGCAGGGTTATGGGCTGAGATGCAGATCTATTTGCCAATTTAAAGGTAGCATGAAGTGAAAGTTCTTTTCTAATCACCTCCATCATCTTAGAAAAATGATAAATAGGAGCCAGCTGGGAGTAAGGTGGGGTGATATGGTTTGTCTGTATCCCCACCCACATCTTATCTTGAACTGTAGCTCTTACAATTCCCATGTGTTGTGGGAGGGACCTGGTGGGAGATTATTGAATCTGGGAGTGTTTTCCCCCATACTGTCCTCATGGTAGTGAATAAGTCTCAAGAGATACATGTTTTTGTAAGGGGTTTCCTCTTTCACTTGGTTCTCATTCTCTTTTGTCTGCTGCCATGTAAGATGTCCCTTTCTTCTTCCTTCATGTGGAATTGTGAATCAAAGAAACCTCCTTCCTTTATAAATCACCCAGCCCCCAGATATGTCTTTATCAGCAGTTGAAAATGGACCAATACAAGGAGGAAAGAAGAGTCTTGGAGAGAAGAGAGAATAGCCTTCTGGGAGTGATGTGATCAAGGTCAGCGGACAATGGTGAGGTCCACTTGCAGTTCAGGTTCATAAATTCACAACCATACAGCAAGGAGGATCATGATTTTCTCCAACTGTATTCAGTTCTTTGGATACATAAGTGGAAAGGGCAGAGAAGTAAGTTGAATCCAGAGAGGATTCAACAGGGTATCCAGCAGGGTACCATTGCACACATAGCAACAGTGATTTTAAAAGTGCTAAAATCAGCTTGCATGGGCGATAGGCTTTCCAAGACATGTGCCAGGGCAGAGGGAGAGAAGGACAAGAGATTTTGTCATAATGCAAGGGAATTATAATGATGGGCCATGGACTCTAATCTGAGGAAGAAGAGAAATGAGCACTGAAGGGAGATTTAAAACATTGGAAGGGTAGCATGAGTGGACTGGAAATCTTTTACTGGGGTCAGGCATGGTGGCTCAAGCCTGTAATCCAAGCACTTTGGGAGGCCAAGGTGGCAGATCGCTCAAGGTCAGGAGTTTGAGACCAGCCTGGCCAACATGGTGAAACCACGTATCTACTAAAGATTCGAGAATTAGCTGGTCATGGTGTCACACACCTGTAGTCCCAGCTACTCAGGAGGCTGAATCACAAGAATCGTTTGAATCTGGGAGATGGAGGTTGCGATGAGCCAAGATTGTGCCAGTGCACTCCAGCCTGGGCAACAGAGTGAGGCTCCATTGAAAGAAAAGAAAGAAAGAGAGACACAGAGAGAGAGGGAGGGAGGGAGGGAAGGAAGGAGGGAAAGAAATAGAGAGAAAGAGAAAGAAAGGAAGAAAGAAAGAGAAAGAAAGAAAGAGAGAGAGAGAGAGAGAAAAAGAAAGAAAGAAAGAAAGAAAGAAAGAAAGAAAGAAAGAAAGAAAGAAAGAAAGAAAGAAAGAAAGAAAGAAAGAAAGAAAGAAGGAAGGAAGGAAGGAAGGAAGGAAGGAAGGAAAGAGGAAAAGAAATGAGAAAAATAAATCTTCTATTGGAATTTCAGAAATTACACAAGGAATTCTTAATGCAGTAGAAAGCATCAAAGTTGCTTCTTCTGGGGAGATGAGAGTATGACATCAAAAAAATTTTTCTCCTGCTCTTCTTCCTCTTTTTCCAATTCCTTTTTTTTTTTTTTTTTTGAAATTTCACATAGCCCAAAAAGTGAAACTGACTATTCGCTGATGAAAAGGCATAAATCCTGTGAATTGATTGCCTCCAGTAAAGGGACCTAAATATCCTCTATTTCATCTAGAATGTGAAAACCTGTTAATTGGGTTATCTTTCAAAAAGAAATAATACTAAAAGAGGAAGTTACAAATCATGTGAATTCAAGAAAATTGCACAGGAATGATGCAATCCTATTGGTTGCTGCAATTTACAGCACAGAGAAAGTTTTACTCAGGCAGAACAAGCCCCATGAAGTCAACAGTAGATGACCACGTTGCTCAAGTTCATTTCCATCTCCCCATGCGGGCACAGCCTGAATCATAGCTCAGTCCTGAGTTAGATACTTAGAAAGGCAAATTAACTGTTTCAGGTCAGCAGGGTACCATTGCACACATAGCAAGTGATTTTAGAAGTGCTAAAATCGGCTTGCATTGACAATAGGCTTTCCAAGACAGAAGGAATCTGCCATGATGCAGAAGAGGGCTCAATGGCCCACAAAGTCCCATGAAGTCAACAGCATCTTAGGAAATATTTGATCCAAGCAAAACAAAGTGATCATCTGAGTTCCCCCAAGATGACCTAATTTTACACATGGTGAGGAGGGACTTAGAGATCATAACTATAAGCTACAAATCTGATCTAGAAAGACCTTGATAATTTTTAAAAATCTCTTTCATTTATGCTTCTGTCAGCTACATTCCTTGAAGGATAAGGATTGGAATAGAAGCATTTATGGAAGCAAACTGGTATATTCTAGGCTGGCATTTGAAAGCATAAATTGCAATTCCCCTGCCTCAGCCTCCGAAGCAGCTGGGATTACAAGCATGCACTACTATGCCCAGCTAATTTTGTATTTTTAGTAAAGACTGGGTTTCATCATGTGGGTCAGGCTGGTCTCAAATTTCTGACTTCAGGTATCCACCCTCCTTGATCTCCCAAAGTGCTGGGATTACAGGTATGTGCCACTACTTGAACCCAGGAGGCCGAGTTTGCAGTGAGCCGAAATCACGCCACTGCACTCCAGCCTGGGCAACAAGAGCAAAACTCTGTCTCAAAAACAAAAAAAGTACAAATTCCATAATCTATAAAATTGTGGCATCCCTAGTAGCCTGTATGAGTCATAAAAACTCTCCTTAGAAAGGTTCTGTATTCTGAAATCACACCTTCATCTGTCCCTCGAGGCCATGAACATTGAGTCTAAGACTCCAAACCTTCTACTCCTGCCTTCCATAAGGAAGAAGAAAGAGACTGTGACATGAATCACCCCACCATGGACAAGATACTTCTCATATACGTCTGATACACAGCAAAGGTAGGTGTTATCCTATCTTCATTTGATGAGGCAGAAAACTGGGTGTAAGATGTTTGCCAAAGTCACTGAACAAGCAAGTGCCTGAGCTGGGACTCAAACAGACGCTTATAAATCTGACTTAAAAAATCTCTTGCAGCCAGGCACCACAGGTGGGCACTCTGTCTCAATAGATGATAGATAGATAGATAGATAGATAGATAGATAGATAGATAGATAGACAGATAGATAGATAGATAGATAGATAGATCTCTTGCTCCTCTTACCAAACCAAGCAATGGTGCTTGCTTCACTTTGAAAGCTTTTCAAAGCAGGTGGCTCACACCTGTAATCCCAGCACTTTGGGAGGCCAAGGCGGGCCGATCCCCTGAGTTCAGGAGTTCGAGACCAGCCTGGCCAAAAAGGTAAAACCTTGTCTTTACTAAAAATACAAAATTAGCCGGGCATGGTGGCAGGCACCTGTAATCCCAGTTACTCCGGAGGCTGAGGTAAGAGAATTGCTTGAGCCTGGGAGGCAAAGGTTGCAGTGAGCCGAGATCGAGCCACACACTCCAGCCCACGCGACACAGCAAGACTCCATCTCAAAAAAACAAAACAAACAAGAAAACTTTCTAACATTTTTGTAAGTGTGAACACCCTCAAACCCCACGTCCTTGGAAAACCCCATGGGACCACCCCTACTCTCGTGACAGTCGCCTTCTCTAGCATCTTGTGGTTACAAAGCATTGCGGGTAAGAGCAAAGGCTTTCTGGTTGGGAAGACTTGAGGTGAGTCCCAGCTATGTATGTTAAAGCCAGGTGACCTAGCTCTTAGCTATTAGGCTGATGCAAAAGCAATTGTGGTTCTTGTCATTAAAAGTAATGGCACAAAGCCTCTGTTTCATTCAAGAAAAAAGGAAAAGATACACTGTTTCTTTCTTCACAGGGTTATTGTGTAGATTGAATGAGATAATGAAAACAAAGGATTTAGCATGTGTCTTAAAAAATGTTATTTTAGATTATATTTTTTAAAGGTCAGCTATACAAATTACTCTACCATTATTTTAACAGTTCGTCTAATTCATTCTTGTGACATCTATTAGTGGTTTTTTTATTAGCCTTTCATCCAATCTTTTCTCTCTGACCTGTTTAAAAGCCTTTAAAGCTTGGATCGTGTTTTATTCCTTTGTATCCTTACACATAGCACAGGTTCTCCAAAAATATTTGTTGAGTTTATTTCATTTCATAATGTGTTTTCTTTAATTACCAAGCAGAAGCATGATTCAAAATAAACTATGGATTTTGATAATGAGTTTCTTTCCTTAGTGGCTCTTTGTCTTGCTTTTGACCCTCTGAGCCTATGTTTTGAGGTAACACTTGGGGGCAGCATTGAGTCAGTCTGCACTTCCCTGTGGTGAATAGAAGGAAATATGAAATCCAAAGGTAGGGGCTGACAGATAGGAAATGAATAATTCTCCAGATACGTCAGTAGCTTTAAAATGACTGTGCACTTTGCTACAGAAATCTATTTAAAAGCAGCAAACCCTTCTGCAGGTCTCAGGGGAGCTCTTGAGGATAAATGACTTGTTTTCTCTCTAACCCTGGGGGGCAATGCAAACTGTAAAACATTTAACCATTTACTCACAAGGCAAAAGGGAGCAAATCTACAAGCTACATTATAAAGGAAGATAAATGTAGCATGCATTTATGATGTGAAAAAGCACCGCTACTGCTCTGGTTGTTTAAATATGGCCTCAGTAATTACAATCAATTAAGTCAGTTCAACGAAACAGTGAATTAAAATTTTCCATTAGCCAGATTTTTGCCCTACAACACTTAAAGAGAAGCGAGGTAAATGTAGTTGCACAGCACGTTGATAGCAGAGGCTCATTTAGTTAAGCAACTTTTCAAAACGTCCCATGCCCTGCACAGATGTTATCAGTCTCCTATAGCTATAATTACCTCACTACAAATATATACTTAGATCATCTATCAATGCTGAGAATCTTTGCTTCTGGGTACTACAAGATCTTTACCAGTTATAATAAAACTAGTGTGCTAATTATCTGATAAAGTAGACCTAGGTATTTAAAAAAAATTAACGGTACCAAAAAACTCACAGAAGATACTTTTTAAAAGCAACTTGACCCTGTCCTTATCTCTCAATAGAATCTGAAGAAATTGCATGCATTTTTGCACCAATAGGGTTTCTATGAAAACCAAATGGAAAAGTACAATAGGATATTCCAGTTTCTTCACAGGCCCACAGTCCAATTTCTGTTATACCTAGTCTCTGATTATAGAGGTATTTATTCTTTATTTGTTCATTCAACATTCACTGAACATCCAATATGTGTCCAGTACTGGGAATATAAGGATGAACAACATATTATCCATGTTTTTAAAAAGTTCAGTCTACGGAGAAATGCACATACAGACATACAGGCACCTGCAAATAATTGCAATGACACTGATTTCTTTTGGGCCTCGAATCTCTTATTCTTTTCATAGCTAAACAAAATGACATCTCAGAGAGTAATCTCAAAGAACATAAATCTCTACAGATGAGGAAAGTGAAGTCCACAGATGGTAAAGGACATGACCAAGGTCACACAGCAAGTTGGTGCTAAGTCAACAAAGGAACTCGTTGACTCCCAACTGACGTGTTTCTATCACATACATTATTAACTTTAATATGATTTGGCTGTGGCCCCACCCAAATCTCATTTTGATTCGTAGCTCTCATAATTCCCGTGTGTTGAGGGAGGGACCCAGTGGGAGATAATTGAATAAGGGAGGTTGGTCTCCTGATAGTGAATAAGTCTCCCAAGACCTGATGGTTTTATAAAGGGGAGTTCCCCTACACGTGCTGTCTTGCAGGCCCATGTAAGGACAAGCCTTTGATCCTCACTTGCTTTCTACCATGGTTGTGAGGCCTCCCCAGCCATGTGGAACTGAGTCAATGAAAACTCTTTCCTTTATAAATTACCCAGTCTCAGGTATGTCTTTACTAGCAGCACAAGAACAGACTAATATACCCTTGCATGTGAGATTGTTGAGATGAGGCATTATAGCTTGTATGTCCTTGTATTTTTTTAAGTCTCTAGTAGAAATCTTTAATAAACGTTTGTCAACTTTAATATCTCTCCCACTGTCATCTGTCCAGATATATATCTCACCATGATGACATCTTTTATAAGGCAGCTAGCTTTTAAATTGTTTAGTCTTTGAGATTATTCTCAGTTGACCAAAGCAGACATTCTCCTTTCACTAATGCTCAGTTTCCTAAGGCTTGGCATTGGGAATTGATTCAGGACAGACTAATAATGGGCATTCACATACCTGGGCATCTGAATTTGACTTTGCATTACCTTTCATACTTTTCCACCTACTTCCAACCAACAAGATCTCCCTATTTATATTCTGGGGATTTAACATTTAAGGCCAAATCACAAAAAGCCTGTTGGGTACTCTGCCTCTGCACATCTAGTAGTATGCTGGAAAATATTTAATAATAGATCTAAGAGAGGGGAAAAAAACCTCTTACAATTAGTATTTGCCAATTTTTGTGGTGTAAATACTTTCACCATGGTAAATTTCATCCTACCAATGCATCAGTGCAAACTCAACTCAGCATAGGGAAGAAATGTACACGATCTGCTCTCACTAGTCGGTGCAAGCCAGCTCTCAGCATGAAGACTCAGCAGTGATCTGTCCTCACTTCCCACCTGACACTCTTGCCATTGTTCAGCTGCGTGAGAGACTGCTAGCTTTGGTTTGTGGGTTTGATAAGTGCAGTCAGCCACAGGCCTGAGAGAAAGATTCTGAACTGGTAGGAACATATGGGGGAAATCAGTTATTAAACTAAGTTAGCCCTTTTCCTGCTTTCTCTGGGAATACTCGCCAGCCGGGTTTTAGCTGCAGTGTTTACCCCAAGATAACTTTGCCACAAAATATCTCACTGTTTTTATTATTTTTGCATCACTCTGATATATTGACTTGGGAAACAATAGACCCTATTTATAGCATTCTGTTTTTAGTAGTGGTATTTCTATTTACAAAATATAGTCATTCTCAATCACTGAAAATGTCAAATCCTAGAAAATGTAGTGCTCCTGCACATGATGTTAACATCATTCTCTAACAGTTGGCTGAAGATTCATTTGATGAATCCGATTTTTCCAAAATAGATGATTCTAATGATTCAGATGATTCTGATGTTAGTTCTGTTTAAAAATAACTCCAAGAATAGTTTTTATATTTTATTTTCACATTGAAAATCAGTCAGATTTGCTTCAGCCTCAAAGAGCACATTTATGTAAAATTAAATGAGTGCTGACAGCAAGCTGCATTTTCTGCATTTTTTTTTACGGGAAAAGATGTAACTTATGAAATTAATGAAGATATAAGAGAAAGGAGGCAACAAATTATACTCACCTGATACTTATTATTGTTTTGACATATATGTATTGCTGATACCCTTTGTGTGAACACAGTGAAAGTGCTGGCTGAAATCATAGATGCAGGCTTGACTGTAAAAACCAACAGATGCCTCAAGGGTTTGAATCTGCAGCTTTAGCTCATCAGACCAGGCTACAGTGTTAAATTTGAGAGGCAAAGAGAAAAACAGCAGAAGGGATAGTGAGAAAGACCTGAGGGTAGAGACACAAAGTTTGAGCAGCAAACTTATTTACGTGTTTGCTCAGCCAGTCAGCCATGGGTGTTTATGCCCTCTTCAAATTCCTATGCTGAAGTCCTAACTCCCAGTGTAATTGTTACAGGAAAGGGTCCTGATACAGACCCCGAGAAAGGGTTTTTGGATCTCACGCAAGAAAGAATTCAGGGAGAGTCCATAAAGTGAAAGCAAGTTGATTAGGAAAGTAAAGGAAAAACAAATGGCTGCTCCACAGGCAGAGCAGCCCCAAGGGCCGCTGGTTGCCCATGTTTATGGTTATTTCTTGATGATATGCTAAACAAGGGGTGGATTATTCATGCCTCCCCTTTTTAGACCATGTAGGGTAACTTCCTGACGTTGCCCTGGCATTTGTAAACTGTCATGGCATTGGTGGGAGTGTAGCAGTGAGGACGACCAGAGGTCACTCTCATTGCCATCTTGGTTTTGGTGGATTTGGGCCGGACTCTTTACTGCAAACTGTTTTATCAGCAAGGTCTTTACGACCTGTATATTATGCCAACCTTCTATCTCATCCTGTGACTTAGAATGCCTTAAGTGTCTGGGAATGCACCCAGTAGGCCTCACCCGCATTTTACCCTGCCCCTATTCAAGATGGAGTTGCCGTGGTTCATATGCCTCTGACATAATGATGACCATAGGTGAGGGCTTTGGGAAATGGTTAGGCCAGGGGACTAAAGTCCTCATGATGGGATTAGTGCCCTTATGAAAAGAACCCAGAAAGCTTGTTCTGTCTGTTCTGTGTGAGGACACAGCAAACCAGGAAACGGACCCTCCCCAGAGCCGAATCTGCTGCACCTTGATCTTGCCTTCCAGCCTCCAGCACTGTGCAAAATAAATGTCTGTCGTTTAAGCCTCCCACTCCTTGCTAATTTGTTGTAGCATCCGGAGTTGACTAGGACAATGGGTATCTATTAAGAATCCTTTTCTGTGTTTCTACAAATTTGGAATTTTAGAAAAGAATCTCAAGTGACATCAAAAAGGGAAAGAACAGACCCTAAGATATTTGTTCTACAGAACATCATGCAAATATCAATGCCCTGTTCTACTTCCCAGTTCCAACTCTAGGGCTGTGAAAATGATACTGGTGGGCTGGGGGAGGTCCCCAAATGCTGGTGGGACCTGCTGGTGATCAGGGTCTTGATACTGCTGAGAGAAGGAATTCAAGGATGAGTCGGAAAATAGAGCACACTCAAGAAGAATGGCTGTGGGTGGACTCAAGAAAGAGTCACGCCATAGTGTTCGGGGATGCTACCTTTACGGGTTTTTTAAACCAAGGACTGGAATATTCATAAAAATCCCAGAAAAAAAGGTGGAGATTTCTCAGAATTGAGGTGGCACCCATTTTTTTTTTTACTTTTTTTTTTTATCATACTTTAGGGTCTGGGGTACATGTGCAGATCATGCAGGATTGTTGCATAGGTACATACATGGCAAGGTGGTTTGCTGCCTTCCTCCCCATCACCTATATCTAGCATTTCTCCCCACGTTATCCCTCCCAACCCTCCCCACTGCCCCCCCCATTTTACACTAAATATGGCCAGATTAAAAAATTGGACTAGATAGGAGAAAAATCTCAGAAGTGACTAAGTTATGTTTTAGGCCAAGAGTAGAATCAGACACTGAGAATCAAAAGTCAACTTGAGTTACAGAAATAGAGAAATCAGTATCTCCAGAAGCCTGAGTCTTGCCAATTATCATGACCATGAAAATGTACGTCTGTCACTCACTTACATAGCCATTGTAAATTTTTTAGTCTCTTATTACTCAAAATAATGCCTCCACCCTCCTGCCCTGCTAGTATGAATGAGGTTGATTGAATATTGAATCTGTTTTCAATCACTTAAAGAGCATTGGTGTTAATGCTGTTTAGACACAGACTTAATTGTCTACTGTGTTTGTATCACCTCTGATTCTTTCTGGTAGATGATAATTCTGAGTGTAAGTGTGGAGGAAAGAAATGCTTATTGACATAGATTCATCTTCTAAACATCAGCTGTGAAAGGAGATAACAAGTCATTTTATATGCTTATTAGCAAATATGCATTTAATTTCCTTACCCATTAGGGATTCTCAAATCACCATATAGATTGTCTTTCAGAGCAGATAAAAACACCCAGAGACAGGAGGTTGGATGTGTTTTGGTGGGTCTAAGTGATGCTAGGGGGTCTGAAGTGTCCATAAGGACTGACCACTATCACAGGCATGGCTTTAAAGTGGACCTGGATATGCTTGTCTTGTGTAAAAGGACTTTTATTTACTGAGTTCCAAAAGATAAAGGAGTGTGGGGTGAGAGCGAGAGAGAACATGAGAGAGAGAAAATGGAAAGGGGAAAATCCAACTTAATACATCGAAGACTGCTTTTAAAAAAAAAATCCAACTTGATACATCAAAGTAGAAGAACTGACCTTAGGAATCACTGGCGTTGTTTGGCAAGGGACCATGAGGTTGAATTGTCTCCAGCTGGTGTCTGAGGGAGCAAGATAATCAGACCAGAAAAGCATAAACTTCTTCCTTTTCAAGGCTTTAAATTAAAAGCCTGAAATATTCCCTTCAAATATTGCCACGTCAATTGTTTACCTAAATCTGAAATATTTGCTCAATATAAATAAGATAATGTTTACAAGTCTTTCTGATCTTGAAAGTCTTTGTCCTGCTTATCCATAGTCTGTGAAATATCTGTTTCACACTTAAAGCAATTTTAATTTTACCCCCACCCTCCCACCCTACGTGAATACCTAATCTTCTTTCTGTTAAAGTGTAGTCCCCTGTACCAGGGTGCTTTTAGCAGAACACCAGTACTTTATTTACATTCCAACAAGAACCCAGGAATTTAACCAAGCCTTCAGGGAGGCTGGGAAGCCGCCCCTACCACTGCTGTATTCATTTATTTATTTATTTACATCACAACCACGTTCTAATTATTATCATTGTTCATTCCCCTTTTTGTCATCTTTCTTTGATAATGTGTGAAGCTAAGGATAGGCAGGAACCCCAAGTTCTCTCTCTCCTGGAATTGTCACAAAATTCCCCCTCTCCCCATCGCACCTGTTTGTTGTTGCTGTTTCTTTTCTTTTCTTCCCAAAGAGGGAAAAATATCACGGGCTTTAGAGGAATCATCACTCACTGTGGGAACCTTGCGCCCTCCCCAAGCCACCCCACTGTGCCCATAAACGTGCTGCCTGTAACCAGTTGTTCCTGTTGAATAACAATGGGAGCTGAGGGGCTTTCTCTGCCTGAGCTGCAAATAGATTAGGCTGCTCCGTTTTATGTGTGCGAAGACATTACCCAGAAGCCCCCAGGATGCCATTATCAGCCTCCAACAGATGGAGCCTATCTGCGCGCTGTCAATCATCCCCCACCTGTGGATCGTGCAGCCCAGCCAAAAAATTAATTGCTTAGAAATATAAAATCGGTGCACTAAGATCGGAAAGGATTAGGAGAAAAAAGGTTAAGCGAGGGGAAGAAGAAGCCGTGCAGCGCTGGAGAACCTTATCAACGTGGGCCTATCTAAAAGTGTGACGTACTCAGCGTTTGATTTGGTTTTCAAATACAGGAAGGACAACAGGATTAGAACTAGAAATGTTTGGAAAAAGAGAAGGCAATTTACAAGAAGAAATAATGCCCATTGCTTCAGATTGGGTCGTTCACATGCGTTCTGAAGAAAACATAAAAAATTTGTTTTCTTTCTTTTTTATTTTTTGCTAGTGCAATTTGACATTTAATTTATATAGTTTTATTCACTATTTGTTTATTTCATTTGCCATACTTTTTGGTGCCAGCAGGGAGAGGTCGTTCTGTTTTCCACAATTGTTGTGTGAGACTATTTTTACAACTCATATTTTCTTGTTTCCCTTACAGGGTTTTTTTTTTTTTAAACAAAACAAACAGAAAATAATAGTTCTATTCCAGTGTTGTCTAAGCCACAGAGTTAATGAGGAATAATTTTTCCTCACTAACTGTGTGACCTTTAGTCCTCTTTTTTAAATTTCAGTTACCTGCAAAATGAAGTTTAAAATGGTTGCTAAGATCTCTTGCAGCTCTTAAATTGCATGGCTCTAAAAATCAATTTCCTGCAGTATTTAGAAATGATTTAGACAAGATATCTGGAATGCAGAAATAAGGGAGATGTGGAAAGCAAAATTCCTAAAAGGATTATATGTTACATTACCCAAGAAAGCACTCTTTCTTTGGAAATTTCTCCAATGGAATAACAAAAATCATTATCACCAAGGTTGTAGTGAGAGGCATCAATAGTTTCAGTAATTTGGATGTAGCTGGTGCTACCATTACTACCTTGCTAAAATTAAATACATTTTTTGTTAATGTTTTCCTTTATTTTAGTTTTAAAACAAATGTTTCCTCAACCCTGGCACAGCAAAGCATGTGTATTCTAGATGTGAATAGAAATAACCAGTTTTTCTTTGCAGACAGATACTTGGGGCAATTTAAATCAATTAAAAATGAATTAATTCAACAACCTTTTATCATATGTCAACTTCTGACATATGCTGGAAATAAAATATTCTGTCTTTCCTTAAGGTATTTAAAATCTAGTAGGAGTTAGAATAAAAACAATTGCATGACTAAAAATGATTTAAAAATGCATTTAATTAAATGCTATACATCTAATATACCTAATGTTCAAAATAACCCTGCAAAGGATCATGATTATCCTGCTTTACACAGGAAAACATTGAGCTCAGTGAGGTTAGGTGACTTGTCCAAAGCCAGTCTGGCAATGTCAGGGCTGCACTTTGAGTTCAGATCTCTGCACACTGCACCCTGCCTATAATAGTAGGTAATATATTATTATTTTTACAGAAGAGATATAAAATGGAGTTCAGAGATGTGGTGAACATCAGTGCTGGCCAGACGCAGTGACTCACACCTGTAATCTCAGCAATTTGGGAGGCTGAAGCAGGAGTATCACTTGAGGTCAGTAGCTCAAGACCAGCCTGACCAACATGGTGAAACCCTGTCTCCACAAAAAAATTAGTGGGGTGTGGTGGTTCATACCTGTAGTCCAAGCTACTTGGGAGGCTGAGGCACAAGAATCACTTGAACCTGGGAGGCCAGAGGTTGCTGTGAGCAGAGATCGTCTGGGCAATCGAGTGAGACTCCATCTCAAAATTAAAAAAAAAAAATCAGTGATGAGAACATTTTAAGGAGGAATGTAGTTGACTTTAAAAAGAGATGTAAGTCAGTGTTTACTTCTGAGTACCCTCAGACATGACACCTGGACACCTGCTTGCTACTACTCATCACCCTTGTAATTATGTTTTAAAACCCTTCCCCACTAGAGTATAGGAGAGTTCTAGGAGGGCAGGAAGCAGTAATGTGCTAGTAAATGTTTAACAACCAGCCGTTCCAAGTTTGCTGTCCCTTCAGTTTGCTCTCTCCCCAAAGTACCAACATGCCGGCCACTGGCTGGTAAAATTCCTGCAAATATAACAATAGACTTTTGCAAGCAAGTAGGCATCCTGTGGCAGCAAAGGGCTGGCAGGAACCGTGTTAGTTACGTTATAAAACCCCAGCACTGGCACTTGGTAGATGCTCAACATTTCTGTTGAATGAATGGCTATTCTTTTCAAGTTGAAGTTTCTAGAAAGGCATGTTTCTTTTGTTGAGACAAAGCAAGAACCCCTCTTAGGGGCCTCTGGGCCCTCTATCCCAATCATGGAAGTAAAGGGAATCTTGAATTCTTTGTAGGGAAATTCCAGACACCTGGCTAGCCCTGAGAAGTAAATGAGCAAGTTCCTAAGCAAGAAGATAATGAAGCCACCTCATTGTCTAGGGTTAACACCTGAGGTTTGTTGTCTCATGGCTACAGAGATCAAGGACGCAGACACACAGTGAAGTTAAGAACAGAAGTTTAATGGGCGAAAGAAAGTAGCTCTCTGCTGGAGAGGGGGACCCAGAAAAATGGGTTGCCAATCTGCAGAGGGTTTTATAGATGAGCCAGTGGGAGATGGCATCTGATCTACATAGAGTGTGAAAAACTGGTTAGGACCAGGGGTGTTATTTGCATAGGGCATGAATCTCTGGCAGCCCCTACCCCAGTCTTTTACTATGCAGGCAGGTTTTCAGCCTGAGCTGTGCCATGTTGCCCATTTCTTTCTTACTGTACACATGCTAACAAAAAAGGGAAGATGGAACTCCCATGGTGGACCTGTCTGGCCGCCAGGTAGCCCTTTCCTACCGGAGCAGCTGCTGGCATTCCCCCATGCAAGCTTCCAGCTTTCTTACTTATGTTTGCAGCTCAATCTTTCAGGCTGCTCTTTGTTAGAAATGTTTTTGGGAGCTGCTCTTTGTTAGAAGGTCTGCCGAGGATTCTTTTGCCCTCACTATCTGACTAAATAATTTCTATCTCCTATAACAGTATACTAAAACAACAGTCAAGGAAGTTAGAGTCACTGGATGTCTGATTCCCTATGGGAACTAAAGAAAAAATGTTAATATATATCCCTGAGTTTTTCTTCAGAAACCTGGACCCCCAGCACATAGATTGCTGGCACATGGACCTCAGATAAGGAGGAGCTGAGGACTGAGCTCTGACCGTCCTTCCTTGTTCTAAATTTCTTCCTGAGGGTTCTGGAGGAAGTCATGTCCACAAGCCAGAGCTCACATTCTTTTCTGCTGCCCCCAGATTTTTAGACAAAGCTTCTTTTCCTTAACCAATTGCAAATTGGAAAATCTTTGCATCCACCTATCACCTGTAAGCCCCCTGCTTCAAGATATCCGCGCTTTCAGGCCAAACCAATGTGTAACATCCCTGTATTGATTTACACTTTTGTCTGTCACTGATTTCCTGCTTTCCTGAAATTTCCCCTTCCTTTATACATCCTTATTTGCAAGTCATTGGGGAAATTGGGTCTGAAATGTAAGCTGCCTTATTCTTGATTCTCCTTGCCTAGTGCCCTGTAAAGAAATGCCCTCCTTTTTCCAAGTGGAAGACCTCAGTGTGGATGTTTGGCCTTATTGCTCCAGGTGAGTGGACCTCAGTTCGGTTCCTCAACATTGTGATCTTGTACTTGGTCAGGAAATCGTACTCCATGTCTTCTCGATGCTAACAGTCTGGGGCTGGGGAAAGCTGCAAAGGAACACAGGGAGTTACCAGTCCTCTCCAGGAGCTCATCATCACAACCACACTTACGCAGTTGCCCAAACGCTCACCGTTGTGTATGCCTTCTCAGGAAATGTGGATGAGAGGGGATGAGTAAAATACAGTTATGCTTTACATCTTTCAGGAAAAAGCTAACATGCTGTATTTTTTTAGGGCTTAGTCATTACGGATGACAATGTTAGATTTACTACTCTTAAATTTCATAGACTCAGCCAGCATAATTCCAAAGAACTTAGCTAGGATCTCGGTTGGAAACTCTACCACACTGACTTCATATTTAAAATGTAGAGGATTAGAAACAATGACATAAACCACCCAAGACAGCGTCCAGGGCACTGCCTACTATTGATCACTTATAGTCATTATGTTCTCCTATGCCTTTTCCATGTGCTTCCCTCAATAAGTCCTCACATTCAATATATCTTCTCATGAAATATATCTCCCTGTAGAGAATTGACTGTACTAACTGTCTCATCAAGGCAGATGCCTCACACTGTTCAGGAAATAGCCAACAAAACCAACATTTAGGAATGTGATTGTGATAAGTACATTTAACTGTGACTTATGTGTCCTCCAGATTTGTAGGTAAAAAGGGAGGTCCTATGAACAGCCATACTCAGGACTTTACTCTAAAAAGCCTCAGTCACTCTTTCTTGCTTCACAAATTATATTTCTCCTCCTTGTTAAGAGAAGGGACTACAAAACCAGACTGTCTCAGTGAAAATCCTGGTTCTGCCTTGGTCAACTTATTTAACCTCTCTGTGCCTCTGTTTTCTTATTGGTAAAATGAGATAAATAATTACATCTACCTCCTTGGGCTATTGTGACAATTAAATATTGTGACAATTAAATGTGATGTATAGAAAGTGCCAACACAGGCCGGGCTCTGTGGCTCATGCCTGTAATCTCAGAATTTTGGGAGGCTGAGGCAGGAAGACTGCTTGAGAACAGGAGTTTGAGACCAGCCTGGGCATCACAGTGAAACCTGATCTCTATTTTAAAAAATACAAGAATTGGTTGGGCTTGGTGGCATATCCCTGTAGTCCTAGTTACTTGGGGGGCTGAGGTGGGAAGATTGCTTGAGCCCAGGCGATCAAGGCTGCAGTAAGCCTAGATTGTGCCACTGCACTCCAGCCTGGGTTACAAAGTGAGATCTTGTCTCAAAACAAAACAAAATCTCTCCCATCTTAATTTTTTTTTTTGAGATATGGTTGATTTATTATCTGGACATGACTTAGCTTTTGTGTATATTCATGATCTTTCATGTTAGGCTATACAAATCCTATTTAACCAACATTTGATGTCTGTTAAAGGCTTGTGGGTTTTAGCAGAAAAAAGTCACTGCCCTTCTGGAAAATGTTACTTGAAATGTGTCTGGACTTTGGTAGCACAGGTCATGCTTGAAAATGAAGATCTTTAAGTTCTTTAGAATTAACTCTAAAAGATGTTTTATAATGCTTGAAGTGCAAATGATCTATCAGAGTGGATAAAAATACAGAATGATGGCATCTTTAGAGAATGTGTTACTTACTATAACTGTCACCCAGCCTCATTTGCTATGGTCAATGGGGACATTCTCTGAGTAGATACATAATCAATTGAAACAGATCAAATGAGACATTTCACACTGAAAACCAGTGTGTTGTGGTGAAAGGAGAGTGGCCTGGAAGTCAGAATGGAATCCTCATCTTGACTGCTATTAAACTGTTGTGTGATCTTGTACAAGGCTTTTCACCTCTGTGGGGGATTGTTTTCTTCATCCATAAAAGATGATGATTTGATGAGACAGTTTGTGAAGTCTTTCTAGTTTTATGATGCTATCCTATTCAGCAGCATCATCAGCCTCAGAAATACCTGGATTTAATGAAACCAGGAAGGCAGGACAACCTGATTTTCTTAAAAAACAGGTTTTTGTTCTGTTGCCCAGGCTGAAGCACGGTGGTTCAATCATAGTGCACTGCAGCCTTAAACTCCTGGTCTCATGCAAGCCTCCCACCTCAGCCTCCTGAGTAGCTGGGACTTCAGGAACATACCACCATGCCAAGCTAATTAAAAACATTTTTTTGTAGAGATGAGTTCTTGCTATTTTGCTCAAGCTGGTCTCAAACTCCTGGCCTCAAGTGATCCTCCCACCACCTCAGCCTCCCAAAGCAATGGAATTACAGGCATGAGTCAACGTGCCCAGCCTGATTTTGTATTAGTTGATGGTGTGCTCAGGCTTCGTTTTTCTCTCTTTCTGTCTACAACTGACTTATCTAGTATTAAAAAAAAATCTTCTGTGCCACATTCTATGGTATCATGAATTCAAGCTCAGATATATTAGAAGAGACATTTTTAAGTTGAACGAACAGTTTTTTCATTACTTAATTCTAATGGATTATTTTAAAGCCCATCCTCTGGCTCTGCATGTTAGTAGATCATAACAACTAAGAGGAACTTGTTTAGTTTCCTGGTGCTGTAAGTTTCTGTTTTTGAGATAAGAAGGAGCATTCTCATTCTGAGATGAACATTCATTGATTAATTCATTCATTATTTACTTATTTACATCTGTAAATGGTATGCACTTTCCTTGATAAAGTTTCAAAGACTAAAATGCACACTTCTTAACAAATTCACTGCAAGTTGAAAAGTATTGGCTTTTATTGCTTAATGCTCTGCCCCCTTCTAAAGTAGATAACGGTATTTTCTGTGAGAGCTCTGGAGGAGAAGAAGGGCACTGTATTAGTCTGTTCTCATATCGCTATAAAGAAATACCCTAGACTGGATGACTTATAAAGAAAAGAGGTTTAATTGGCTCATGGTTCCGCAGGTTTTACAGGAAGCGTGGCGGGGGAAGCCTCAGTAAACTTAAAATCATTATTATTCACTGGTCTATGCCCTTAAAAGAGGGTAATACTTTATAAGTCTGAGTTTCATTTAATCTTTCCTGACCTTTCTTTAAAGAGTAATTCATATTCTGCATGTTTGGAAAATTAATTTTATAGGAAAATATATTCTTACTCTATAGTCTGTATATTTTTGCTATGCTATGTGTCATTTCCATGTTCCATGGTTCATCTTGTTACTATGATTAGAAGTCTACCTGCTTTTTTTATTTTGGGCACCTCCGTTCTCTGCTCAGATCACAAATTCACCTTCCTTCCCCAGGTGCGTCTTTCTTTTTCTTGTTACCAAGGTCAGCTTTCTGCTGCTGTCACTGGGCAAAATGGGAAAGAATGGACCAGAGATTAGGTAACTGGCCTGATGAAAGAGAAGCCAGAGTGGATGAGAGCATATTTTGCTTTTGCAATTGTTTTAGTTAGCTGTTCATATAAATGCTTTGACTCATGATGAAATTGCTGTTCTTCAAATTGCAATTTGAGTTTATGTGTGTGTATTTCCAATACTGTACTCTGAATAAAGTTGTTGCTGATGATGTGGGTTTTGATACTTGATATCTGCATAATAAAGGATAATTACAGTCACCTGTAAGAGAATATGGGCTAACAATAAACATCAATGCCATAACAGGCCAGCAGCAGTGTGCGAATTGGATGTTTTCAATCAGTTATCACTGTCATTTATGATATAAGGCATAAAAACAATTGGATTAATTGAACAAGCAGACATTCTGCTCATGTGGCTAACAGTAAGCAATAATATGCCAATTTATTGACATGACAGCCATCTGTTTATCCTTTAGTGCATCTCATCTTGAAGAGTTATAGAAATTAAACAATTTCAATAAACTACCAATGAAAGTTACACTAGTCTATCCCCACATGACTTTCTGTGTGTAATTTTTTAAAGTCTATTTAAATTCTTAAAATTGGATTAAGTTTTACAGATTGCTCCTGATTTCTGGCCCAGCATCTGACCTTTATATTAGCAACTTACTGTTTGATCTCAAGTTTCCTTCGCCCTGATGATAACCAAGGTGATATCAATGTAACCCCAGAAACACCTGGATATTTACCACCTGTTTGGTTCTTTTCCATTAGTTTTCAAATCAAATCTTGGCACCAGATATTGTGAGGTTGTGTCTATCACAGAACAGATCCTGCCAAACAGTCTGTGAAAAATAGCAGCTGGCTGGCTGAGAAGGGAGCGCTGTCTCATTGCCAATTGCTACACCAGTCAGATCAGCAAGTATTCAGTAAGTGCTTACTCAAGACTTGCAATCTGAAACATTTAAAATGTGACACCTGTGCTTCCAATTTTCCTGCGATTCTGTGATTTTCATGGCTGGTGGAGTTACCTGTCTTCCCAGCCTCTAGAGGTGGCCTAAGGTGACCTGTGACAGCTCTAGGGTTGTTTTTCAATGTCCCAATCCTCTCCACTTATTCAAAGTAAGCCATTGTTATCCTAAAAAGCCCGACTCACCAATCTGAAGTCTTACAAATCTAAACTAAGTGAATTCACCTGTGGTTTCTATGACACGCAATGCCTCTTATTCATGTTCTTAAAGAAATGTCTGGTTCCTGGCTCACACCTGTAATCCCAGCACTTTGGGAGGCCAAGGCGGGTGGATCAGGAGTTTGAGACCAGCCTGGTCAATATGGTAAAACCCTATCTCTACTAAAGATATGAAAATTAGCTGGGTGTGGTGGTGGGCACTTAATCCCAGCTACTTAGGAGGCTGAGACAGGAGAATCGCTTGAACCTGGGAGGCAAAGGTTGCAGTGAGCCAGTGAGCCGAGATCACCCATTGCTCTCCAGTCTGGGTGATGACAGTGAAACTTCGTCTCGGAAAAAAAAAAGAAAGAAAGAAAGGAAAAAGAAATGTCTGCTTCCTTTCCTCCTTGGCGCTTGGTGAGGGAGCGATCAGCAGTGACCCCTAAACCGTCTCATCACTTCTGCTGCTTTTCCTGGCTTCTTCAGAGCAGGGTGAGTTCATGGAACCATCAGACTTTTTCTTAGGAAAAGGAGAATCTTGACAGTGCAATTTCTGACTTATTCCTGGCTGGCTAAGAGAAAATGGCATTGCAGCCTCAAATCACTTCACTAGGCTGTTGTCTACACACCCCTCTATCAAGTTGGCCTTTTAAAAGTGACTTGACTTCTCTTTTTAGCTGTATTGATTTCTGAAGCCTTCCCAAGGAACACCTGCAGGTCTCCCTAAGTCAAACTCAAATTATTTGATATTAAAGTGAGACTAAGTCATGCAGCACACATTCTTAGTTCTTTGTGAAACAGTAGCACTCTCTGGAACAAAAGGCTGGCGGCTATTAAATAGGGAATTATAGGAGCAGAAGGAGCCTCCTTTCATGTATAGATCGTGTTGAGTCTATGTCTGCGCTGCTGCCTATACCAGGCCACCCCATGGCTGGTGCATCAGGAGTTCTACAGCAAATTTCATGCACTTTTGTTTGTACTTTAAGGAAGACAGACCATCTCCTGATGCCTCCTGCCTATACCACTAAAAATAAAGACAGTTTATTGAGGAGAGCACAGCTTTTTAAAAAATACCCTGAGGCTGCATGAATAAATTATAAGTAATAAAAATGCAGATTCTCAGACTCCACCCCAGAGATTGATTCTGCATTTATGAGGTACCGGGTGGTGCTGATGATGGCAGAATTCAAGCCTGTCTTTGAGAAACACAAATAAAGCTTAAAGTTCTGTGTGCAGCATGCCAAAAACATACTTTACATTTTAAGGAGAAATAGCTACCTAAATAATGCCCAGGTGGAGACCTCATGGATTCAAGGTAACAGAAGTAGGGAGAAATATATTCACCTGCCTCAATTTCATTGCTTCACTAAAACACTAATCAAATATCACCTTATCCCTAGGAGATTTGAGGCAATGGGCTTGGCCCTCCAGCCAATGAATGAACACTTGGGAAACCATAAATATTTTGGTGTGAGTAAGGCAGGGAGTTGGGGGAGGGTAAGAATATGCTGAGGGGGAACCCAGGGAACACCTCACTAAAAAACACTAATCAAATACCACCTTATCCCTAGGACGTTTGAGGCAATGGGCTTGGCCCTCTGGCTAATGAATGAATATTTGGAGAACCATAAATATTTTGGTGTAAGGCAGGGAGTTAGGGGAGGGTCAGAATATGCTGGGGGGAACCCAGGGAACAGCTCTAGAAGGGCCATTTTTGCCTTCAGAGGAACTTATATTTTTGTTTTTTCAAAAAGAAACTATCAAATCTGAGTTTTAGCAAGATCACTTTGATCAAAGTGTGAAAGATGGGCTCAGTAATTTCCCCATTGTATAGATGCCACCTAAGACTTGGAGGTTAACGAATTGGCCCAGGTTCATAAAGTACGTGAATTAGTAAGATTCAAACTTAGGAAGTTTGCCTCTAGAATCACCTTCATCAGCTGGCTCTAGTCCTATAAAATTAAAACATTTTTCTGGCCAATTGTCTTTGATTCATTGTATATTTTAAACTGAAATACAACATCTAAGTTTAAATGCAGTAGACATGTATTTAATTTCCTTTTTCTTGTTTTTTTTGAGATGGAGTCTCACTCTGTCACCTAGGCTGGAGTGCAATGGCGCAACATTGGTACACTGAAACCTCTGCTTCCTGGAGTGAAGCGATTCTCCTCCCTCAGCCTTCTGAGTAGCTGAGATTGCAGGACCCACTACCATGCCCAGCTAATTTTTGCACTTTTAGTAGAGACAGGGTTTCACCATGTTGACCAGGCTGGTGTTGAACTCCTGACCTCAAATGATCCACCTGTCTTGAACTCCCAAAGTTTTTTTTATGCTTAGTTCATTGAAGGGCCAGCCTGGGTCAGGGAGGAGACCTGATTTCCTGAGATGCCAAGACTTTCTTCCACAATACAGGCACATCTAATGGCAAATAAACATATATAGATTGAAGGAAGACATTCTTAATGTAGTTATTTCCTTTGGTTTCTTTTATTTGACATTTACAGATGACTTAACATGACAGAATTAAAACACGATCTCCTGCTGAATAATGAAGAAAATAAAAATACCTTTTTCCCCATAATTGCACCTGGCCAGTAGTTGATCCTCAAAAGTATTTACTAAAAATGAACAAGTAAATGATGGGACAAAAGATAAGAGGAAGCCTGAATTGCATACACAGTTTCCATTTTCTGAAACACACAGACCGTGTGTATTAGAAGGGAGTTTACTTTTAAGAGTTCTTTTTGTTTTGCTTTGTTTCTTTGTTTGTTTTGAGACAGGATCTTGCTCTGTTGCCCAGGCTGGAGAGCAGTGATGTGATGATAGCTCACTGCAGACTCGACTTTGGGGCTCAAGCAATCTTCCTGCCACAGCTTTCCAAGTATCTGGGATTACAGGGGCACATCTGTAAAATTTAATTTTTTTTTTCTTTTGGTAAAGGCAGAGTCTACTATGCTGTCCAGGCTGGTCTTGAATTCCTGGGCTCAAGTGATCCTTCTGCCTTGGCCTCCCAAAGTGCTGAGATTACAGGCATGAGCAACTGCGCCCGGCACTGGTCATTGCTGTATGTGGTAGAAAGAAATGAATGTGTAGCCACCTCATGCTGCCCTCTCTGTTAATCACACCTCACCCTACCCCAGGCCCTGCAAAAGGACCCATATTTTGTATTATTTGTAGTTCTAACCAGTTGGATCAGGGATGAGTACCTGATCCCCCAAAAGCTCATTTGTTTGAATGGCCAGAGACCATCAGATTATCCCTGTCAACAGTTTGAACTAAGAGGCCAGAAGTCATAATCAGAAATTAAAAGCCCCCAAAGCAAGCCACAACTACTTTTTAGTACAAGAGAGTCAAAATAAGAGAAAACAGCAGAAGTCAACTTGCAGAGATGAAATTGTAATAGAGGTACAAGGAAAAAGAAAATTGAGAGACTGTGGCCAGAGAAAACTACACACAGAGAAGCAGAGGGAGGGAACAGAAAAGGGAGGAAAAGAGAGAGGAAGAGAGGGAAGAAAGGAAAAAGGGTGGAAAGGGAAAGACAGAGAAAGAGAAACCACTGAACTTGGTTTTTAAATGTTTTTCCTTCGTTAATTGTTTATCTATTATTGATATTAATATATAATACATGTGCATATTTTCTGGGTATACATGATATTTTGATACATTCATTTAATGTGTAAAGATCAAATCAGGTCTCACTCCTGTAATCCCAGTGCTTTGGGAGACTGAGGTGGTAGGATTGCTTGAGGTCAGGAGTTTGAGACCAGCCTGAGCAACATGGTGAAACCCTGTCTCTACAAACATATTTTAAAATTAGCTGGACATGGTGGCACACACCAGTAGTCCCAGCTACTGGGGAAGCTGAGGTGGGAGGGGATCATATGAGCCCAGGAGTTCCAGGTTACACTGAACTATGATCATGCCACTGCACTCCAGCCTGGGTGCCAGAGAGAGACCCTGACCTCTTAAACAAACAAACAAACAAAAAGTGATCAAATTAGAGTAATGGTCTATCCATCACCTAAACGTTTATCTTTTCTTTATGCCAATAACATTTGAATTATTCTCTTTAAGTTATTTTGAAATGTACCGTAGGTTATTACCTATAGTCCACCTACTGATCTGTTGAACAATAGGTCTTATTTCTGATTCTGACTGTATATATTTGCACCCATTAATCAATTTCTCTTCATCCTCCTCTGCCCCCACCCTTCCTGGCCTCTGGTACCCACCAATCTACTCTCCATCTTCATGAGATCCCCTTTTTAAGTTTTCACATAGGAGTGTCTTTCTGTGCTTTGTTTATTTCACTTAACATAATGATCTTCAGTTCTATCCATATCCTTCATTAAAACTAGCATTTTCATGAAGCCCAACTTTATTTTTTTTCCTTGAGACTTTCTTATATTGATCCAATTACCCTTCCTGTCCTTATTGTATTTTAATTGCATCCTTTTCTATTTTTTTGCAACCAAGAACTTTCACTAGAACATCATATTTCAATGTTAAAAACAAAAAAATTTTAGTAAAGCTGAATAAGAAAAACATTATAATCATCAATTTTCTTTTACGTGGACTCTCAATTAGGAATTCTGTGCCACCGGCTTTAGCAGTGCCATTACTAGCTGACATTGTTTTCTAGGGCGTTTGAGCGACTAAATGTGTTTTATCACCTTGCCGACAGGCTATTTGAATTGGTTTCCAGAGAATTTGGCACTTTGAACTAATGAGTATTTTAACAGATTCAAAGCCTTTATGGAAGAAAGTTTGTTGCACAATCTCTGGGAAAATGAGAAAATATCTGGTTTTTTGGAACATGACAAATTACTAATTTGCTAACAAATGGACACCATTACTCTGTCACCTGTATGGATGAATGATTACCTCACTTAGCCTTTTAGATATACAATTTTCTTTTTTGCCAATACAATTATGATTTTTTTATAGCAATGCTCCCTACATGGTAATTTCTTATTCAAATCAATATAATTAATATGCAGCATGATAAGCCATTGTTTGGCTATGACATTATATGCATAGACATATAGATATATATACACATATATTTTTTTTTCTTTTAACAAATATTTGTTAAGTGTCTACTGTTTATATAATGGCATTGGGTGTTGCTTGGGGACAAGTATACACAGACATCATCCTTGTTATAATGTTATTTTTAATGGCAGATCGATGATTAATTTTTTATAAAATTGTTCTTCAAAAACATAGGCACATTGTGCTTTTTCCAAAGGAAGCTGGTTTGGAGAATTACAGTTCCTCTCAGTTCTAGAGATCCATAGTCTTTTACAGGAAGTTGACTTGGATGAAAGTTCTCCTCTGGTCGGTTGATTTTTGTAGCTACCATGCGTTGCACAAAAACAAATGAATAAATTAACAAATGAATGAATGGATGAAGCAATGAGCTGGTAAGATTATAAACTGAAAAATTTCACGTGTAAAATCTCATACACTCAGGGAACACCTAGCCTCAGTGTGACTCATTTAAATAATTGTTTTTGGTTTTGTTTTTTTATTTTGTTTCTCTGGTGCTTACTTGGCACATCAAAATCTTGACTACAGGCTGGCATGGTGGCTCATGCCTGTAATGCCAGCACTTTGGTGGACTTGCTCATCAATCCGGCTCACAAGTTCTTCTAACATTTTCACTTTCATTTGAATCCTGGGTTGGGCAAAGGTGTAGTTGTCCTGAATACCATCCAGTAGCTTGCTCATCCACCAGTAGGTGTCGGCTTCAATGTTGCGCAGCACCTCTGCGGGCATGCCGGAGACGTCCACTGCATCCACTGAGGTGGGTGGATCATCTGAGGTCAGGAGTTCGAGACCAGCATGGCCAACATGGCAAAACTCCCTCTCTACTAAAACAATAAAAATTAGCCAGGCATGATGGTGTGTGCCTATAATCCCAGCTACTCAGGAGGCTGAGGCATGAGAATTGTTGAACCTGGGATGTGGAGGTTGCAGTGAGCCAAGATCATGCCATTGCACTCCAGTCTGGGTGACAGAGTGAGACCCGATCTCAAAAAAAAATAATCTTGAGTATAATTTTTTTGCCTCACTTTTGATTCCTGTCTAAGTGCTCAAAATAGCCTTTATAGTAACATATACTAAATTGGGAGTACTGCTTTTATCCCCTTGTTGACCTAAAAGGAAGAAGATGAGTCACAAAATATGAATTAGAGCTTTCTTGAGCCAAAATGAGGACTGTTGCCTGGACACATGTCCAAGTTGCCTTGGAGAGTGCTCCCTCAGCATTTGTTACAAGCAGGGTTTTAAAGGCAAAGGGAACAAGGAGGCGAGTACCGACAGCAATTCTCATTGGTTTACAAAGATAACATTGATTAGTGATTGGCTATACATTTTAGGATTATAGGGTATGAGCTATGATGTCCCGCATATGGCATTTTATGACTCCTCGCTTAGTCTAGTCCCCACGGAACAAGTGGCTTCAGGAGGTAATTATTTAGCTCAAGGGAGAGTGATGTGACTATGTGGCTGTTGTCACATTCCTATGATTCTCTGGGCCTGATCATTTAACGGAGCTAGCATTCTTCAGGTAAAAAGCTTCTTTTCTTCTTTTCTTCCCCTCATACCCTTGACCAATCCTAGAGAATTAATTAAAAGGAAACTTTGCTTCCCTCCAGGATGTTTCAAAAATTTCTGTCCCTGCCTCAACCCCCAGATTAAACTCACTAATGATATAGAGCCAATATCAACTCTAAATACTCAATAACCTTAGATTTAGGAAAATTAAATTATTGGCCAGTAATTACTCCAATAGTTCTTGCCCCAACCCCCACCTCAATTGTTAACACCAGGGAGAGATGCATGGACCTATTGGCTGTTTTTTCTCTAGTTTCTTCTCTTTTCTGTCATGCATCATTTAATACCCTTTACAGTGGGAAAAGTAATGTCTTGCAAGTAGCCCACGCTGCGACAGATTCCCCACTGTAAACTTTATTGGCGTCTTCTACTGAACAAGTTGAAAACATTCTGGCTACTACGTGTGGTACCGCCTCATCCCCCTATGGTCACTGAAACACGTGACTTAGTCCTATCAAATGCTTATAAGATTAGCCATTACTGGTCAACATTTTAATTTCCCTAAACCCAAGATTATTGAGTATTTAGAGTTGATACTGGCGCTGTATCAATAGTGAGTTTAATTTTAAAAATAAATCCTAAATTTCATTTTTGAAATGGCAGGCTAAAAATTTACTACCTTCTCTCCTCTTCTAAATCATGTTTAAAATCATGGGGAATTGACCACAAGAGCATAAATTTATCTATGACAAAACTAGGAGATAGCTGTAACTTCAAACCACGATCTGTAAGAATGGTCTTCCTTATGACATGAAGTCAAATTCAGATATGGGAAAACCAAGGAGAATGTGCCCACAGGGGCATCTCTCAGACAAAGGGGATAGAGCTCCAGAGAACTGGCATATCTGTTGTGACAAGACCACAGCCCACTGTCTGAAACCAGAATACAAGACACGGGAACAGAGTATAAGAGATGGTGGCTTTTCTGGGTTGGGTTTGACACCAAGGAGAAACAAAGGAATTGAAATCGAATGAAGAATCACTGACCGCTGATCAAGATACACAAAACTGGACACTAGTTGAAGTGTTAAGGGCAGACTTTAATTAGTAATAACTATTTCAATAGGAAAAAGAGTCCAGTATGTACTGTACAGAGGTGACAGATATCTGGGCATTTTAAAGGGATAATGGGGGAGTAGGAAAGGGGACTAGCAGGAGCTCAGTAAAGTCAGAGAAATGAAAAATCACAAAAAGTAGAAAGGGGGTTGGTCAGTGTAAAACCCATCTGGGTTTTCCATTGGGCACTTAAGGAGGTTAAGCTCATACCCTCCCACAGAGGCTGAGAGACACAGGCCCTATCTAAGCCTGGCCAGAACAAACAGTAAATTCATTTGGCAGCCTTGAGTCTTTTTAAGCAGTCACATTGGGGAGTGGGGGAATATTGGGGTCATCCTAGGGGTGTGGCCTTGAGCAGTTAGGAAGTATGTCAGTGCTATCATGAATAGTGCTGCAATGGAATCAACCCAAATGCCCAACAATGATAGACTGGATTTGAAAAATGTTATACATGTACACCATGGAACACTATGCAGCCATAAAAAGGAATGAGATCTTGTCCTTTGCAGGGACATGGTTGAAGCTGGAAGCCACTATCCTCAGCAAGCTAATACAGGAATAGGAAACCAAACAGGGCATTTATAACCAAACACTGCACCATTCTCACTTATAAATGGGAATTGAGCAATGAGAACATGTGGACATAGGGAGGGAAACATGCTGGGTAGCCTGCTGGGGAGTTGGGGAGAGCATCAGGAAAAACAACTAATGCGTGCCAGGCTTAATACCTGGTGATGGTTTGATAGGTGCAGCAAACCATCATGGCACACATTTACCTATGTAACAAACCTGCACATCCTGCACATGTACCTTGAAACTTAAAATTTTTTAAAATTAAATTAAAATTTAAAAAAGAAAGTATGTCAGTGTTTAAGTATTTATAGGCCAAGGTTAAGGCCTATTCAAGAGGAGGGCTCAGAGTAGCCTGGCTAGAGCTTAGTCCAGGAGAGACTCTTTTTCACCATGAAATCAGAGAGGTGGAATGTGCTATGGTAACAAACAGTGAGGACTCCAGTGGCTGCTTCTCTGGGTTTGAGGCGTGGCTCAGCTATTTACCAGATGTGTAAACTTGGGTGAACCAATACACTTCAGTATCTCCATTTTATTATCTTTAAAATATAAATCGATGTAATACCTATGCCATAGAGAATGCACGATGATTACTTGAATTGTTTGTGAAGCACTTAGAACACTGCTTAGCACAACATACAGGCTGTGTACGTGTTTTCTATAATTAGATTTGATGAAGCTGTCTTCACATCATATTGGGGGAAAAAAAGACTGTGTAGGATGAATAGCCCTGCAGTTGCTGATCTTGGTTCACCTCGGAGAAGAAAAGGCTAAAATATTCAATTGCACACAGAACCCTATATTATAAAGGAGTACAGTGTGAATCAGAGATAATCTTTGTATAGCTAGAAAATGGTTCTGACCCCTCTCCAACAAAGACCTTCTCTAGAAAAAACTCACCTTGTTGAGAGTTGAATACTAATCCAGAAAAACCATCTCAGAATCCGTGTAGAGATCCTACTTATAAAAATGAG
This sequence comes from Sapajus apella, assembly GCF_009761245.1. NCBI lineage: Eukaryota > Metazoa > Chordata > Mammalia > Primates > Cebidae > Sapajus > Sapajus apella. The sequence continues at coordinate 2,902,727 of NW_022436993.1, read as the reverse complement.
AATTTAAAGAAAAAGAATGAGAGAGAAATAGAAGATGAAAAACACTGACCAGAAAAATGTCATCAGAAAAGAAAGCAAACCTAAGTCAAAGAAACAACAGAACAAAACAAAGCAAAACAAAACAAAGCTATTTATCAGAGTGGACTGAGTTATTCTGCAGTGACAGAAAACCTCTAAATCTCAGTGGCTAAAACAGCAAATTTTTATTTCTCGTTCGGGCTATGTGTCTGTCTTGGGTTGACTGAGCCATGATTCATGACATTCCTACTTAGGAATCTAGGCTAAAAAAGCCACCATTTTCTGCAATGTCCCAAAATCTCTGTGACCAAGAGAAGTGAACAAGTCATATCTTAAAATTTCCAGTAGAAATAACACGTGTGACTTCCACAAAGATTTCCCTTGCCATAAGCCACTCATGGAGCCACAATTAATTTCAAATAGGGAGGGAAGTTCAATGCTTCCATATGCCCAGAAAAAGAAGTACAATATTTGTTTTTGTTTTTCTGTATTTTTGTTTTCCTTCCAAATTTTATTTTAGGGTACAGTTTGGTTACATGGGTAAATTGTGTGCCATGTGAGTTTTATGTGCAAATTATTTCATCATTCTGGTAATGAGCATAATACCCAATAAGTAGTTTTTGATCCTTACTCTCCTCCCACTCTCCACCCTCAAGAAGGCCCCTCTATCTATTGTTCCCTTCTTTGTGTCCATGTATACTCAATGTTTAGCTTCTACTTATAAGTAAGAACCTGTGGTATTTGGTTTTCTGTTCCTGCATTCATTCACCGAGGATAGTGGTCTCCAATTGCATCCATGGTGCTGCAAAGGACATGATCTCATTCCCTTTTTATTTCTCAGTGTGTACATACCATATTTCCTTTATCTAGTCCAGCATTGATGGGCATCTAGGTTGATTCCATTTCTTTGCTATTGTGAATACTGCTGCAATGAACATATACATGTATGTGTTTTTATGGTAGAGAAATTCATATTCCTTTGGGTATATATCTAGTAATGGGATTGCTGGGCCAACTGGTAGTTCTGTTTTAATTTATTTGAGAAATCTCCAAACTGCTTTCTGCAATGGCTGATCTGATTTACATTCCAACCAGCATTGTACAAGCAGTATAACCATTCCCTGTTCTCTGCAACCTCTCCAGTGTCTGGTTTTATTTTTAAATAATAAGCATTTTGACTGGTGTGAGATGGTATCTTATTCTAGTTTTGACTTACATTTCTCTAATTATAAGTAATATTTAGCATTGTTTTCATAGGCTTGTTGGCCACATGTATGTCTTCTTTTGAGAAGTGTCTGTTTATGTCTTTTGCCCATTTTTTAATGGGGTTGTGTCACTTTTGATAAACATGGCAATATTTGTAAACATCTCTGAAGACTACTACAAAATACTTAAAAATCTAACTTAAGCAAACTCCACATAAGTAAAATTATATTTGAATCTAATATTCTAGGGCCTATCATATCTGGGAAAAAATTGAGCCACAAAGATCAACAATGAGTTTAATCCAGTAGAATCATTAGAATGAATCCTTAGAATTCAAGTAGGACACACACACACACACACACACACACACACACACACACACACACAGGCACACACACACACACACACACACACACACACACACATAGTGGGCTTCTATTTTTCCTTAGTAATATCCAGTGCAATAAAAATAGAGAATAGATCATTTTTTTTCTAAAGGAAACATAATATGATAGTATTTATATATAAGGGCAACAAAAAATAGTTTTAAACATTTGAGAACTCACAAAACATACTGTCTTCAGCCTTTCTCAAGTTACCTGAGGACAAATGTCAACCAATCAAAGGATGACTGTGGAAACTGTGATGGAAAGAGTGGCAGTGAGCATGAAAAGTCTTAACTAAGATAAGCTAGAAGTGCTTAATCTAGGTATTATAATCACTGAACAGATTGGACATTTTTAAATCCTAACAGTGTAAAGTGATATCACTTAAGAAGCTGAACAGAAAATAATATTAGCAATAATAATAATGGGGAAATATTGAGCTCTTAATGTGAGCTCTCTGTTGTTTTAAGCACTTTAAACATACCAGCCTTTTTTCTTTTTTTTGAGACAGAGTCTCACTCTGTCACCAGGCTCGCTGCAACCTCTGCCTCCCGGTTTCGAGCAATTCTCCTGCCTCAGCCTCCCTAGTAGCTGGGACTACAGGCCTGCGCCACCACGCCCAGGTAATTTTTTTGTATTTTTAGTAGAGACAGGGTTTCACCATGTTGGCCAGGATGGTCTCCATCTCTTGACCTCGTGATCTGCCTGCCTCAGCCTCCCAAAGTGCTGGGATTACAGGTTTGAGCCACCGCGCCTGGCCCATACCAGTTAATTATTAGAAACAGTCATATCTCTTTATGCTTGGTAGCTAGATAGACCCCAAACACACAAAATTGCTAATCGTTGTATTTTTATAATATTTCTTAATGAAAGTAGTGAAATTTAAAATATAAATTTAAAATTCCACTTTATTTTTAAAACTTTATTGAGAATTTTATGTGCTTTAAATTTTTCATTTTATTTTATTTTGGGTTTTTATTTTTATTTATTTATTTTGTTAAGACAGGGTCTCACTCTGTCACCCAGGCTGAAGTACAAGTGGTGTGATCATAGATCACCGCAGCCTTGATCTCTGAGGCTCAAGAAATTCTCCCACCTCAGCCACTACAGGCATGCACCAACACATCTGGCTAATTTAAAATTTTTTTTGTAGAGACAGGGTCTCCTTATGTTTATCAACCCAGGATGATCTCAAACTCCTAGGCACAAGCAATCCTTTTGCCTCAGCCTCTCAAAGTGCTGAGATTACAGGGGTGAGCAGCATGAGCCTTTATGCTATTTTAATGTGCAAAGTTTATATTTTTGTTTTTTTAATATTAAAAAGTAATTTGAATATTTTTGAGAATAAGAACCTTTGGGAAACATGTCCACAAATAATTTTTACTTTTTCAATTTCTTTTACTTTATGAGTTTATGATAAAAAATTTCAAACTGCATACACTTTAAAGAAAATTGCATTTATATTTTCTTAATTTTAGAAAGTGTAAAAGAAGTAACTTTGATAAGAACATATAACAGTTTAGATCATAAAAGAGACAAGCTAAAAGAAAAAAAATCAAAATTTTGAGAAAGAAATTGTTTAAATTTTTGAAAACTCTAAACAGTAAAAGTGAGCAGATTTCTTTAAAGTGTAATTCACAAATAACTCTAAAATAGAAGCTTACAAATTCTTTATTTAAGAACATTTAATTACTGATTGAAACAATGAAATTAGGTATGAGCTGAGAGGAGAAATAAATAACAATGAAAAAGAACAAGACAATTAATCTTATTGAATCCAGAATTCAAACAAGTCAAATCCTTGAAACTTCATCTTCTTTATTAAAGGAATATTTAATTTCTAATTAAAACAATGAGAAAAAGAAAGAATTATTCCTATAAAACTCATGACTCAAAAACAACAAAGAGAGACTCTGGCCTCCCCATTAGAAGATGAAAAAAATAAAGAATACATTCATGACCTATGATATACAGACCTGCATTTGTACTCTTGCCCAAGAACTCTCAAATGTCAGATGGGCCTCTAGAGGTATCTTCACATTAAGAAATACAAATTAAGAATAGTATGAGACTCCTCTGTCAATACTGTATAAATAAATTTGAAACACTGGATGTAATGCATGATTTTTTTGTGGAAGCCATAAATTATTAATACTGAGAACTAAAGAGGTAGAAAATTGTAAAGAAATAAATACCATAAAAGAATATGTAAAATTGTAAAAAAAAAAAAAAAAAGAAAAGAAAAGAAAAGAAATGTACCCAATCATAACATCCTTAAAACAAGCACATTATTTTCTGGGAGGGTGTCAGGAAATTCCATAGCATTAAGAAACAGATAGGCTGGGTGCGGTGGCTCACACTTGTAATCCTAGCACTTTGGGAGGCCTAGGTGGGCAGATCAGGAGGTCAGGAGTTTGAGACCAACATGGCCAATATGGTGAAACACCGTCCCTACTAAAAATTAAAAAATCTAGCCAGGCATGGTGGCACAGGCCTGTAATCCCAGCTACTCAGGAGGCTGAGGAAGAAGAGTCACTTGAACCTGGGAGGCAGAGTTTGCAGTGAGCCGAGATCCTGCCATTGCACTCCATCCCAGGTGTCAGAGCTAGACTCTACCTCAAAAAGGAAAAAAAGAAAAATTTGATGCTATTTATAATTTTCTGGAACACAGAAAAAAATGTTTCCAAATTGTTTTGTTGTGGAGGCATTAACATCTATGTGTATATTTTATATATTTATACATAGTAAATATATATAACACATAAATATATACTTTTATATGTATTATATATAACAGATAACTAATGATAAAAATATTTACTAATCATCCTCACATATGAATATATATGTAAAACTTCTAAAAATTTTTGTAAACAGAATTTAGCAGTCCATTTAAAAAAACACACAATATGAGCAAGTAGTTTATTTCAAAAATCCAAGAATGATTCAACTTTAGAAAATCTTCAGTATTAAATCCAACACCTTAATAGATCAACACAGTAATTCCTATATGCTTCAGAAAGGCATTCAATATCATTCAACATTCATTCATAATAAAAACTCTTAATAAAATGATGGTTATTGATGTCCTTAATATGAGTTTATACACACATATACATGCACAAACACACACACATACAAACCCCAGCATCATATTTAATGATTAAAACATCTCCATCAGGGTCAGCAACAGTGCAAAGTATTTAGTATCACTGTTATTTATTATTATTCTGGTGGTACAGGCTAATGTAAATATAAAGAGAAAACAAAGAGGAATAAAAATTAGAAAGAGGGTTAAGCATATCTGTAGGTGATTATTACATTATTATATACCTAAAAATTCCAGAATCATCAACTTTGAAATGTTGTAAACATTAAGAAAAATCAGCAAGATGACTGGGTATTGATATATGGTAATCAGCAGCCTTCAATGTGTGAAAACAATACCAATCAGAACAAATAATTGATAAAAATTCACACTTAAAAAAGTGACTGTAAATGCACCTACCCCCAAGTAAATGACGATAAAAAAAATGTCTTAAGACATTGACAAATATTCCCTGGGTAGGCAAAATTTCTGATTGAGAGTTACTGACCTAAACCTTCTTTAGTAAGAAAGTTGAATAAATTATGATATAACTGTAGAATGAAATAATACAACTTAGAATGGAGCAGCTCTATAAGGACTAATACTGAAAGCATTCTGAAGTGTATTATTAAGCAAGCAAAGCAAGGCTGACGATAGTGTGGAGGTCTTTGTTGTTAATTTTATTTTTCTGTTTTGCAGGAGAAAAGATTAGGTATATCCACACACATGTGCTACTTGGAGGTACATATAACGTTTCTGAATCGATAGAGAAAATATTCATGGGGAGAGGAACTTGGTTGCTGGAGACCATGAGCTGAAGGCTGTTAAAACTTCTGACATAACTGGAGAGAGTAAACAATGAAGTGGGAAAGTTGGAGTCTTGATGGATACGTAGAAATCTGCTTAGCTTGTTGCCTAAGTGGAATAAAACACAAATTGTCTCATGGATTTGCTATCGGTCACAAAATTGATGAATCTCATCATGATGGCAAACAAACCTACCGTAATCAATCCCACCCAGTGACTGTTTTGACTTGGAAATAAATATAATCTCCTAAGCAGCAGTGTATGGTTATGGGAAGTTTCTTGTGAATTCTTCTGGAGATTCTCAAAATCCGTTGTGTATTTTTCAGTTTGTTTTGTTTTTGTACAAAGCCTGAGAAACAGGAGAGCAGAGGAATGTTTTCCTCTAGAGAATATAACTGAAGAAACTCAACTGTAGTAGCAAAATGGGAGAAAAAAACAGATTTCCCAGGAAAGCACTAAGGGGTTAGAAAACTGAACCTTCTAGTTTTGAAAAGATTGTTGGATTTCTAGACCCCCCAGTATGGAAAATAATTTTTGTTCCTATTGGTTATTATTACTACTCAATTCTACTGAATGGTCTGAAAATATTTAAGTGTGTTAATTTTGTAGTCTAATATTTTAATCCATAGTTTGAAACTATAGTCATATAACTGTCAATACAAATACTTAATACCTATTACCTACTATGAATGAGTTCGTTTTTGGTCTCTTAAATGCAAAATTCTCTTTTGGTCTCTTAAATGCACAACTGTATTTAATTAATATTGGTTTTCTCAAACTGTAATTATATGCTATATTTAGTAACCTTTTAGATTTCATCTTAATAATTACTTAATAAAATATTCAAATTCAGTTTTTCGAAAGTCAGATTATTCTTTATGATAGTTACCACCAAAATAAAGTTCATCATGTTACATTTAACAAAGCAGATATGAATAGAAATATTATTTTAAAACAAAATAGGGATATTTATTCAAGAGAATATGCATTGTATGCTTCATTATAATATGTCATGTAATAGAGTTCTATGTGATCTATAGATTGAGCCAAAGATAGAAATGGTCATGTAATGCTATGCACTTGAACAATAGTCTTGAAAGACCAAAAGAATCCCAGTCTCAAAAAAGAAATCTCTAACTGTATTTGATTTGTTTCTCCTGCAGGGAACTCAACGTGTCAGGTAGCCACTAACTGCTATTGCCAATTTTCTTCAGATTATCAGCAGAAAAATAATTTGCCCAAATATATGCCAAATGAGAAAAGGGTTCCAGTTCACTGAGATTTTGCTTAGAGCTGTAACTATTTTCAGGGGAAAGGGCAAGCCATGTAGAGATACACTGGCAAGCTCCTAGCCGACAGGCCCTAGTGACCCCAATCTGCCAGCAGGGGCTGCACCCTCTCTTCTTTGCCAATTCTGGAAAATTGAGGTTGTTGCCAATATACCTGGGCCACCTCACAGCTGGCAGAGATACAACAGAGACACCCCCAGGAGCACTAACAATGATTTAGGATAGGACCGTTGTGCTCAGCTGAGAAAGGAGTCTAACCCACGAAAGACCAAATGCAGAGGGATTTACAGAGGCCCATGTCTGAGCTGCATTATGTCTTTCTGTTAAAGAAATTAGTGAGCACATTCTCATAAGTGAAAAAGGTCATTTGCTATTTGAAAGCTCTTTTTAGAAGTCAACTGCTTGTTCACCACTACAGTTGACCCTTGAACAACATGTCTCTGAACCACACAGTTCCATTTATACACAGATTTTCTTCTGCCTCTGCCACCCCTGAGACAGCAAGACCATCCTTCCTCTTTCTCCTCTTCAGCCTACTCAACTTCCACTTAATGAATAGTAAATATGTTTTCTCTTCCTTAGGGATTTTCTTAATAACATTTTCTTTTTTCCAGCTTAGTTTATTGTAAGAATGCAGTATATAACACATATAACATACAAAATACGTGTTAATCCACTGTTTATCTTATTCGTAATGTTACAGGAAAGGGGTCCAGATCCAGACCCCAGAGAGGGTTCTTGGATCTCACAGGAAAGAATTCAGGGCAAGTCCACAGTACAAAGTAAAAACAAGTTTATTAAGGAAGTAAAGTGTTGAAAATACAGTGAAATTGTTTTGGCTGTGTCTCCACCCAAATGTCATCTTGAATTCCTAGATGTTGTGGGAGGGACCCGGTGGAAGGTAATTGAATCATGGAGGCAAGTCTTTCTCATGCTGTTCTCCTGATAGTGAATAAGACTCATAAGATCTGATGGTTTTAAAAATAGGAGCTTCTTTGCACAAGCTCATCCTCTCTTTTCCTGCGGCCATCCACATAAGATGTGACTTGCTCCTCCTTGCCTTTCGCCATGGTTGTGAGGCTTCTCCAGCCACGTGGAACTGTAAGTTCAATTAAACTTTTATAAATTGCCCACTCTGTGGTATGTCTTTATCAACAGGTAAAATCGGACTAATACCTACAGTTACTTCATAGACAGAGTAGGGGATTCCCAAAAGTAAGAGGAGAAAGGCATCTGCCTTAGGTACAATGCTCCTATATATAGGATAAAAAAAATTATGGGGAGATGTGCTCTGCTACAAGGGTTTGTGATAAAGGATTAATTTTCTTAATTACTTTATTTTGCAAGAATCAATATTATTGTCTGTAAATCAAAATTAGGAATGCTTTTGTTCTCAAGATATTGGGATATTAGGACGCTCCTGAGTCTAGGTCTGTTTAGTAAACGATATCAATCTGTTCCCTTAACTGTAAACATCTAGAGGCTAGGAATGCCTAACTTTCTGGAAATGAAGCCCAACAAGTCCCAGCTTTATTTTCCTAGTGCTCACTCAAGACAGAGTCACTCTGGTTGAATGCCACTCACAGTAAGGTGTCCGGTCACCATTAGACTATTAGTAGTTAAGTTTTGGAGGAATCAAAGGTTACACACTGCACAGGGGGCCAGTGCTCCAACCCCCGCATTGTTCAAGGGTCAACATGGTTGTTTCTTTTCTTTCTTTTCTTTTTTTTTTTTTTTTGAGACGAGGTCTCACTCTGTCACCTAGGCTGGAGTACAGTGGCGATGCTGTCTCAGCTCATGAAACCTCTACCTCCTGGGTTCAAGCAATTCTCCTACCTCAGCCTCTTGAGTAGTTGGGATTACAGGCAACTGCCACCATGCCCAGCTAATTTTTGTGTTTTTAATAGAGATGGGGTTTCACCATGTTGGCCAGGCTGGTCTCAAACTCCTGACCTCAAACGCCTGGGCCTCCCAAAGGGTTGGAATTACAGACTGAGCCACTGCTCCCGGCCAAGGTAGTTGTTTCTCTACCTCTGTCCACCTCACTTCCACTGACTACATTTAAGTACACTAGCCAAGTAAACTGGAAATAAAGTCTCCTCACAAGGAACCTCAGATTTAACTTAGAACAAATGATGGCAGGATAAAGTTAATTTTGTTGTTTCCATTTTTTTTTTTTTTAATTCATAGCTTTCTACATCTTTCTTCATTGTTTTCTTCCTTCTAACCTATTCAGATTTACTGTGCTCTTTTCCTAGTTTATAAGTTTACTATTTAGTTAATTTATTTATACATTTTATTTTTTTTTAAACAAATGCATTTAAGGCTATAAACTTACCTTTACATGCAACTTTAGGTGTATCTCACATTTTTAAAAAAGGTAATGGTTTATGTTAGTTCTTCTAAATTTTTTATTCTTCTCATTAAACATGAACTATTTAGGAGCGTATTTTGGGGTTTCTAAACCTATATTTTTTAAAACTATCTAATATTGTAGTGAGAGAATGTGTTTATATAATAGCTATTCTCTGAAATTTACTGAAATTGTAACATATACATGGTCAGTTTTTGTAAACATTCTTTGTGTACTCAAAACCTATAAATATTCTTTATTTAAAGGATGCAGACAGATCTGTCTTCTTTAGAGAGGGAGGGAGAGAGAGAATTAGGTAGACTGCTAATGACTCTCAAAACTTCAAAAAGCCTTTTTAAAGTTATTGTGCTTTGTCTGTTGGCTTCTAATAGAAATGTATTACCCTTTCACACTGTAATCATAGTTATGTTAAATTTTTTTCCTAACAATAGTGTCAGGATTTATTTTATACATTTTAAATCTAAGTGATTAGGAGTAATCATGTTCATGATTATTATATCTTCTTGGTAGATTTTCCTTTTATTTTTATGTAGTATCCCTATTTATCCTTATTAATACATTTTGGGTTAATTGTACTTTGCTTGATATAACTATTCTAGGGAAGTTTCTTCAGGCTAGCCTTTTCATACTTACCTTTTTCCATCCATTTACTTTAAGCCATTATCACTTCTCAGGAGGATTTGACTACCATCTGTTTGTTTTTTTTAATCTAAGCTAATAATATTTTTCCAAAGACTTTTTTCAATTTACTTTTATTATAATATTTTATTGTAATTATGATATTTTAAAATGTATAATTATTATTTCATTTGGTGAGTTTTTTGGCATATCCTACTATAAATATTTTTAACATGGTCTATGATTATTCAGTATTCCTTTAGTCTTTTTAAACATAACACAGACCTTAGAATATTTTAACTACTATTTACTTAAATTCTTATAATACTATTGCTTCTAATTTTATTAATAATAGCCAACACTTGTGTGGCCTTTATTATGTTCCAGGGACTTTTGAAGTGCTTCACATACATTGACTCAGTTACTCCTTACAATGACCCTATGAGGTCGCTACAATTACTGTCCCCTTTTACAAATAAGGAAACTGAGGTAAGGAGGTCAAAGTGACTTACCCAAGGCCATAGAATTAGTAGCAAGTGGTAGACCAAAATACGAATTTAAAAAACTTTAAAACTTTATGGGGAAAATGTAGAATAACAATTTTAATATTGGAGTAGAGTAAGATTTAGATAATAAGAGAGAAGAAAAGCAGAAACCACAAAGTAAAAGCTTGATAAATCAGACTTTATTACAATTTAAAATGTCTATTAGATAAATGGCACCTAAGGAAAGTTTCAAGGACAAGCAATTAACCAGGAAAGTTATAAGCTGCACATTTGAAAAATAAAGGAGAGTTTTCTGATCTATATAAAGAATTACCCGTCAGTAAGAAAAGGACAAGCAACCCCACCCTACCCAACTCTGCCCACTCCCAACTGAAGAGCAAAAACTGTGAAAATGCAATTGACTAACTAAGAAATCAGAATGACCAACACACTCAATCCCCCAAGCAATTACAGAAAGGCTTGCAAAAGGAGGTGGTATGTTTCCCGGCACCTGACAGCGCCACCCACAGACACTTTTCAGCAGCTCTTATGCACGGTGGAGTCAGGCAGCCTGTGGATATGCCAGCTTGTTCACGTCTGAAGGATTGGAAAATTTAACTGGAACACTGAATAGCAAGGAATATGAATGACGAGCAAACACAGGTACCCAAAATAATTTATCAATAAATCTGAAAATGAATGAATGAAAAGGCAAGTAGCAGAAATGTATTAGAATGCAGTATCATTTATTGACAGGTTAAAAGGAGAAGGCTTATATTTTTTCCTTTTATTTTTACAAGATATATGCATATGCAAATAGGCACAAAATGATATTCATATGAAAATGATAGTCACTTCTAGAGAATAAGGATATCCTCTGGGAAAAAAAAGACCTATGAGGCTATTGGGATTTGAGTATAAACATTGTTGCATTAAATGAAGGATGTGAAAAAAATATGGCAAAATGTTTATACTCATTTAATCTTTGTGGTTGGGGCTATAAGTGTCTGTTCCATGTGTTAGCTGTGTGTGTTTAATATTTTGCAATTTAAAGTAGAAAAGAAAATATTTATTATACATTGATTTGAAATTTCAATGTCTTTAATAATTTAATTGAATTAAAACAAGCAATTTTTTTCTTTTTTTTTCCATTTATTTATTTTATTGCATTTTAGGTTTTGGGGTACATGTGAAGAACATGCAAGATTGTTGCATAGGTACACACATGGCAGTGTGATTTGCTGCCTTCCTCCCCATCACCTACATCTGGCATCTCTCCCCTTGCTATCTCTCTCCAACTCCCTACCCCCCACTGACCCTCCCCTATTTCCCTCCAATTGACACCAGTGTGTAGTGCTCCCCTCCCTGTGTCCACGTGTTCTTATTGTTCAACACCCACCTATGAGTGAGAACATGCGGTGTTTGATCTTCTGCTCTTCTGTCAGTTTGCTGAGAATGATGGTTTCCAGGTTCATCCATGTCCCTACAAAGGACCCAAACTCATCGTTTTTGATGGCTGCATAATATTCCATGGTGTATATGTGCCACATTTTCCCTGTCCAATCTATCATCGATGGGCATTTGGGTTGGTTCCAGGTCTTTGCTATTGTAAATAGTGCTGCAATGAACATTCGTGTGCACGTGTCCTTATAGTAGAACGATTTATAATCCTTTGGATATATACCCAGTAATGGGATTCCTGAGTCAAATGGAATTTCTATTTCTAGGTCCTTGAGGAATCACCACACTGTCTTCCACAATGGTTGAACTAATTTACACTCCCACCAACAGTGTAAAAGTGTTCTTATTTCTCCACATCCTCTCCAGCATCTGTTGTCTCCAGATTTTTTAATGATCGCCATTCTAACTGGCATGAGATGGTATCTCAATGTAGTTTTGATTTGCATTTCTCTGATGACCAGTGATGATAAGCATTTTTTCATATGTTTGTTGGCCTCATGTATGTCTTCTTTTGTAAAGTATCTGTTCATATCCTTTGCCCACTTTCGAATGGGCTTGTTTGTTTTTTTCTTGTAAGTCTGTTTTAGTTCTTTGTAAATTCTGGATATCAACCGTTTGTCAAATGGGCTGCAAAAATTTTTTCCCATTCTGTTGGTTGCCGATTCACTCTAATGACTGTTTCTTTTGCTGTGCAGAAGCTGTGGAGTTTGATTAGGTCCCATTTGTCTATTTTGGCTTTTGTTGTCAGTGCTCTTGGTGTTTTGGTCATGAAGTCCTTGCCTACACCTATGTCCTGAATGGTTTTGCCTAGATTTTCTTCTAGGGTTTTTATGGTGTTAGGTCTTATGTTTAAGTCTTTAAACCACCTGGAGTTAATTTTAGTGTGAGGTGTCAGGAAGGGGTCCAGTTTCTGCTTTCTGCACATGGCTAGCCAGTTTTCCCAACACCATTTATTAAACAGGGAATCCTTTCCCCATTGCTTAAAACAAGCAATTTCAAAAATAATACTGTAAGGTTCTCAATAAGCTTAAATACAGCATGAAATTTATTAAACCCAATTGAATCAATGGCATTTTACCATTTGGGATTCTGGAGAATTTGCTCCTGCAGGAGATACTTTTAAAAAGTTTGGAAAGCATAGGATTTCCTACCCTGTAACTTATTAAGTGTGCATTTTTTCAGTGGCTGTCCCCTAACTCCAATTAATAAAAGAAAACCTCTCATACAAGTAGAAGAAAGTTATTAGAATGCAATTTCATTTATTCACATGCTAAAAGCAGAAGGTTTACATATTGTATGAGATATTTCTAGATCTCAGATAATTCTACAATCACTCTATGATTTTTATTTATTTATTTATTTATTATTTTTTGAGACAGAGGTTTGCTCTTGTTGTCCAAGCTAGAGTGCAATGGCAAGACCTCGGCTCACTGCAACCTCCACTTCCCAGGTTCAAGCGATTCTCCTGCCTCAGCCTCCCAAGTAGCTGGGATTACAGGTGCACACCACCACGCTGAGTAATTTTTTTGTATTTTTAGTAGAAACGGGGTTTCATCATGTTAGCCAGGCTGGTCTTGAACTCCTGACTTCAGGTGATCTGCCTGCCTTGGCCTCCCAAAGTGCTGGGATTACAGGCATGAGCCACTCTCCCTGGCCTTTCTCTATGATTTAACTCCCTAAAATTTCTAATCTTTGGGAGTTTAAATGGCGTATATTTTTCTCTGGCAATCAAGCATCTAACTTTCTAGGTAGTTATTTCAACATTGTCATCCCCAAGTTCTGTTTTAGCCGAAAGGGTCACTGCAATATAGTTCATCTACTGTTATTTGATTCTATGAAGAAGGAGAAAATACTGCTGTTCCATATCATCCACACAGTCATGCCATGCCATAAACCCATTCAACACTTACCACCTACTCTATTCCTATATCACATGTGTCTTTTCCCCATGCAGGGCAATCTACTGAGCCCTCCATTGAGGAGGAAGTCTTGCCTTTCCCATTGAAACATAAACCACTGAAGAAACATGACCCTAGGAAAACTATCTAATGTGACTGATGAATGAGTAAAGTATTGACGCCGGACCCCGGCCTAGTTTAGAAAGACTGAGACTTGGTTATTTGGAAAACGACAGGCAGGCCTTGTGGCTCTGATAGATAGGGGAGTGCTGATGTTGACTCTATGTTCCGTCTCAGCCATAGACAATTTTATAATAGTGGAATTGCAGTCTTCTTACAAACTGCCTGTTCTGCTCATAATAAAAGTGATAAATAAGATCTAGATGTCTACATATATGGGATCTATTTTACCATCTAATGACCTCCAAATATTTAAAACAAAAGAAGAATAATGTCAGTGTTTCATAGAAATGATGGAACCAGGAGCAAGAAGTTTGCAGGCAGATTCCCGGCATGCAACATTGCCCCATGTTATGCCCAGTGACTCCTGATGGAGATGCAGTATTGTTGTCTGTAGGGGTTGAATATCACAGGAATGGTAGGATTATCTCACAAGGGAGACTCGTAGCACATACTAAACTAAATAGATTCCTAATCTCCACGTCATGATTTATATTCCAGGAGTAACCTATCATTTGCACTCTCATTCTCCAAGCTAGTGAAATCACTGTCAGCTCAAATCCTAGGAAATGTTTCTCTGTACAGCAGGAAGACACTTAAGCCAAGCTGTTTGTTCAATAACAGATGCAGGCAACAGTGCAATGGAATCTGAAAGCACAGACACACAGCACAGAAGGTAATGTGAATCTGTCCTGTCTGCAAGATCCAGATTGTGTCACTGATGTTTGAATGAATTTGTGTCTGTGTAGCAGTCAGCCAACATACTCTCTGCAGTGACTTCTGTAGGGAAACACAAGACTCGTGTCTGTGGGGTAGCATAGACTACCGCTGCTGTTTGATTGAAGGACATTCAAGGAGACTTATTGTCTGTGTGTTTCCACTGATTTTTTTCTTAAGGGGCCAGAGGTTGAATCGCTATGACAACAAAAAAATTTCTAGTAAGATTCCATTTGAAGCTGAGACATTATTTCTGCCAATTATTCACTCTCACCTAAGTAAAATAAACTTCCAGACATGGAATCGTGGAATCTGGAGTTGGAAAGGAACTTCAGTGTCATCTAGAATTATCTCTCACTAATTAGAAGAATTACAGAAAGTCTGAAAATATGACTTTCTCAACCTCTCCTCTCTCTTTTTATTTTTCCTGCTTAGTTTCTCTCTCTCTCTCTCTCTCTCTCTCTCACACACACACACACACACACACACACACACACACACACATTTCTCTGCCCCTCTATAATGTGGTTCACTTAATGATTCTACTTTAGCCAGTTTAAATAACAAAAAGAAACATTTTGCTCTTTCTTTTGCATTCGATAGTTCTTCAAATATCATGACATTTGGATTTATTTTCTTCTGGCTAAAAATACTTCCCTTATAGCTTGGTTTCATGACTTTATCATCTCAATCAGTTTTCTCTAGATACATCCTAGTGAGAGAAGGAAATCTTTATTTAATTCATGTTATTTTAAGATATTTAGAGGTTTAACAAAAATTACATTGATACTAAAAGTGACTATCAGTTACAACTACTCTATTAAATGCAAACAGATTCTGTAGGTCTTCAGCCATGTCTGAACTCAAACTCGGTTCCTCCACTTCTATCTCATGAAGCATGAAGGACTCATTTATTTGTCACACCTGGTAATCCAGATAGAGATATACCTTCTTGGTCTAAACTTAGAATCTGTCTATGATGACCAGGCCAGAGCTTCATGTTAGTGGTCCCTTACCAATGCTAATGTTGAGAATCTTCATAGTGTTAGACATTTCCTTTAGGTACTGAATAAGATGGAAGATGAGCTGGACACAATCAAGCCTCAAATAACTTACCATCTATTTTAGAAGGAAGGCAAAGAAGTAAATAGAGTACATAGTTATAATAAGGCAAAATCAAAAGCTGCAAACTGTGGAATTATCTTAAATGCTTTACTTTTTTTTTCAGAGTTTGTTTTTGAATATATATTATGGTCCATATCTACTGTTTATATCTCACAAGGGTACAGAATGCTCTTTGAAGCCATTTGTACCTAAAAATACATTTCAGATGCGTTACTGTCATGGAGTTAGTATATTAGTATGATAAATACTCCAGTTGACTTTGCATGGGTAGGAAAAGAGCTAATTATCAAAAAGCAAATCACCAGGCAATGGAATTTTACTCCCTGAAACACAGGGTTCTTAAAATTATGCTGTTTGAGAGGAATTCCTTCTAAAACATATTCTATATTCATCTGACTTCATAAATAGATGAACTGAGCATAATTTAACCTTTCATCGATGACTCATTGTCAACATTCTCAATTCTTTTTTTCTTTTTTTAGAGATGGAGTCTCGTTTTGTCACCCAGGCTGGAGTGCAGCAGCATGATCATGGCTCATTGCAGCCTCCAACTCCGGGCTCAAGCAATCCTCCCAACTCAGCCTCCTGAGTAGCTGGGACTACAGGTGTAGGCCATCATGCCAGACTAATTTTTGTATTTTTTTTTTTTTTGTAGAGACAGTTTTGCCACATTGCCCAGGCTGGTCTCAACTCTTGGGCTCAAGTGGTCCGCCAGCCTAGGCCTCCCAAAGTGCTGGGATTACAGGCATGAGCCACTGGTAACACCCTGCCTATTGTCACCGTTCTGAACATCATCAGCCTTTGTACTGAGTGATAATACAGCAATGCTGTCAAGGCCCACTGGGGTAAGTATAACTGCTTGTATTTCACTGGGGCTTATGCTTTTCAAAGGTTCAGCTTTTAGCTTTATATTGTGACCACAAGTTTAATGATTCAGTACAGTTTAATGTTCAATATTCTCAGCATCCTCTTCTGAACTGAGGTACCTCTTTTCAGAACAAAGTTTATGGATGCTGACATGGCCAAGAATTCTCCTTAGTCAGGAGAGGAGTTATATGACAGCCCTTAGCAAATCATCTCCAAATTTTACATCACATTCAAACTAGCATCAAGGGACTCTAGATTCCAAATTAAAAAAAAAACTGTACTGAATCATTAAACTTG
>NW_022436993.1:2870623-2885811 GCF_009761245.1 Sapajus apella | reverse complement strand
AAAAAAAAAAAAAAAATATATATATATATATATATATATATATATATATATATATATATCTAGCAGGGGAAGAATATTGTAAAAGGATAGCATGAGAAGTGCCTGTGGACTGGAATATTGTTCCTATGTTTCTAAGCCCCCAACCCCCACCTCACACTAGGTGTAGTCCACAGGCTTGCTGTGTATAGCCCAGCAAACCACAGTCTTATTTTTCTTTCCTTACCCATGATTCTGCTATTCAAAGACTTTTACTCTTAACGTGGGATTCCTGCTATTTGAGTGATTAAAACAGACAACATCTGGCTGCTAGACACAAGATGGGGTTTTGTTTACTTTCAAAAACTACAGCACCTCTTAGTCCCAGTTAGTCTTCCAACCAAGTGCTAAGCAGGCCCAACTCTCCTTAGCTTCCAAGATCAGACAAGGTTAGGCACGTTTTTATGGCCATAGACAAAAGATAGGTTATTATCATTAACATAGAAGATGTCTTAGGATTTGAAGTACTATTGCATTAGAAAAGTAGTATTTTTTTAAATTTATGCCTTATTTTTTAATAATATAAATGTTAGAAAGTCAATGACCAACTATAGTCATTCAATTCAACATGTATGCATTCAGGTTTGTTATATGCCAGGTATTTGAACACACAGGTGAATGGATAACAGCTTTTGCCCTCAAGGGGCTGATAGATTACAAAGGGGACCAAACATATAAAGCAGCAACTACAGTTCAGTGTGCTAAGTCCTATATTAGACATCGAAATTCAGCTAGGAAAGCATAGAGAAAAGAAAAATCAAATAGAGAAAGTGTGAAACGGGATTAATTTACTTAAGGTATGGAATGAAATTTAAAGAATGAAGATGGGATTTAAGGTTCGTTTCAAAAGATGTGTCAACATGGAGGGAAGGACAATGTTGATGAAAGTGACCACATGAACACAGCCCAGTTTTGATGGGAGCATAACGTTTTTGGAGTGGGGTTTAGAGACTGAGCGGCAGGGACTGAGTTAGGGTTAAATAGAACGCCATGATCTGAAGAATTTGGGGGACCATTTTGCATTTTAAATTGGGAGAATAGAGAAGATAATTTTTTAATTAAGAAAAAAAAAGTGAAAGCAGTATGGAAAATGGCCTGGAAATGAAGAAACTAGAAATGGAGAGACCAATTAAGAGTTAGTTGGAGTCAGGCTCAGTGGGTCATGCCTATAATCCCAGCTGTTTGGGAGGCAAAGGTGGGAGGATCACTTGAGCCCAGGAGTTTGAGATCAGCCTGAGAAACATGGAAATACTTTATCTCCACAAAAAAACCTTTTAACAAAATTAACTGGGCATGGTAGTGCATGCCTGTAGTCCCAGCTACCCAGGAGGCTGAGGCAGTCTTTTGAGTCTAAGAGTTCAAGGCTACAGTGAGTTGTGATCACACCACCACACTCCAAAAGTTTGTTGGACTAGTTCAAGCAGTGGATGTGGAAGGCTTGATATGCAGTAGTGTCAGGCCTACGGAGGGGGAAATGTATTCCAGAGAGCAAAGGAAAGTAGCATTGGATTTAGCTTGGAAGTGAAGGAGAAGATAAATTTTAGGATAACCACAGTGTTCAGGTTTGTGAAACTTACTAGATTAAACCACAAGTTGGAGAAGGAAAATGTTGAGCTTAGTATTCTGATAAGATACCTTTGAAATGCCTGCAGGACACATAGGCTGCCAGTTCTAATTGGCACTTGGACATATGGGTACTCTGGGGAGTGAAGTGTGACTGGTAGCATGCACCAGGTCAAATAGGGAAAGATTACAATGGATGGCAGGGAGTGCATCTGTATTGGAACTCAGCTTAGGTCTGATGTATGTATGTTTAGTGGTCATATTTTCCCAGCCTCATAATCAGTATACATATTCTGAGAAGCACGTATGTACTTCCAAGCAGAAATGGAACAAATCCCTTCAAGTCAGGACTGTCCCAGAAAATATGAGTCATATTGTTTTTTAAGTGAATAAACAAGATGGTCAAAATTGCTAGAGAAATAATGCAGCTGAGATTGCACTGGGGTGGAAAGGAGACTACTGAAATAGTTCATGACTCCTTTTGCATGTGTATGAACGGGCAGTGATATTCGCATACATTTATTTCCATAGTGTCTGCCTTTACTTCATTTCTTCTTTGTAAGATGAAAGTTCTGCACAGGATAGGAGCACACCTGACCCAGCTTTTCCTACCTGTAATGGCTACAGCAGCTGCCATTCTGAATCCCCAGCTGATTGTTTTGGCTCCTGTATTTGGACTGCCCAGACAAGTGATGACCTTGCACTACCATGACCTACTTTCCCAGTAGAGCTCGTTCTTCAACATTTTTTAAACTTTATTTTTTTTCCAACTTCCCCAGCTCTATTTATTGGAAGAAAAAGTTCTGCTTTCTCACCATTTTCCTTTTGGCTCTGGGCTTTTTAGTTTTTATAAAGTCCAATCTAGCTTTTCTTGGGCAGAAAAATCATGTACAACAAACAGTTGGCCATCTCACTTCTCAGAAAGGACCAAGGGTTTGGAGACTCATGCTGTTGCAGCAAAGTATTTGCAGAATCTGCAGTCAAGGGGACTTGGTTCGACTGTATCATTGGTATCTTCAAAGGAGGATGGTTTGAGAAATGAAAACGTGAAGCATAGTTTGATAAAGCCACAAAAACAGAGCCCACACCTGAAAATACCTCCTCTAGCCTTTTCTGGGCTCACAGTCACTGCAAGCTTTGTCAGATGAACGAATTCACCTGGGAGGAAATGCTAATACTATTTTTCGTTTTTTGCATGTAAAGTATCTCTGTGTTCATCAGATTTTCTAAGGCAGGGTATTCTTTTCCACAAAATGGAAACATCAGAAATATGATAGTCAAGTTCATATGTTTAGGAGAAATAGCCAGAAATTTAAGGAGGAAATTAGTATTCTAGTCACAGACTGCAAGCAGTTTATTCTGGAGTTCATTCTGAGGAGGTAATGACTAGGAAAATGACAAAGAAAACTGTTACTGACCATTAGTGAGCAATCACTCTGTCATATTACTGAGATAATTTAGATAAATGCAGGGTTTCACTGTCTCCCAGGGAGACGGGCTGCTGACGTCTTTGATAATGGCAGCCTACTTAAAGGTTGCTTTTGACAAATGTATTTTTTCATCCCACAGATGTAAAAGAGGCATATCTGTGCCTGCTTTTGGATGTAGTAATAGCTCTTTTTAGAAGTTTAAAAAAAATCTGTCAATTCCCTATGTTTGGTGCCCAGGGACACACGCTGAAATGCCCCCAAGAAGACTTTCCAGCCACTGTGAAAAGCAGTGTTTGGAAACATAAGGTATTCAATAAATGAATGTGGATCATACCATATTTTTGTTCAATTGACTTCTATTCTTTTAGCAGCTGCTAATTATACACTGTTGTTATTTGGAGGCCGGTAACAGATTTCTCTGTTCCATCTGGGTAATCCGGCTTCTGAGAATGGACTTTTCCCCACCCTAACATTAGGAGGATTTTGGCTGCCACATTTTGAAGGCAGTGATGCAATCAAGTCAAAATGAGTAGGCAGACAACAGTTTTCAAGGAAGAAGATGATATTTACCTAGTGATGTTCACAAAATATTTTATCTTTGACGTCATAGCACATTAAATGCCATGTAAGTCATTTAACGCCAAGAGAAATAGAGGAGTGTCTATGCTCATTTGCAGAATGAATAATAGATATGTACATTCTAAGAATATTTTATTTGGAGAAAATATTGAGCAAATAGGCCACAACCTACATCCTATTTATTCAGCAGTTACAGGAGCTGCATTGGGGATGGAATCCAGCATTTCTATTCCAATGTAGTAGAGGAGATTAGGGTGGCTGCATGTCACAGCCTTGAAGCCAGACCACAGGGGCTCAAAGCCAGCTATTGCAATGCACTAGTGGTTAGAATAGGAAACTTTCCTCATGTTTCTAAAATTGGGTTTCCCTCTATGTAAAAGGGGGTGAATATAACGTCTAAATTTTAGGGTTATGAGAATGGCATAAGATCATGAATATGAAGCTGTGATGATAATAATGATGACAATAATGATTTAAAAGATGCATACTCCACTTTGAAATGATCAAAGGTGATTTTACTTACTACAATGCAACATCTTGGAGGATAACATGTAGGCTTCCTCTTACTTGTCAACCTAAAAGACAGGAAGGCAGAGAGCTACATAGAAATTTCAATTATTATCCCTCCTTTTAATAAACTATTTTGCTTTTTCCTTTATCCTTGTGCATGCATTATAAGCATTTGTTTCTTGGGCATCATGAGTGTTTTCTCCTCATTTTAACATGGCTAATTTAAATGCTTGTTCAGGTGAGTGGCTGCCTCACTTCTGCAGACTGGGCAAGGAGGCCTGTGCCCCAAAGTAGAGTTTGTTGCTGAGTAGAGAGGATGCTGTAGAGACAGTCATGCATTTAGGGACATCCAGTTCACCGTGCGGTGTGTGAGCTCAGTCACCATCAGAGAGAAGTACATTTTCATAGACTCCCATATCCCCACTCTTCAAAACGACTCTTAGAAACTCTAAGTGAAATAAAATGCAGGAAATGACTACAGGTTGACAGGTTGTAAGTAGAGGTTTCGTTTACATTAAAAATATTCTAAAGTCTCTGACTACATCATTCTTTTTAGGCATTGTATCTCATGATAGCTTTTGAGGATTTCATGCATATTTTTGAAATTTTATTGTTAAAATGGGGGATCTGCTAGTTTTAGTTAAATGAGCTAAATATTTTTACCTTCAAAACATTGGCCAATCCAGGTGGCACATTAGAATTACCTAGAAAGTCTTTTTCTTTGCTCTGCTTGTTTTGGTTTTATTTTAAATGTAGGTTCCCAGGCTCTTTTCTGGGCTATTTAAATCAGAATCACTGGGTATGAGTTCTGACATCCACAGGCTGTAAAAGCTCTTCATAGGATTCTAATTTATTACCAGGGTTAAGAATCACAGATATAATTATTTCCAGCTTTGTCTCAATTGCATTACTTAATTTTTAAGAAAAAAAAATGACATCACAATAAAAACAAACAATTCATTGCAAAGCATTCCTTACAGATAGTAGCACTGCTGAAACTGAACTGTTGAACTGAACAGTAATCACCTAAAATTCTCCTCTCTCAACCGACATAATTCAATATGCAAAGTGTTCAAAACCCCAATGGCTCCCATCTCACTCAGGGTAAAAGCCAAGGTTCCTGCAATGGTCCACAGTAACTACAACCTCCTCCCTTTATGGCTCTAATGCCAGCTCCTTCTTCTCTCTACCTTGCTTGCCTCTGCTGCAGCCAACCCACCTCCCTCCTTTCGCCAACCTGCCGGATGTGCTCCAAACCTGATCTCCTATTTAAAACTTTAGATTCACATTCCACTTGTCTCCCTGGCATTCTTGATCCCTATCTTTCTGTTTCATTTTTTTTCCTATAGCATTTCTCAGCTTTGAACACACTATAGAATTTACTCCATTATCATGTTTATTATTAGTGGCTTCAGAAGGTATGCTCCACAAAGAGAAGGACCTTTGTCTGTTCCACTGATATATCCCAACTGCCTGGAAAAGCACCAAGTACATGCTGCCAATTACTGCCTCATTATTGGTTTATTTATTATTTTTTAGGGGTCATGCGAGTCTTCTCTGTATTGTTCCCATTTTAGTATATGTGCTGCCAAGGCAAGCACTGCATCATTGTTAAATGAATGAATTAAATGCCCATTTGGACTTCCAACACTCAAGTCCTGCCCAATTCACCAGATAAGGCTTACGGCCTGCCCTGTAATTATTTTAGCATTCTAGCCTTCCTCCTTCTGGCCTCGTACCTACCTATATTGTCTAGGCCTGGTAGGGAAGAATAAAGGACAAACCCTAGCCCACAGCCACTGTAATTCTCTTTATTTTTAATGGGAAATTATTTATTTATTTTTCCAAAGGCTTTTGGGGAACAGGTGGTGTTTGGTTACATGAGTATGTTTTTTAGTGGTGATTCGTGAGATTTTGGTGCACCCATCTTCCAAGCAGTATACATTGAACCCAAGTGGTGGTCTTTTATCCCTGACCCCCTTCCCACCCATTGCCCCCGAGTCCCCACAGTCCACTGTATCATTCTTATGCCTTTGCATCCTCATAGCTTAGCTCCCACTTATGAATGAAAACATACGATATTAGGTTTTCCATTCCTGAGTTACTTCACTAAGAATAACAATCTCCAGTCCCATCCAGGTTGCTGCAAAGACAGCCACTCAGTTCTGCTTTTGCTGTTTTATTTCTGATGTACAGACTGAAGAAAAACTAGATTGAACTACTCCCTATAGAAGCAAAGCTTTAGCTCTATGACTTTGGAAGGCATTCCATGATATCCCCTCTGCTTAATCATAGTCTGTTTTTTATCTTAGATATTGTTCTTTGAAGGAGAGAGACGCTTTCCTTAAACAGAAATCTTTTAAATCTTAGTAGGGGGAGTAGAAGTATTGAGTGATGAGTAGAACCATTAGTAGGGAATAGACTCAACATTATCTACTGGACAAAATTCCTATCAGAAGATTTATTTCTTACTGATATTAGTACAATTGAAAAATGTTACAGAGGAAGAGAAATCTAAGTATTCATTCTAATTTCCTATAACTAAATTAATGGCTTTTGCCTCACCTTCTGCATCTGACTCACATTTATCTCAAGAAAGTTGCTCTACAGACACCCCTGGTTCAAAGCAGCAAAATCTGTCCTCTCAGGAAAACCGAGGCTGACTTGAGCTTCTTGTTTTGTTTACTGTTTTCTTTTTCCATCATCAGCATGAGAGCTCACCTTCAGGAAATACAATGATGTCAGAAACTCGAATTGGATCATAACGGGGTTTTCCAATTTCACTATGTGGTTTTAGGAAGAAAAAGCTGTCCTATAAGCCCATCTTAGCAATCTGAGTAATAGAGGGGAAAATTGCAGTCAAAGGTATGTGGCTTTGAGTACGCACATTCTTTTTGCTCCCCAGGTTTGACACATTATGGGGTAACCTTTTAGTGAAATTACAAAGCTTTCATGTTGCCCCCTCCTACTTATCTGTGGAGAGCTGGAGAGAGAAGAAAATTACGTGCAGTCACAAAGCATTGGCTTTTTAGTTTGCGGGTTTTTTTCCCCCTTTCATATAGCTGTATTTGCTCATTTCTTTCGTTTCTTTCATCCTTCACCTAATTTGATGGAAGTGGCCATTCCGGGCATAGTGGGGAAGGATGAAGAGGAAGAAAACACTTTTTATTAAGGCGATGAAAATTGAAACTGAAGAATGAATTTGAGCTAGCATTATCTGAACAATGGCCCCTGGAAGGTTCTGGTTCCTGATTAACTCAGAACAGCCGAGTGGGCAGGAATAATAAGGAAGCGGAGGTCACGCGGCGTTTCTCTCCAACTCTGACACACAAGTGAGCAGCGAGTGACTTCAGCTGTTGCCTCAGCATGGGGGGAGGCGAAAACCAACTATTCAGATTGCCAAGTGAACCTGAAATTTGTGAATTAATACATGCAGATGGGAGGAAGTAATTGGGACCAGCTCTTCCTGCGCATCAAGGGGCCTCTGGAAGTATTTCTAATTCTGGGACAATTATGCAATGTGGGTGAGGCTGGGTTCATATATATATATATATATTTTTTTTTTTTTTTCCGAGTCTCTGTTGCCCAGCCTGGAATGCAGTGGCACAATCTCTGCTCACTGCAACCTCAGCCTCCCTGGTTCAAACGATTCTTTCTTCTGCTTCAGCCTCCTAGCTGGTTGGAATTACAGGGTCCCGGCACCACAGCCAGCTAATTTTTGTATTTTTAGTAGAGACATGGCTTTACCATGTTGGCCAGGCTGCTTTCGAACCCCTGACCTCAAGCAATCCACCCACCTCGGCCTCCCAAAGTGCTAGAATTACAGCTGTGAGCCATCGCACCTGGCCTTCTTCAGGGTATTCTTAATGACTAAAATTAGCTTTCAAAGCCCAATCTCTCCTGAACCACTGCAGGGCAGAGTTAGGATGTTGTGGGTGAAGACCTGTATGATGACTCTCAGGTCACTACAGGCAGGCTGTGGCCTCTCTGTGCTACCACTGAAGCCATAAACAAAGCTCCAAGTAAGTCTCTCACTACGCCAAAGTTTCCCATCACATTTCATTTTAAATTTTATTTCTGTTTTTTAGAGACAGGGGTCTTGCTTTGTCACCGGGCTGGTGATCACTGCAACCTCAAGTTCCTAGGCTGCAATGATCCGCCCACCTCAGCATCCTGAGTGGTTGGGAATACAGGCGCACGCCACCAGGCCAGGCTAATTTTTTTAAGCATTTTTTGTAGAGACGGAGTCTTACTCTGTTGCCCAGGCTGTCCCATCATGCTTCAAATCTGTATTGGTGCTTTCTATTTCCATGTACTACCCCAGTTTCTGATCTAATCACCTTAACCCCAGGCACTGACATCCACAATGATGGATTCAGGGACAACCACAGACAAAACTATTGCAAAAGTTATTAACTCAAAATGATAGGAAAATTAGGTCCCTTGGATGGTCTCACAACTTCAGATGAGGAGGGTTTCTAGAGCTGCATTGTCTACGGAGAATGAGATAAAACAAACAACAGCAAAAAAGATACTTACATCATATAGCATTTACGTAGGAAGGGCTAATCCAATGCTATAGATTACGAGTTGAGAGAATGAGGCTTGGAAAAATGAAATAACTTTCCCAGCCACTCAGGCCTTGTGTATTAGAGTCAAGTGGGAGCCCAGATCCCTGAACCCTCTGTTCTGTTTTCAATGAACCATGAGAACCCTTAGCACATACTATTCTTTTAGAGAACCAACTTTTTTTTCTTTTCTTTTCTTTTTTTTGGAGATGGAGTCTCACTCTGTTGCCCAGGCTGGAGTGCAGTAGCGGGATCTCCCTCACTGCAACCTCCACCTCCCAATTCAAGTGATTCTCATGCCTCAGCCTCCTGAGAAGCTGAGACTACAGACATGCACCACCTGCCTGGCTAAATTTTGTATTTTAGTAGAGACAGGGTTTCTCCATGTTGGCCAGGCTGGTCTCAAACTCCTGACCTACCTCAAGTGATCTGCCAGCCTCGCCCTCCTAAAGTGCTGGGATTACAGGCATGAG
Organism: Sapajus apella; assembly: GCF_009761245.1. Classification (NCBI taxonomy): domain Eukaryota; kingdom Metazoa; phylum Chordata; class Mammalia; order Primates; family Cebidae; genus Sapajus; species Sapajus apella. The sequence goes on along the minus strand of NW_022436993.1, from coordinate 2,876,652 downwards.
CCACTGCACCCATTCAAGAACCAATTCTATCATTATGCATTAGTTCATGTTCTAGGGTCATGGCCAGGTTTGTGCGTCTCTCAGCAGTGAGCATAGCTCAGACTCAAGCTGAGAGACGCACAAACCTGGCCATGATCCTAGGGCTGGTATCATGAGCCAGCCAAGAATTTCCTTGCACAAAGAATCTCAAATTTCGGAAAATAACTCACACTAAGCAGGAGTGAAATAAGTCTCCACAATAGGGCTAATAAGAATGTCTTATGTTCAAAGGAGAAAGGTGATTTTTCTGTCAATGTTTATCTTTCAATTCAATCTTTTTTTTTTTTTTTTTTTTTTTTTGAGACAGAGTTTCGCTCTTGTTACCCAGGCTGGAGTGCAATGGCGCAATCTCGGCTCACCGCAACCTCCGCCTCCTGGGTTCAGGCAATTCTCCTGCCTCAGCCTCCTGAGTAGCTGAGATTACAGGCACGCGCCACCGTGCCTAGCTAATTTTTTGTAGTTTTAGTAGAGACGGGGTTTCACCATGATGACCAGGATGGTCTCGATCTCTTGACCTCGTGATCCACCCGCCTCGGCCTCCCAAAGTGCTGGGATTACAGGCATGAGCCACCGCGCCCAGCTCAATTCAATCTTTATTGATTCCTTCTTGAGTTGAGAGAGGCAATTATATTTTCATAAGAATTTATTTAGGAGCAAAACTCAGGGAATAGATGCCTTCCCACCTTAACCCAGGGTGTCACTGGTGTGATATAAGCCAAACGCAGAAGTCAGCACTCCCATTCTCTGCATCTTACTCAGTCTATATGAACGCCACCACCAGGAGTTGTGCAGTGCACAACCTGTGCAGCCAGGTGCAGAGGTCTTTGTCTGGAGTATATTTAGAAAAAAATTTTTTTAGAGACAGGGTCTTGCTATGTTGCCCAGGCTATTCTTGAACTCCTGACCTCAAGCTATCCTCCTGCCTCAGCCTCCCAAATTGTTGGGATTACAGGCGTGAGCCACTGTGCCTGGCTAGGATATAAAATTACTCCCACTGGTGGACTAGGAAACAGTTATGAATGAAAAAAGGATAAAACTTGACTCAGTCATTAATAGCTGAGAAACCTTAAGTATGTTATATCACCATCCTGGGCCTCAGTTTTCTCACTTATAAAATGGATGTCATGAATGGAGTCATAAATTCCCAGTGGTTAAAATTATATGACTGATTGCACCAATCTACATCTTTTGCCATTATAGAGGGAGCGTATTAGTCCATCCTTGCACTGCTATAAAGGAATACCTGAGGGCGGGTCATTTATAAAGAAAAGAGGTTTCACTGGTTCATGGTTCTGTAGACTGGACAGTCATGGCGCTGGCACGTGCTCAGCTTCTGGGGAGGGCTCAGGAAGCTTTACTCATGGTGGAAGGCAAACCCGGGGCTTGCATGTCACATGGTGAAAGCAGGAGCAAGAGAGAGAGTGGGTAGGAGGGGCCACACATTTTTTTATTGCATTTTAGGTTTTGGGGTACATGTGAAGAACATGCAAGATTGTTGCATAGGTACACACGTGGCAGTGTGATTTGCTGCCTTCCTCCCCTTCACCTATATCTGGCATTTCTCCCCATGCTATCTCTCCCCAACTCCCCACCCCACGATGTCCCTCCCCTATTTCCCCCCAGTGAACAATGAGAACACAGGGGCCACACATATTTAAGTGACCAGATCTTGCAAGAACTTCCTCTACTGTGAAGGCAGCACCAAGCCGTGAAGGAACAGCCCCCAGGACCCAAACACCTCCAGCGCTGGGAATTACGATTCAGCATGAGATTTGGGCGGGGATAGATATCTAATCTACATCAGGGTGAGATCGCTGACTCTGCGAAAATTGTCTCTCAGGGCAGCACGTTGGCCCATTTGAGAACTTTTTTGCCCACCCTATGGATCATTTCTCGGGAAGAAACTTTCCGAAACAGGCATCATTTTGCAAATAAGTCAGAGTTGCTGGAGTGATGGCTCAGCCTCAGCACCTCACAATAGACTTTTGATTAGCACCCTGGATGTCACGAGCAGGGGTTGAGTCAGCTGTGCCTCCAGCTAAATAAAGGTCTGGTCGTGCCTGTACCCTGACAGGATCCCTTCCCTTGACTTCAGAGATGTGACTTAGGCAGGAGAGAGCACTACAGGGTTGATCAGCGGCTGCATCCCAGCATCTGGAAACAGCGCAGTGAGCAGACTTCTCTGAATTTAGGTTCTCTGCACCATTCTCAGATGCTGTGTTCAATCACGTGTCCCAACAGTATGGCCACTGCAAAGAGAATTCTACATAACCACTCCCACACATGTGCCCATTTCCTTTGCAAAATGACCCTATGTTCATAGAAATGTCTCTTAGGATATTAAGATGAAGAAAGAAGACTGGGTCCTTTGATACGTTCAACAAAAAGGTTCTTTGGCTGCCATTTAACATGTCCTAGAATATAAGGATGATGGAAAGCTCCCAAATTCTTTGTGGTAAAGCCAGAATAACAGTAATTTAAAAATCAGATGAAGGTATGCAAAAATAAAACCTGAAAGCCCTCTCACTTTTGAATAAATATCAGGGGAAAAGTTTAAACAAAATAACACTAAATAGAACTGATCAGTAGTAAACTAAAAAGAATTGTATCCTAGGACAAACAGAGCTTACGACAGAGATTGAGCCATGTGTGAATGCTGACTCTGCCATTTAATAGCTAGATGAGCTGAGGCAAATTGCTAAACCTTTCTCTGCCTCTATTTTCTTATCTGTAAAATGAGAATAATTATAGTACCTACCTGATCAAATTGTTGTGTGGATTAGATTTGTTATGTAAGTATGTATGAAAGCCCTGATACATGGCAACTTAGCTTTTATTTTGTTTAGTGTTTATTATTTTGTTTATTTTATTAACAAACAAAATAAAAGCTAAGTTGCCATGTGCCAGGCCCTTCATACACATTAACTAATTTAATCCACAAGCAATTTGATCAGGTAGGTTCCATCATTAATGTATGTTACAATTATTGCTATTATTCCAGAAATGTAAGGTATGAGGCAGTGGTCTAACATTTTTCTCAAATAAAATGGCCATTGGCTTCAGCGCACTTTACTAAATAATGGCTTATTTTCTGACTTATTTGAAATAATGAGCTTTACCACATTCTAAATATCCGACTCCTTCCTTTCTATTCTATCACCTGTATTGGAAAGTCTATTTGTGAACTACCAACATACTGTCTACATTATATTTTTTAAATGTTTTAATAACTTGTACAAATTCCCCCTCACTAGCAAATTACTTGTTCTAAATTGTTTGGGTAGTTTGCTCTTATTTTTTTTTTCCCATAATATGAAGAGGAAACTACAAACTAATTCCAAATACACATTGTAAAATAAAAAGCTTAAATAATAGTAAATACCTATCAGGTATTATTTTTCTAACTTAAATCATTTAAATGACATTTGATATCTTTACTATACTCCAGGAAAATGATATGTTGATGCTTAAAGTGTTATTTTAATGATCTCAGTAGGTTTTAAATATTCTTATAATGACTATTTTATCTCTATTATTAAATTAATTATTTTTCTTATTAGAGTAAATTGGTACTTTCTTTATATATATGTTATAACTGGTCATTATTCACATATATCTATTGTCCATTAATGTTACATATATGTAGTTTTTTAAATATATGGCTTTGCCCTTTTTTAGTTTTAGCATGTTTTTCTCCTTGAATTTACTTTCTTGAACTTTTCAAGATAATATCATCTATAATGAAAATTTGCTGTCTGAATTCCAGCTTATATACTATTCTTATTCTTGACTAGCAAATGCTGGAATTTATAGAGCAATGTTAAATAATACATGTTAAATAATAGCAATAACTACCCAAAAGCTTTTTTTCCAGACAATTGTTTTTCAAACAATCATGTGCCTGCAATAGTTTACTGTTATGGGTATTAGGTTTGCATTGAGATGCATTTAAAAAACTATTTGATAAAAATATTTCTCAAAACTTAGCTTAATGAAACAATTTTAAAATCAAACACAGCAGTTACTTTCCAAATGCCTTTTCACTTTCTGATAATTTTCTCTCTTTACTGTTTTATGAAGCGTAATATTTTCTCTTACATTAAATGATCCTGGCATTCTGAGAATATCTGAGAATAAGCAAGATTAATTAATATTTAACTTGGAAATTTTTTCATTTATAATAATATGCATGATTGAACTTTGTTTTTATTTATTTATCTTTTTGAGATGGAGTCTCGCTCTGTCACCAAGGCTGGAGTGCAATGGTATAATCTCGGCTCACTGCAACCTCTGTCTCCAGGGTTCAAACAATTCTCCTGCCTCAACCTCCCGAGTATCTGGGATTACAGGCACACCCCCACCCCCATCACTCCTGACTAACTTTTGTATATTTGTAGAGATGGAGTTTCACCATGTTGGCCAGGCTGGTCTTGAACTCCCAATGTGCTGGGATTACAGGTGTGAGCCATCGTGCCTGGCCTGATTGAACTTTAAATATGTTTGCATCGGATGTGCATTGGACGTAATTCACTGTTCTGGCAGAATCATAAATGAGTTTTTTTTTTTTAATTCCCTTCTCTTTCTTTTCATGTTCTAGGCCATTTTGTAGAGTAAATAGTTAACATCTTAAGAACACACTGGTAAAATTCTGTGGGACCAGAGCCTTTTGGGAGATAACTATTTTTACAATATTTTTAATTTCCTCCCTTACTGCTGGTCTGTTAAGCTTACCTATTTTTTTTGCATTAATGATAGTACTTTATATTTTTTAAGGAAAATTTTAACACTGATATTTTCAATTTATGATAAAGCAAAATTTTCTATAAAATGCATTGTTGTCATAATTGCCATTCTATCTGATATGACATTATTTTGTTTTCACATTTACTATATTTATGTTCTTTCTGTAATGAAACTGACATGTCCCACAACTGAATATAAAACAAAACAAAACAAAAATTCTTATTTATAGGGTTTTATTGTCTCTTTTCCTATTGAATAATCTATGCTTTTATCTCAATTTTTAAAGCTTCCTTCCTTACATATTCTGGGTTGTTGTTTCTGTTAGCTTTTTTATTTAAATGCTTTATTTTTTAAATTTACCCTTTATTTAATAGTGTAAAATATTTGATAGTGAGCAAATTTGTGTCTGAGTACAGCTTTAGCCTCATGCTATAGGCTTGATTTGTAGAGTTCTTGTCACTTTCTTAATACTCCACAATTATGCTTAGATGTGTTTCGATCTTGAGTGATGTAGGTGAGCATTTTGTTTTGTTTTATCCCAAGTGGTCAAAGCATATTAAAAACTATTACTCAAACATCATGTGGAGTTGACACTGAGTAATCATTTTCTTCATTGTAAGCTAGTGAGTAAGCGGAGAAAGCAATTTACAGAGAGACTTAAGGAATGGAATTAGAAATCTACATTTTTAAAAAAAAACTGCAAGTGTCTCTAATAGAACCACACATAGGTATTTAACAACCATCGTACTAAACTAAGACCTCTTAGCTGAAGCAAACCAACAAATTAAATTCTTCCCCCTTCTCTTCTCCACCACCCTATCTCTCTATCATCCTGAACATACTAAAAATTAAACATTTTACCATGTTAATAAAAGCATACACACAATGACTGCCATTTACAAAGTACATGTTTTTGACCTTACAGAGGTTAAATATACAATAGCACAAAGCAAGCAGATGGCAGAGCCCAGATTAAAAACCAGTTTAGGCTGACCATCAGCACTTTAAACTTGAATGATTGGAAGCCTCCCTTAGACTTTGAGATAGGGTCTTGCTCTGTTGCCCAGACTGGAGCACAGTGACACGATAAGGGCTCACTGAAGCCTCAACTTCCCAGGCTCCAGCAATCCTCCCACGTCAGCCCCCCAAGTAGCTGCGACTACAGGCATGTGCCACAGCACTTGGCTATTTTTTTTTTTTAATTTTAGTAGAAACAAGGTCTCACTATGTTTTTTTGAATTTTAGTA